>NC_091296.1:15118302-15325802 GCF_038502225.1 Cherax quadricarinatus
CTAAGGTGTATATACTACCATCCTTGATAAGATAAGAGGTGTTATTCTACCTCATCTTATTATAAAAAGCGTTATCCTGCTTGTGTTCATTAAACCCCAGCACTACCTAAGGTATACCACCACTTACCCCTGGATGACACCCACCACAGTCAACTAACACCAAGATACCTATTTACCGCTAGGTGATCTCGCCTTACCCGGGAATGGAACACGATTCCCGCTTCTCCCCCCCTCCCCTATCTCCCTCCCTGTCTTTCTACTACTCTCCATTTTCCCCCTTACTCTCTCCGTCACATAGAACAGGACAGCAGCACATTGCTCATATATTTAATTTTGATAAACAAGACTCTCTCTTTCGCTGTCTTTGATGGAGGTAGCCAGTCCAAGGTGAAGTATCTCCACACTTTCTAGTACCTGGGAGCTTTCTCAGTTGTTCTTGTGTATCTGTGTGCTTACCTACTCGCACTCAGTTGTGTTTGCTGGAGACCACTAACAGAAGCAAAAGAAAAGAGGATCACGGGAAGGTCACATGATCACGACATACAAAAAAAACTAGGGAGATCACATAGAGTGAATAAGGGCGAGCTGTTTGGGATGCGAGGATAGGGAACCAGAACACTTGCGTGGCAGCTGAAGACACTAAACTCAAGGGGCCTTACGGATCACTTGTTCATTCTCAGGTTTTTGTGTGATTGGAATGAAACAGATGTAGTAGTGGAGGCAAACACTATAGACAACTTCAAAAGTAGATATGAACAAGCAGTGGGAGCCAGAAATCAGTGAAACCAGTCAATAAGAGTTAAAAGGTGGAGCCAGAAGTCCCCATAAACACAAATGGGCGAGTACAACTAGGTGAGTACACACACACACACAGCAGAGAAAGCGCCCAGGCACTTAAGGCTGAGGGATTTGTGCTTATGTCAGCTATATGATCTGTAAGGTGGGCAAGGATAATGAAAAAAATTCTTAGGATCCTCAACGTTCCTGTCATTTTGTAGATTGATAACTATTAATTCATACTGTTTTATTCAGAATCTCACTCATTTCTTTTTCGTTATCGACAGACGAACGTCGGCGAGCAGTGGACCCATTCTAGAGATTTGTTAAGTTATACCATGAATTAAGGAAAGATCCTAGATTTCACCTTAAGAAAGCAGACAAAGCAAATGCGATAGCGATTATGGACAAGGTAGATTATAGTGGAAAAATAATATATTAGAAAACAGGGAAACTGAACTGTGGGTTAAGGGTGCTCAAAACCGCTTCACGGGGAATGTCTACTAAGTCGATGTTTATTTTTCCCTCAAGTCAATTTTCTGATTACATTTTCTGAATACATTTCATGTTGACTATTTTTTTAAAGGTTCTTGACGAATGGATTTATAGTTTTATGTTCTTCAATCAGGTTGTCATCAGAGTAACTTGCATACAGTAGTGTGCAAATTAACTGGGACAGAAGCAATTTTCCTGACTTCTGGCAGCCATCCAGCTGTGGTGTTACCCTGCGACTCTCGTCAGTGCTACAACAGTTGTATCGTAGGGGTTCTTAAATGGAGATATCGAGGGTTGAAGGTAAACACACTTGTTGGATGGTAACGATATATTGTCAGACTGTGATGATGGGAAATGGAGCCCAGCCTTGCCGTGTACTAGCCTGGATGGCCTGCTGCCGAGTGAGAGGGAGGCAGAGGTACGAGCCTACACATGCGCATCCCGTGACGTCACACAAAGTCACAGGCCTACAAGGGATCTCCTATCTAAAGCACATGGATGATACTAATATGCTATGCTATATAACACAGGGATCAGCAACTATGCTGACAGTTGTTCTGTTGGCTACCCCTGCAAGCGTGCTCCCTGAGTGAACGTGATTTTGCCAAATACTTCCTTTCAATTCATGATTACTGCTGAAATTCATGATGGATGTTATACCTAGGAAGCATGCAAGTATTGTAGCCCTTAGAAAACATGCTGATTTGAGTATCAGACTGCCGAAATTTTGAGCCTAGCAAAATCAACTGTTGGTTGGATTCTGAAGAGAGCTGACGACACTGGTGCTTGTGGAGAGCTGCTTCGAAGATGTGAAAGAAAATGCAAGATAACACCTCACGATGATAAGGTTACAATAAGAAATAATGTGAAGGATCCCAAGAAAGCCAGCAGAGATCTACAGAGATTTGGTTTGAGCTGGTGTGAATGTTGATTCTTCAACTGTTCCATGAAGGCTCCTTGAAGTTGGCAGAACTGCCAGAAAGCCGGTAAAATAACAATTACTGACTGCTACAATGAAGAAAACTGGCTGCAGTAGGCACTCGATCATAAGGGATGGACGACAGAAGAATGGAGAAAAGATATATTTTCAGATGAAGCACATTTTGAAGTACATAGATACAGATCAGAGATAGTGAGATGGAGCAAAGACGAACCTCTTTGGAACTGACGCATTTAACACGAGCCAAAACACCAACCTAAGATGTTTTGGGCAGTTTTACTTCCAAACGCCCTGGACGGCTTGTTATTGTTGAGAGAACAATGAACCGTGACAAATACAAGGCAATCCTGGCAACTCATTTGCTTCCCATTGTGGACAGAGACTTTCCTAATAAAGAAAGCATTTTCCAGCAGGATCTTGTTCCATCCCACACTTCCAGAAAAATGTTGACGTTCTTCGAAGAGACTGGGCTAAACTTTCTAAATTGGCCTGGAAACTCTCCGGACCTCAACCCATCTGAGAATCTTTGGGCAATAACCAAATACAGGATCGAGAAACAGGGCTGTTCAACTGTGGAGAAGTTAATCGCTGCTGTGATTAGGACCTGGTACCACAACGAAGAACTTGCCAAAATGTGATCAACAGTGGTCGATTCTATACCAAAGCGTGTAGCAATGCTTATAAAAAGCAAAAGGTAGTCATATCTCTTATTACAATTATCTGTCATATCATTGCCGTGTATTTCTCAAATAAATATTAATTTTCGAAATAAATGTTTTATTTCATTACTGTCCCAATTATTAATATGCACACTACTGTAATATCGTTATTGGAACAATACACAAATAACCCGCACATAGGAGACTGACACTTGAAAGCGTTTCGGTTCCACCTGGACCATAACTAGTCACACACAGACGCTCCGCGCGTCTCCGTGCGGGTTATATATGAATTATGCCTCTGATTAGTTCCTCACTGTTTGTAGTACTCACTAGACTTTCACTTGTTCTCCATTTTATACCCTGCACTTCTACTGTATCATTTGACTATTTCACCAATGCTGTATATCAGGATCTTACATAGATTTTAACTCCTTCCTGTGATTTATTTACTCCCTATACACATTAAAATTTTGTGCCAATATCTCTCACTGTCCAAAATATATCTTGGGTGGATGAGTTGATCTCTACCTGCTCAAACACGTTCAATGATTGAAAAGTTAAACTAAGGAAGACTGAAACTGACACAGAAGTGGTGGAGTTAGACTTCATACACATTTATAAAGGTTAATATGGCTTAAGCAATCAACTACATGAAGGGTTATTAAAGACAAGAATACTTTAATCCCTAAAATAGAGATTAAAATAAACTCTCGGCTTATATACGCTGAAATACGCCCCTCAGAGTATGTATCCAGTGACATTTATACATGCATGATAGAGTTTAAATGGCCAAGAACCAGAACTGGTGCTCGACGAAGCTTACGAGGCAAAACCAAGCAGTAAGTCTTAACCTCCACAAATCAATGAGTTCAAATATGTAGTCACAACCGGTTCTCCCACTGATACACCTACAAGAAGCCCACACTCCACACACACACACACACACACACACACACACATATGGATGAGTGCACACACAGGAGCTGCCACTCGACCCCCTGCAACCACAAGTATGTGAGTACACACACACACACACACACACACACACACACACACACACACACACACACACACACACATCACACACATCACACACATCACACACACATCACACACACATCACACAATCACACACACACACACACACCACACACAACACACATCACTCACACACACACACACACACACACACACACACACACACACACACACGCACGCACGCACGCACGCACACACACACACACACACACACACACACACACACACACACTGAAAGATTTGAACCTGACGACCTTAGAGGAGTGAACAAGAGGGGACATCATTGCTACGCAAAAATCTTAGGATTTGATAGAGCTGATAGGGACAGATTGTTTGAATTAAGAGGACCAGGATCAAGGTGACACAGGTGGAAGCTGAAGACGCAGACGAGTCACAGGATGTAAGGAAGTATTTCTTTAGTCTCAGTGTGAGTGAAAAGTGGAATGACTTGAAAGAGGCAGTAATGAAGACGAACGCAATACACAGCTTCGAAAGTAGATACAAGACCCAAGATGCCAGAAATCAGCGAACCCGATGAAAACAGTATAGAAAGCGGGGCCAGAGAGCGAGTCTCTTCCTCTCCGCCAACACAACTCTGTAAGAACACACACTTGAGCGGTCCCAGACTCAGCCAGCAAACTTTTTACTGTTCACTGAAGACGAGACAGCTGTCAAAATTCTGGAAAAAAAAAAGGCTAATGTTGTTCACATACACAAGAAAGGAGAGAGGAATTCCTGATCTAGAGACTAGTATCACTTACGTTATACGAAATATTTTGGAAAGGATTATAAAGAAGGGTTTAGTGAAGTACCTTAAGACGTGAGAGGATTAAGAGAGACGCAAGTTCCCCCGTCTTCTAATAAGATATTCATTTTTCCACTGTAATCTACCTTGTCCATAGTCCTCAAAGATTTGTTAAGTTATACCATGAATTAAGAAAAGATCCCAGACTTCACCTTACGAAACAAAGTAAATACGATAGTAATTATGGACAAGGTAGATTATAGCGGAAAAATGAACATGTTATTAGAAGACGGAGGAACTTACGTGCATCTTAAGCTAGAGAAAACCAGGACGGATTAAGGAGTGGATAATTCTACTTAACAAATCTCATGAAGTGTAAGGACAGAATCCCCTTAAAGAGGGTACAGTCATGCTACCTTTACCTTTGATATACCTTTGATGAGTTTCGAGAGTCTCAATACGCTTGGTCGACCAAGCTCTTGCTGCTGGAGGCCCGCTGACCCACATATCCATCACAGCCTGGTTGATCTAGCATGCTTATGAAAGCTTTAGCGTTTTCCCGTAAATAAAATAATAATTAACGACAGTCACAGAGATAAAATAAGTACTGCAGGTCTGGGTCAATTGCGTCTTTCTGCATTGTAAAAAAAATCGATACGTCATCTTATCAGAGATAATCCAGAAGCTACATAAACAGGCAAGATAAAGGCAAAGTTGATTACGTAGATTAAGTCTCTGAGCGAGGAAGTGTCAGAACAACCGAGTGGGATAAGACAAGATAGTACTGGAGCATCTACTGTTTCTAATATGCCTAAATGATGTAGCTTCATGGTTCGCAACGTGACGTCGTGGGTATGTGCAGGCGATGATTTATTCCAAGACATGGGCGAAGCTTCCCGGAGGACACTGCTCCATTAACCAATTCTTCATTTTTCTAAATTACCTGAGCCTAAAACTACAACTATTAGCAAGTGATGCTGCGCGAAACTCTTTGGGAGTATAAACGGGTCCTACTCGAAAGGTTTGAGAACCACTGATCTAACTCATAAATTACTGTATGTGTCTATCTGCTGACAATATGAATCTTATGAGAAATATAAAAACTAGAAGTAGGCAACATACTCCATGGAAACCTGGACAGGCTATAAAAAATGTATTCGGGAAATATCTACTGCAGTTCAATTTAAATAAATGGAGAGTAATGAGGATTAGAGAAGGAAAAGGGAGGCCAATTACCTTTATTTTAATGTAAGTTTCCTGATCAGTTTTATTCCGTTAATATTTTCCTTCCAGTTCAGGAAGTCTGGTTTGAAACCAAGCCATGGAGATGATGGTTTCTGGAAGCCTTAATTAACACATTACAGATAACAGATATAACACTAATATATTGGAATCAGTATTCAACGCAAGCAAGAAAAATTTTGTCGTTGAGGCAGACCACCTGTGCAACGTGCAATACGGCGAATGTCAGGAGAGAGAGAGAGAGAGAGAGAGAGAGAGAGAGAGAGAGAGAGAGAGAGAGAGAGAGAGAGAGAGAGAGAGAGAGAGAGAGAGAGAGAGAGAGAGAGAGAGAGAGAGTATGCTCCACTTTCTTGGTTTGCCTGCCCCCCCCCCCTCTCATCTGCGACTGCTTGACAGAGTAGAGAACAGAGCAAGACGTCTCATCTCTCGCCTGGACCCATCCTGGATAGATCTGTCATTTCAGCAGAGCCTTCAACACAGGAGGGATGTGGGTGGCCTTACTGTTATGTACAAGGCCAATATTGTCAAAGTACCACACTTGGATCCACTTCGAGGACAGCGTGAAACAAGCTTTTATGCCACAAGACGGGCAGAAAGTAGCAACTTCACTTTGGCTGTACCCTTCTCCAGAACATCACTCCATCTGAGATCATATATACCCAGGATGACTCGAGTATGGAACACATTCGTACAGCATAATGATGTCAACGAGATAAAGTCAGGCTCCAACTTCATCCTGTTCCCTACTTGTATGTCTAATAACAAAAATGCTTTCAAATGAGCTGATGTGGGTAACAGCTCTTAGCTTGCCAATAAAGTTAGGAATCCTTAACCTGTAAATAGCTTGTCAATAAAGCTAAGGATCCTTAACCTTGTCAAACCCTGTGTAAGAGAGAGAGAGAGAGAGAGAGAGAGAGAGAGAGAGAGAGAGAGAGAGAGAGAGAGAGAGAGAGAGAGAGAGAGAGAGAGAGAGAGAGAGAAATCGTAAGCCGTTGGTAAGTTTACTTGATTCAAAGCCTACTGACTCCATGTGGGGCATGTCACATGTACACCACCAGTAAAGAATACTGTAACACTACAATAGGGAGTCAATTAAGCTCTCAGAGAAATGCACATCTCTCGGTGTATATATATACACTTAACACAAAGACTAAGTATTAGTTAAATTCAGTGAGTGTTGCAGGCAGTGACAGGTGTCATGGTGAACAGGAGCACCAAATAGAGTCAGCGAAATCAATGGTGTAGATGCACTCAAGGAACCTTCACACACTCTCAGGTTTTAACTCGAGAACTAGACTCTTCAGCTCGGAGCTGACTCTTTTCTTCTAGGAGACAGCGACTCAATTAGAACCTACGATCTGCTGGAGGGTGTTGAAAGTCTTGGTCCCTTTGCACTTTTTTGAGTTACTTATTAATGCACTCGCTACACCCCGACTTTTCACAAGAGTTGTTTTCGGCCGTGCGGAGGGTGGAGGAATTTGAGTAATGTTAGGCGGTCCCACTAGTTTAAGTATTGAAGTTGATGCGGGTAGTAAAAGTTCCCTCTACCTGACCCTCACCAACAATTTCGCCTGCCTGGCATGGAGCTCTAATGTACATTAATATTCCAGTTTGGAGAGTATTAGTAACTTAAAAAACAGACTCCTCCCACACCCACACTCCTTCCACACCCACACTCCTCCCACACCAACATTCCCCCGAATTACACTCCTTCCACATTACCTCCAATTACACTTCTCCCACACCAACACTCCTCTCACACTTCTCCCACACTAACATTCCTCCCACACCCACATTCCCCCAATCACACTTCTACTACGCCCACACTCCCCCAATTACACTTCTCCCACACCAACACTCCTCCCACACCCACACTCCCCCAATCACACTCCTCCCACACCAACACTCCCCCAATCACACTTCTCCCACACCCACGTTCACCCCAATCACACTTCTCCCACGCGAACACTCCCCCATAAATACTTCTCCCATTCCAACACTCCCTCATTCCCACTTCTCCCACGCCAACATTCCCTAAACTACCACTCATCCCACACACACATACACACACACACACACACACACACACACACACACATTACCCCATTCCACACCTCTCAACCACATTCCTTCCACACCCACACTCCATCACCACTCTACTCCCACGCTACTTGCGCACTCTCCCATTATCACACCCACACTCCATCCCCATTCCCCTCCCACATTATTCCCACACTATCCCATCCCACTCCCACACCCACTACTCCCACATTCTTCCATCCCACCACCACCCCCTCATAGGCTTGCATATGCAAGGGGTACATCAAGGATGTGAGAGAAGAGAGTAAGCAAGAAGAAAGGGTTAAAGGGAGAAAGAGAGGGAAGGAAAGTAAACAATATGGAAAGAGGTTAACAAAACTGGATATATCAGCAGTGCAGGAGGGAAGACGGAGGTATGGGGAAGGAGATGCAAGAATTATCTTTCACATAAGGAGTGTAGATGGCGTGAGATTACAATCCTCATCTTGAATACACCAGCATCGTGCAGCTGTCTTTATGTCTTTTTCTCTGTCATATTCCATCATACAGGACGGGGTTTCCCTGTCACAGTCCACACAGAATGGGGCTTTCCCTGTCATGCTGCATCACACAGAACGGGGTTTTCCTGTCATATTCCATCACACAGGATGGGTTTCCATGTCATATTCCATCACACAGGATGGCCTTTCCCTGTCATATTCCGTCAGACAGGATGGGGCTTCATTGTCATATTCCATCACACAGGATGGGGTTTCACTGTCATATTCCATCACACAGGATGGGGTTTCACTGTCATATTCCATCACACAGGATGGGGTTTCACTGTCATATTCCATCACACAGGATGGGGTTTCACTGTCATATTCCATCACACAGGATTGGATTTCACTGTCATATTCCATCACACAGGATGGGGTTTCACTGTCATGTTCCATCACACAGGATAGGGTTTCACTGTCATGTCCCATCACAAAGGATGGGGTTTCACTGTCATATTCCATTACACAGGATGGTGTTTCACTGTCATATTCCATTACACAGGATGGGGTTTCACTGTCATATTCCATTACACAGGATGGGGTTTCACTGTCATATTCCATCACACAGGATGGGGTTTCACTGTCATATTCCATTACACAGGATGGGGTTTCACTGTCATATTCCACCACACAGGATGAGGTTTCACTGTTATAGTCCATCACAAACGATGGGGTTTTCACATCAAATAATGACATTTATCGGGCGAAATGTTTCCTCACTAAAATATCCTAATATCGAGAATATAGAGAGTCCCTCTGGCTATCCCACTAAGGGCTCACTGTCCCGTAGCTCTGTTGGTAGCGCAATCAGCTCACACAATGAGATCTGGGGTACGATCCCCGGGGAGGGTGGAAACATTAGGGCGTGTTTCCTTAAAACACCTTCTGTCCCTGTTCACCTAGCAGTAAGCAGGTACCTGGATGTTAGCCGACTGGTATGGGTGGCATCCTGGGGACAAAACTAACCTAATTTGCCCGAAATGCTCTGTCTAACCAAGGGCTTTCTATACGTATACACAAATAACCCGCACATAGAAGAGAGGAGCTTACGACGACGTTTCGGTCTGTATAAGCTGTATCGAGTACTTGTAAAAATAAAAATTATTATAATAACGGACTCCACCCATATGTTTGCCTCTATGAACGTTAGTGTATGTCACGTGACTTCCCTCTAACGATCCGGGCTAGGCCGCCCAGCAAGGAGTTCCAGCTAGGCCAGGGTTCACGGCAGACGTCGTACGGCTAGGCTCCATCTTATTACGTCAATATACCATAACAGACCACGTCATTGTATCATTGCTACCATACTAATCAGTCTCGAAACCAACTCAACATCAGTAACATCGGCAGCTTCAAAGGTTTCACTGCAGCAGAGCTGGAGTTACTGTTACTTCGGGAATGGAATGGAGGAGCGGGGGAGTCGAGATGTTATCAGTCACCCAACATCCACATTTGTGATGAAGCTCTCCTGCCGCCTGTTATATCACCCATGTCGTTGACCCAGGACTGTCATCTTCAATTTCCACTCGGTTAACAACTAGTCCATAAATGCGTAATGAAAAATTAGACGACGTTTCGCTCCGTCAACAGCGAGAGAAAATGGGAGAAAGTCCGGTGTCAAAATATCGTCTAGTTTCTCATATCCAATATGTTATTTAGTTGCGCGAGTTGTTCCAGCTACGCACCATGACTTACATCAGCAACAACCTGGGTCTCTCAAGCGACCTGACTGCTGAGAGAAAAGAGTAAGGATAGATACCACAACATGACTTCCAGCTTTTTTTCGCTCAAACCTAAGCTTCTGAAGCTGACAGATTTCATTACCTGATGAAGGAATCCATCCTGTGTGATGCAATATGACACGAAACGTATCTTTTGTTCCTACAATGAAATTCATACAGAATAGGGTAGTTGAACACTCTGGGTGTACCTAAACTTGTATATTACGTACCATAAAAAGTTGTGGAGTTATGGGACTCGCCATCCTGAGAGATCGTATTTCCCAATAATAATCACTGCAGCTCTGCTGGAACAAAACTTTGAAGTTCTCGTAGCTACTGAACCCTTAATAGAATGCTTGACTATATCCTCACTGCCTTTGTGTAGTTTTACAACTCAGACTGATCGATTTCATTATTTCATGTAAGTTATTCTGTATGAAGGACCATGAAAGGTTGACACAACTAGCTTTTCTCACGATAAAAAAAAAAACTGAACGCTTTGCTGTGTTTACACATATCTTAAGCCTGGTCGCAGACCGGGCCGCGGGGGCGCTGACCCCCGAAACCCTCTCCAGGTACACCCCAGGTATTAGGAGGAACAAGTTCCTCCTAAGACATAGGTAGGTAGATAGGTGTACTTACCTATTTGTGGTTGCAGGTGTCAACTCACAGCTCCTGGCCACGCCTCTTCGCTGGTCGCTCGGTGTGTGTGTGTGTGTGTGTGTGTGTGGTATTTTGCATCTCAAGTAATGTAGTGTTCACGAAGTTACTCTTTTTTAAGTCGAGTAGTAACTCCTAGTCCCACCTCTCACCCTACAAATAACTCGCTGCTGACTCGTAACCTCCTCGGGACTATAACCTCTATTCTTGAAGCTGCGCATGCAATTACCTTTCACTACTTCCTCTACCAGCTCATTCCATTTATTCACTGTCTTTAAACTGACGTCCCGCGGTTCGTCTAAGCCCTCAACTTCCTTTCCTTTCAAGAGGATGCCTTGATGCTGGTGAAGCATTATTGGTCGAAGTCACCGGATACCCTTCCCATCCTTGGCTCAAACATGATTATATCCCGTTATATAAGAGCAATATGACAGCTACGGCATAACGTTTCCCCGTAAATATAAGAAATATTCTACGCCATACTGATAGCCTCTCAGTTCGAAGAGACTGCACCCACATTGATTGTGATTGATAATGACTGAGTTTGATTCATACTGATTGAGATCGATATTGATTGAGACTGAATGATATCGATTAAGATTGATATTGATTGAGATTGATACCTCTGGTTATTAGGTAAGACACATATGCAACAGTTAGGTATCTTTATTTCGAAACGTTTCGCCTACACAGTAGGCGAAACGTTGTTTCAGACAACGGAACAATGCTCTTCTCCAGACTGAGGGACTGACCACCTCAAAACTTTAAGGGTGATGGACTGATTACATCGTCTTCAAGTATCTTCTGCTTCTATCAACTTTTCTGTACTCGACTGAAGAAGCCTACTGTGTAGGCGAAACGTTTCGAAATGAAGATACCTAACTGTTGCATATGTGTCTTACCTAACAACCTGTCGGTATTTTATACCATTTTAATGTTCAACCTCTGGTTATCTTGATCAAATTTCTTCATTTAATCTCTATTCATAATTTTCCTGAGCTTCTGGACTAGTTTGCTTAGGAGTCTTAACTGTATACATACACATGTATACATATACATGTATACATCTTTTACTAGATATTCTACTACTACTACTTCCACTTTTATAACTCAAAAAAGTGCTACTTTCAATGTGCACCTACTTTATATATATATATATATATATATATATATATATATATATATATATATATATATATATATATATATATATATATATATATATATATTACTCACGAAATCGTAATGACACGTTTGCACACAAAATCCACCCGTGGTAAGGATTATATATAAATTACCTATTGTTGGTTTCATGAATCATCACCCCGGCGGCCCGGTTCCAGACCAGGCCTTCTAGCTGTTGGTGTCAGCAGCACCCAAGCCATCTTAGGTACCACAGACCGCTCTAACCAGAAACTGACTCGACAAGTGTTATCAAATTCTTATATATGAAGGGAGGGTGATGAAAAGTCTTGGTCCATTTCCGCTTATTGTACTCAGTTTAACACCTATCTTCTTCAAGTAAGCTGGTGTACAGCAACTATCCAGGTTGCTGTACACCATCCGGAAACCTGTTAAACGTTTGGCACTCTCTGGCAGGATTGTTGCTCTTTCCTCTTATTTATCATGAAGACGTAGGATGCCATGTTGTCCTACAAGCAGCTTGCTTGGGAACGGAAAATCCTGCCTTACAAATTTGCTGGAGATATATGATAGTCACAGAACTCCAGCAAATTTATGAGAGGATTTCCCGTCCCTAAATTCATGCTGGGTTTTCCATAAAAAAAAAATCTTCTCTCTGCTCCAATATGGTTTTCCTTACAATCTTCTCCAGAACTTTTGACTGTATGCACGAGTGTTTTCAAGAGAGAGAGAGAGAGAGAGAGAGAGAGAGAGAGAGAGAGAGAGAGAGAGAGAGAGAGAGAGAGAGAGAGAGAGAGAGAGAGAGACTAGGAGGGAAAGTCCTACAAGCAATTAAGGGAGGAAACCGGAAGTTAATGCCTCTCCAGTCTCCCCCCCCTCACCATCCCTCGTGTCATCACAACCTTTCCTTAATTCACGTCCCTTCCCCATTCTCCTCTTCCTCATACTTTCCCCTCATCCACGTTCCTTCCCCTCCTCTCTTCTCTTTCCTCCTCGTCCTTCACACCTCTCTCCTCATCTTTACCCTACACGTTCCTCCGCTGAAGAATGAGACGCTTATAAAACTTATAGGAATCTTTACTGAGGAAACGTTTCGCCACACACAAGCTTCATCAGTCCAATACAAAAAAGAAAGGTGTAAAGAGAGGAGTTTGAAGTAATCAGTCCCTGATTACCTCAAACTACTCCTCTCTTTACACCTTTCTTCTTTGTATTGGACTGATGAAGCCACTGGCTGGCGAAACGTTTCCCCAATAAAGATTCCGATATGTTGCTTAAGTGTTCCCTTCCTCAACTAATCGGTTTTCTAAACCATTTATCACACATTCCTCCGTATCCACCTGTTCTCTCGCTGCTGTTACCTGTACCACACAACAAAGTTGGTCACCTGGTGTGTGACAACTTGTTGTCATCAGAGAACATCAGCCCTTTCAATTGTTCTTGCTTCACCACTCCTGCTTACAAGGCAGAACACTGGCAAGAAATGTAATATCAAGGCACTTAGAGGAGAACTACGCTAGGTATCCTCGAAGCGCTATCTTTATAGGGTATCCTCGAAGCGCTATCTTCACTGGGTATCCTCGAAGCGTTATCTTCACTGGGTATCCTCGAAGCGCTATCTTTACTACGTATCCTCCAAGCGGTATCTTCGCTAGCTTTCCTCGAAGTGCTACCCTAACTAGGTATCCTCGAAGCGTTACCACCTTCACTAGGTATTCTCGAAGCACTACCTTCACTAGGAATCAACGCAGGGATACCTTTATGTGGTTGCCATAATTTTTTTTATCCAAGGTTTTCATTTATAACTTGAGAATGCCTCATCCGATCGTCTTTAAATTTTCAAAGCTTGTGTACTGCAACTACAGGAAATGCTGATGCAACTGTTGACATGTGCGGGTACATCCTCTGCTCAGTTTTCTACAGACCATTCCCGATTTCGGGTTACCTGTAGTCTACGTGGAGGCTGTTCCAAGGGTCAACGCCCCCGCCATCCAGTCCTTAACCAGGACCGGTGGATCAGGGCGTGATCAACCAGGCTGTTACCGCTGGCCGCACGGAGTCCAACTTAAGACCCACAGCCCGGCTGATCGGGTACTGGCTTTAGGTACGTCCAGCTGCATCCTGAAGGCAGCCAGGGGCCTATTGGTAATTCCGCTAATGCCTGGTGGGAGGCAATAACTAGAAAAAGCCTTCCGATCGACTTCAAACTTTCACCACTGGTATATCTTACTTAGAAAAAGGTTAAAATTGTTACTGGAGTGTAAAGGTTTCGTCAGTTATATTTTCTAAACGACACTGGACTGTTTTTGCAAAATAACTACGTGTATTCTGAATGATTTTATTTAATCGTTAATAACTTGTGCGACTTGTGAAAACGGTGATGTAAATCTGTTAATTTATTAAGTCAATAAACCTGCAATTGTTGGGCTCTGCGCGATAACTGGAGAATACATCTTCTGGTCGGCTTCAAACTCTTAGCGCGGGTGTAACTGCCTCAAACAAAACTTGGGAGCGATTTTGGGTTTAAGTCTTGATTTGCCAATTTTATTAAATAAACTAATTTGTGTGAAATAAGTAGTATTCGCAAGTTTACGTGGAACGTTAAGAAACTGACGTTAGGAATCACCTAAGAAAATGAACGTACGTTGTAGAATGAGGATATTTGATAAACGGACACAGATGCAACTAACGTAATATTGTATTATGGCAACGTTTAGCTCTGGGAGAGAGAAAAGTTGCCACAAATAAATGTCGAATTAGTTGCATTTGTCTATTTACTTTCTGTCGGTAATTCTACCATCATTATTAAAATGAGGAATGAGTGACCACAGCGACACCACAGAGAACCCAGTCTTTGGGTTATTAAGCCAGGGTAACCAAAAAATCAGTGTGGCTTATTTCCACTGAGATCCTTGCCCAGGATGCGACCTGGAGTTTACCTGGAGAGAGTTCCGGGGGTCAACGCCCCCGCGGCCCGGTCTGTGACCAGGCCTCAACAGTCTGACTAAATCTCAGGCATATTTAGTGCTGGTTGAACTAGATATCAAGTGGAAGTAGATTTGCCCATACGTCTTATCCCTGCTCGGGTTTCACTCACAAGCGAAACATTGTAGCACTGAGCTCCAGCTCACTCTTCAGGTGAGCTGAACAATCACCACACACTGGCGTCCTCACCCTACATTACACTACACCACACACACACACACACACACACACACACACACACACACTAATATGCTCTCTCAAAACTACATTACTGTGTTGTTATTAACATTTCAGGAGGATAGAGAGACGGGGAGAGGGTAGACAGGGAAAGAGGGGAGGTGGGGGAGATGAGGTAAAGTCTGGTAGAAAGACAGAAAAGTGGGTGTAGTCTGACGTAGCTTCACGCGATATTTTCGTTCACAAGTAACGCCCTACAGTCCTTTAAGGTTTTATGTTCAAACTCGTTGAGCTGCACGCGGCAAACAGCAAGCGGAGGATCGAGCCTTCACCACGGGTTTAGCACTTCGTCAAATATCATTCTACATTCGGAAGAAATTAAATACTATGCTCTTCCTCACTTCCAAAAGTCTATATTATCTGGTGTTTCCTTTCCCTAAGTGTCTGGGGCCCAAGACTGTTTAACAGTTTCCCACCAGGCATACGGGGAATTACCAACAGACCCCTGGGTGTCTTCAAGAGGGAGCTGGACAGATACCTAAAGTCAGTGCCGGATCAGCCACGCTGTGGTTCGCACGTTGGACTGACTACGTGCGGCCAGCAGTATCAGCCTGGTTGATCAGGTCCTGATCTACCGCGAGGCCTGGTCAAGGACCGGGCCGCGGGGGCGTTGACCCCCGGAACACGCTCCAGGTAGGTAGGTAGACTTCTCTAGTTTGCACGTGGTCCTGGAGGATGTTCCGGGCATCAACGCCCTCGCGGCCCAGTCCTTGACCAGGCCTCCCGGTGGATCATGGCCTGATCAACTAGGCTCTTACTGGTGTTGTAAGGCAAACTTAAACTCCCGTTTGACAATTTCTGAAACCAATCCATATCTTGCAGCTTCTTACTCCGCCCACTCAAATGTTTGTGAGGGTCGAATCTCAGCTCCTGGCCCCACTTCCTAGACTGCTTTGGTGGACATTGCTGATTTCAGGCCTCTCGAGACTTATCATACCTACACATGAAGCTCTTTATTGAGTTTTCCTCCACCACTTCTTCGTGCAATTCACTGCAGGCATGTGTGACTCTGCATCAAATATTGCAAGGTCATGTCAGCAAGTTGCAACATGGGACAGTAATTAAAGCTTCACATGCCAGGAGGTGCTATGTGCAGGGACACAGGTAAAGAATACAGCTTCATGCAGAGACACAGGTCAAGATTACAGTTACATACAGAGACACAGGTCAAGATTACAGTTACATACAGAGACACAGGTCAAGACTACAGCTACATGCAGACATACAGGTTAAGACTACAGTTACATGCAGACACACAGGTCGACTACAGCTACATGCAGACCCAGAGGTTAAGACTACAGTTACATGCAGACACACGCGTCAAGACTACAGTTACATGCAGACACACGCGTCAAGACTACAGTTACATGCAGACACACAGGTCAAGACTACAGTTACATGCAGACACACGCGTCAAGACTACAGTTACATGCAGACACACAGGTCAAGACTACAGTTACATGCAGACCCACAGGTCAAGACTACAGTTACATGCAGACCCACAGGTCAAGACTACAGTTACATGCAGGCACACAGGTCAGACTACAGCTACATGCAGACACACACGTCAAGACTACAGTTACATGCAGACACACAGGTCAGACTGCAGCTACATGCAGACACACAGGTCAAGACTACAGCTACATGCAGACACACAGGTCAAGACTACAGTTACATCCAGACACACAGGTCAAGAGTACAGTTACATGCAGACACACAGGTCAAGAGTACAGTTACATGCAGACACACAGGTCAGACTACAGCTACATGCAGACACACAGGTCAAGAGTACAGTTACATGCAGACACACAGGTCAGACTACAGCTACATGCAGACACACAGGTCAAGACTACAGCTACATGACACACAGGTCAAGACTACAGCTACATGCAGACACACATGCTAACACAGCCAGCCAGGCCACTGCCTGATAAAAAATAAATATGTTTGACCAAAATAAAACACAGTGTATGTTGTGTCATGTTATTCCTGGTCTCTACACTGAATCACTCTCCCCACCCACACAGTTCCCTCGACCTCGGTCATGGTTCGGCATTTTCTTTGAATACAGAAGAACAAAAGCACCATTATCGGAACAATTTATAATCAGTCCATTATTATTATAATAAAAAAGAAGCGCTAAACCATATAATCAGTCCAAAATTAAAAATAAATACTGAATTAAGTTTCCTTATTTGACAAAACCAGGTCAAGCAGATTATTACCTCTTGTAGGTTAGCCTACGAACTGCTTCAAAAAACAGTCCTCAACTACTTGCAGGAAGTCACTGAACTTTAAATTACCGGTCAAAGAAGTCCAGTCCTGGACCATTCAGTCTAGGACAGACTGAATGACAAGGACGGACTAAAACGTCGACAACCTTTCATTTCAACTCTGTGGTGCAGCTGTGCAGTGAGAATTTAATAATAATAATAATCCAGCTTGGTCATAACTGTGCAAGACGACCGTCCGTCGTGACATGCATGGAGGCGCCGCTCAACCATAAAATTTGCTCCGTCCTGGAAAACATATCTGTGACCATTTTCAAGTATTTCTTTTTTTAACCCTGGAAACTCTGCCTCGGGCCAGTCTTTTCTGCTGAGTGCCTGTTCAGCCAGACTGTTGTTGGTGGAGACCCGCTTATCATCACAGCTGGTTTATCTGGAACTTCGCGGAGGTAGATGGTGGTCCAGTTTACCTTTAACGACTTCTTCACTTGTGTTGGTACAATTCCGATATCTGCTGGTAGTAGGTTGAAAAGTCTTGGTTCTATGCGGCAGTAGACAATCTCTGTACCTTTTACAGTTCTTGAACGGAACCGTCAATACCGAACTAGAGAGAGCAAGTGATTTGACTAGTGTCGTCATTGGCTTTATTTCTCTTGCTCTGAAAGTTCTCATTATCTATCCTGTCATTTTTCTGGCATTCACGTCATTTGCTTATGTTTTCTAAATGGTAGGTCATCTGATACTATTAAGCCCAAGTCTTTTACATGTTCCTTTCATTCCATGAGATTGTCCTCCTGTGTTTCGTGTCCAGTGCTTATTTTGAATTCTTAACTCTTTCCATATTTGACAAACTAAAATTTGTCACCGTCGAACATCATGTTATTTTTCAATGCCCACCGAAAAACTTTGTTAATATCTACTTGCATTTTTTCTTTCACCGAGGCAACTTTCATATTTATTTTCAGAACTGTCAGCAAAGGATGATACGAAGCTGTGGCTAGTTTTTTTATTTCTCTCTCTCACGAGAAACAGTAAAGGCACCTGGACGGTACCTTAACTTCCTCAATTTTTTACATTGCTAAATCTAAAGTTTACTTTGTTTACTAATACTCTTTGTTTTATTCGGTACAAAACATAATATACATTTTCCTATTTTTTTTTTTTTATATTTACAGACCTTAATTTAATTTTAAGGACTTACTCGTCAAATTTGTCTGATGATTTAGCCAAATTCATGAAGACAATACATTCGATTTTTTTTATTACAGAGCCTACGTAATCTTATTATAACGGTTAGTAGTTGTGACAAGCACGATCTTCCTGCTCTAAATTCATGTTGTCTTGGGTTACAGGTCATACATCTCATAACTCTTTCAAAGATTCTGTATGATGTGTGATGTTAGTTCTACTCGTCTGTATTTTTTTCTAGTTTTACTGTCTTGTGAAGAGGAGCTGTTGTCATGTAGGGGGGTATTGGTTAGGGGATTACAGGGGTAAGCGGAGGGAGTCAGTAGGTAGGGGACAGGCAGGCGAAGTGGTAGGAGAGATGATTAGCAGAGGTTGGTAGGTAATGTGAGGTCACTGGTGACACCTTCACCTCTCATTACTCTACCGGCCACACTACACTACTCACCCTCTCACTACTTTAACTAAACATAAATAAATGGAAATAAGAATAAATAACGGGGACAGTGAATATTACTCTTCTACTCAAACACAGTTTATTATTAAGTCCTTGTACAATAATATATTTGGGAACAGGAGAACATTATTGAGGTTTAGATAAACGGGATGGTATGTATAAGCAGTGAGACAGGGAATACAATCAACTTGACCAAAATGAATGTAACTTACAATATAGTTCAGAGGGCAGTTCATCACAGGAACTAAGCCACAGGCCCCAAGACCTACACAGCACGAGTACTGCGCCAAGCCAGTACTCTGCCCAATGCCTCCAACAGTCTCCTCCAGAGACTTAATTAAGCAGCCTTCTCCCGAGCCCTGCACACCGGCCAGAGCTCCTCTCGACGTCTGTGCTCGGAGCTCTGCACCCAGGCCAGTGCTCCGCACGAATCCCCTGGTCATCAAGCAAGCAAGCAAGCAAGTGCAGGTAAGATCCCAATGGGATGAGCGGGGAAGACGGGACAGACGAAGAAAAGCGCTAGAGAGGAGTGTTCTTAGTCGTAGAAATAGAGCCAGGGCTTGACCCAGCAGCTAAGGCGATCGTGGGACAGACTTGGAGAAAAAACGGGAAGAGAGCAAGCTGTGTATGCAACAGTCTCGTGGTAGGTGAGGTCTTTGAGTCTCGAGAGCTGGAAGTTTCCAGGTCGCAGGAGAGGGCAGGCAGGTAGGACCATCAGAGGGCAGCCGACATGTGGGAGGTTATTTTAGTAGTTGAGGAGGCAGGTTTGCAGTGGAGCCATTTGCAAACTTCTTGAAGCTGCTCCTGGAGAGGTGGTATAGCGTTGTCTTGTTGGAAAAAGTGAAACGAAGAGGCTTGATGAACTCAAGAACTTGCGTGAGTGTGAAGTGAAGAGGTGATTCGCAGGCATACTTGACTGTTCCATCACCGAGGCCTTTGTCGAGTTCAGAGCAGGTCATGGTGTCAGCGTTCGAGGGAGAGGTGTAGAAAGTAAGGTTTTCCCAAGAGGGTGTGCTGGAGTCGTCGCTATCTGCTTCGTCGGGGGATTCGTCAGGAAATTCTTGTTCAATTGTTTCTACAGTGATTGTGTCAAGAGGAGGCTGGGAGTCTAGAGTATTTGCGGTCTGGCTGGTTGTTGGTGGTTGTTGAGAGGTGGCAGTGGTCACTGGGCGTGGTTCAGGAGTGTTTTTTGGGGCAGAGTTAGGATTTGGGCCTGAAGTTGATGTGAAGTTAGCGATGTTTGGGATAATCTTGAGGAAGTCCTGTGATGTTGGCGAGTCAGGAAAGTTGAATGACGGCATGTTGTTAAGACGGAATAGTTCGTTAATTGTAGTGTTGAATGTGCCTGGGTTTGCTGCATTTGCAAGGTGTGCATACATCATGCAGTACAACACCTTAGAGGGAGCAGCGTCAGGGAGTGCAGAAAGGGAATTGCTGGATAGAGATGACTGCTGCGTGGCTTGTAGAATTCTGGTGGTGTCCGACTGGAGTTTTGAAATGGCGGTATATGTCGGCGATTTGGGACTATTCTTCTTGGTTTCTTTAATTTTTTTCGACATTACTTCTTTACGTAGTGGGCATTTAGCTGCAAGGGTATGATGAGTACCCTTGCAGTTAAGACATGTTGGAGTGGCATTGGTGGTGATGCAGGCTTTGAAGTTATGACCTTCTTTTCCACAGGTAGAACAGAACTTTTTGTCTTTAATGGGACAGTCCTTTGTTGAATGTTGATAAGAGTAACAGTTCCAACAGGGAGAGACATGGTCAAAACGTTCAGGTTCAATGTGGCGTGGATGTATGTGGTAATATGAGATAGCTAGTCCATTAGCGAGTGCTTGGGTAGCCATATCTATGTTTGAAAAGGTGATTTTGATCATAGATGAGGCATTGGGAATTCGTGTGATGGTGTCTACAGAGGCCCAGGTGTTTTGGTCTTCGATAGAGGTCTTCAGTTCATCCATTGGTATGGATGTGATTATCTTATCCAGTTGTTTAACAAAAACTGAACGTTTCGCCAGCAAGGAGGGAGACGGTGATATGACGAATTGTCGGTCCCGTAATGTGTTCATAGCAGTGTCGTCCATAAGTTTAGCTGCTTCATTGTCGTCGGTGCAGACGACAATAAAGGAATCCTTGAGTGAGTGGATCGCTGTGAATTTGAGATGTAGGCAGGTCCTCATAGCGGCAGCAAGTAATAATTTAGTGGAATCATTTATAACACCACTGGCTGGTTTGATTTTAACACGATGTGCGAACATTGTCGAACAGGTAGAGGTTACCCTCCCCAACGGGAATCGTAGGGAGACTCCGACTGCCCCTGGTCATGCTCTTCCTTGGGCTTTTATGGTGGTCCAAGCACCCTCCACAACCACGTGTACGACCTGACGCCTAGGTCTGACGCCGTCAAGAACAAAAGACCTCAGACGTGGGCGTGCCTACAGACGTTTGCCAAGGCAAGGTGTGACCATATAATTGGTTAAATTAGGTCTCCCCAGAGACCTCACAAGCCCAGCTGAACTACATCACACTGTCTGCAGTTTTTAAAGCCTTTGAAATTTCACCCTGATCTAAGCTCTTTCTCCAAAGGATACTGAGTGTTTCTAGTAGTGTTATTCTTGCACTTTGTAATATGTTCATTATGAATGAGGCCCAGGTGCTGAATACCTGCAGGTGGGCACGCTGTCTATTTCCTTGTCAAGTTCTTTAGACTGGGATATTTATGCTTATACCAGATATATGATTTGTAGGGTTTACCTGACGTTTACCTGAAGTCAGTGTCGAGGGAGAACTTGCACCAAGCCTGGTCCCAGCCCAGGCTCTTCACCAGCATCAACACCTTCTTGTGGAAATATTTTAGTTGTTGCTCTGTATGGGTAATCTCTCTGTGTACATTATCTTACCTTTGTTGTGACATTTGCTCATTTTCAAGCAATTCAGTAACCCTTTTTTTTCTTTTTCTGAACATTCTCCTTCGTTCTTTCGGAATATGTTTTACACAGATCTTGAATGCTTCTGTATTCCCAGGGAATTTCTACTGGTTCGTTGTTTATTTTCCCCCAGTCAAAACCAATGAGCACAAATCAAAGAGCAAAAAATATCTATGAACACACGTACACACTAATCAATATTTCATACAGCAATAGACATACAACCATCATTACATGAATGGAATACAATACAGCCAGGCAGATGAAAAAGACATGTGCAGCGCTTCAGTATCCTTGGTACCAAAATTCTGCTGTTGTCTTCAGACATACCAGTAATACACCCGGGTCACTTACTTGTGAGATCGACGTGTTAACATCACAACCTGGAAATAACAAGATTACATTAGATAAGCCTCAGTCAGAGCGCATCCACACAACACCCATTTATTGATACATATTTTTTGAGCCCGTGTACATTTTTCACCACCAGAGTATATACACTAAGAAGTATATATCTCTATGTATATACACGAAGAATTGCATATTTCTCACTGTACATATACTAAGGTGTGTATATCAGTATATATTCACTGACATGTATAGCTAGTGTAAATTCACTGAGGTGTATATATGTAGCGTATATTCACTGACAGATGTATATCTTTCAGTGTATATTCACTGAGAGGTATATACCCCTCAGTGAGAGTTTAGTCACTGTCTTAAGGATAAAAGTATTACTGATCTTGGTGTCTTCGTGGTTTGCTGACTTAATCTCCGGGTAGTCGAGTCTCAGAACCTAACAAACTAGCAGTCAACTGGACCAAAATTTAACAAACTACCAACCAATAAGCTTTTAAGCTAACAAACTTACTTTAAGTTAACAAAGTAGCAATCGAGAGGCCTTTTAAGCTAACAAAGTAGTAAACACTAGGCCTTTTAATCTGGCAAACTAGCAGTCAATAGGCTTTCTAAACACAGTAGCAATCTATACCCTCTCTACTTGTTTCGGATAACAGTCATACCTGGTGTATATCATATTATAAGACATAAAGATGATACTGACATCTCCAAGCTTGGTCTCAAACCAAGCCTCGTAAATTGGAATGGAAACATTGCAAGAATCGTCTACATTTAAGACTAGTAAGGAACTAAAGAAGGAAAATAAAGGTACGGTACTGTATACCGAATGTAACCAGAAGTTTGTAAAAATTCCTTGTCAGCCTCAATACCGCTGTCGAATCAGCCAAAAGGGCATAATACACCCGTGCACCTGTGTGCCCACGCGCGCGTGAATGCGTGCGTGCGTTCACCTGTGAGTAATCACTCTCATACAGGTAACGGATAAACAAATATCGTAAATAAAATGATAAGCCTCTGAGAGGTGATAAGACCATGTGATAAGCCCTCAGTAATTCATAGTGACACATCAACGAGGTCACACTACTAGCATAATGATGCCATTATGCGTCGTATAGTGTGAGATATAGAGTGCACTACGAGTATAATGCGGATGTGTTGCATTCAGTAAAAGGGTGTACATTAGTATGTACTAATACATAATGCGTGCCTAGCAAGGTTCAGTACACTTCACTTCACATACACACAACAGGCCAAGTGTCTTATCGACAAGTGCCTCTGACAAAATGGTAACTAACACTTGTACTTTATAAGACACTGTTTGGGATTTACAAAGGTGAAGGAAATAATGTCTCCTGCAAGCATGATGCCAAATACACAAATTTCAGAACAAGATTAGGAGAGGATAACATTTCACTCTACGTTGAAATTCATCAAGTCACAACCTGAGGTAGCTCTGTATAGAGCGAAACAGTGCTCCAAGAAAAGCCTATTCGACAGCTTGGTGCTGTCTTCATCAGATTCAGGAAGGTTGGAAAACGGCAACATTTTCCACATGCTTTTATGGAAGTGAAAATAAGAAATAAAACCTGAGCGTTTTCATGTGCTTATACACACATATCTTCAGATGTATGTAAGCACATGAAAACGCTCAGGTTTTATTTCCAATTTTCACTGTGGTATTTTTACATATTAACAATCACGCGTTTTATTGTGATTGCATTCATGCTTGTATGGATACGGTGGGCACCCCCAGTGAAACCCTTACTCAAGTCTGGTATTTTGTAAGACAGTGTCTTCGGCTCACATAACTGGGTCAAACACCCGAGAGATTTAATAATCACTAAAAATGACAAATTCTCCCTATTTTTTTTATTACCTCTCTTAACATTCCTTCTCGCCCTTCTTACAATAATCGAAGTACATGTTGATAAAAAGAGCTCTCCCGAAACCTATATCCATGTGAATGTTGGTAAGACCAGGCCTCTTGGTTGCTGGCCAGTCAGTCAGGGTACTGGTGCTAACAGAAGGCAGTCTAATGTAGGCACAAAAGTCTGGCTGGTGATTCCTATCACTGCTTGCCAGATGTGCTGCGAGTATTCATGTCTGCTACACGCACATGTCAAACACAAGAATGTAGACGAAACACTGCAATCAATACGTACCACACATAGTTCATAAAATCATGTCCCCTCCCAACACACACGTGCGTCAGTCACGCCACACCTGCCTCCCTGCCACACACACACACACACACACACACACACACACGCAAACATGCCAATCAAGATATATCTGCCCCCTAAACACAATAGGTAAACAAGGCACAATAGGGTATATACAAAAACGAGGTGTATATATCTGTGTATATTAACTGAGATTTATATATCGAGACATATATACATCCCTAATAGTATATACACTGAATTATCTTTCATACCTTTATATGAGATCAGAGTACTCTTAAATGTTGGTGTATAAGAGAAATGCAGCCTTTGTGACTTACTTGCATTGGATAAACTTTAAATAAAGCAACTACACCAACCAAACAAACTAAACACACCAACCAACCCTTATAAACAACAAGACAATCAACCAGTGAAAATAAACAGTATGGTGATACCGACAGTTAAGGACATTTATTAGAGGAAACATTTCACCGCAAGTGGCTTCTTCAGTCCTAATGAACCGAAGAAGCCACTCGTGGCGAAATGTTTCCTTTAATAAATGTCCTGAGCTGTATATGTCTTGATAAATTAGACACATGTGCAACACTTGGGTATCTTTATTGAGAAAACGCTTCACCACACAGTGGCTTGGTCAGTCCATACAAAGGAGAATGATGAAGAACAGGAGTAGTTTGAGGTAATCAGTCCCTCAAACTCCTGTTCTTCATCATTCTCCTCTGCATGGGCTGATGAATCCACTGGGTGGCGAAACGTTTCCTCAATAAAGATACTCAAGTGTTGCACATGTGTCTAATTTATCAAATTGTCGGTTCTCTGAACCATTTATCTGTGTCTTATTCCACGACCAACGAGTACACAGACGGAGAGAGACGCACTCAGATGAACTGATGGGGCGGATAAGGACAGACTGTTTACAATGCGAGGAACAGGTACAGGGGTCATAGACAGGGGCTAAAAACACACGTGAGTCACAGGAAAGGAAGCATTTTTTTAGTCTAAGGCAGTAAAGAGGTGGAATGAATTAAAAGTGAAAATAGTGCGGGCTAACTTCGTCAGTTAAAATCAGCTGATCAGTACCTAAGGAAGCCACCAAAATACAGTATATATAAGAAATAACTCTTTATTCTTTAAAGAAAAGAGTAACAAGGCAAAATACTGTGACTGGTACAAAACACAAATAACCTGCACATACAATGCAACTTATGACGACGTTTCGGTCCGACTTGGACTAGTTAATGTTCTAGTTAACGATCCAAATCGGGCCGAGATGTCGTCGTAAGTTTCATTCTCTCTTTAATCCACGATAAAAGGACAGAAAAAATAACATTCGTTAATCTTTTCCACTCGCTTGCTCACACACTAGTTAACAAAAACTTCTCTCACTTTCACTACTGAACCTTATATACGTTTACGATATAAGTTAACCCAATCAGTGAGTACCCGGCTCCAATATGGAGCCCACACCTGGTCAAGCACATGAAAAAATACAAAAAACATCGAAAACTTTGCAGCCGGGCCAATGCCAGAACTGAGACGAATGCACTATAAAGAGAGGATAAAGGAATTAAATTTGTCGACCTTGGCGGAAAGAACAAGGAAAGACATGATTAGACATACTAAATCTTAAGAACTGATAAAACTGATAAGGATAGATTGTGTGAATTAAGAGGACCAAGATCAAAGAACAGGTGGAAACTGAAAACACAGATGACCTACAGAGACGTAAGGAAGTATTTCGTTAAGTCACAGAGTGCTTAGGTTAGTTAAGATTTGTCAGGAAACAGGACATGTGTTTCCTGACTTGGGTCTTAGCTGAAAAGTACAATGACTTAGATGAGGCAGTAATGAAGCTTTAAAATATGTATGATAAGATTTTAAAAGTAAGTATGGTAAGCTAGAAACCAATGATGCCGATCAAAGTAGTGTAAGAGGCGGGGCCAAGAGTCTCGTTACCTGCTAACACAACTCGGTCAGTACAACTGGGTGCGTACACGTACCCACCCACACGACCTTCAGGTAGTCTCCACCAGTGCCTGAATACCACACTATGCAGGAATCACTATGTGTCTGGCGTAGCGCTGAATACCATGCAGTAATCACTATGCGTGTCACGTAGCCGACACCTGCACATTGAGAGGTCAGTCAGGTCCGCACCTCTGTTTAACAAACACACTCCATTAACACACTTGTCCTTCCTTAAACACCCACACGCTTCTTACAATGAAAATACTGTCTGGTGCTAGCACGAATAGCCTAACTGATCAGGCCCTCTCCGCGGCCTAGCACCAGCCCGCGTGGACAGTGACCCAAAAAACTAAGTCATGTCTTCATAAAGAGCTACCCTGAGCGAAACGATGTCCCAGTAAAAGCTTACTCAGCATACTATGTCGTCTAAGCCATGCGTATGGCAAAACGTTCGTACAACCAGGATCAAAATACAGGCACAACAGTGTAAACAAAGATTGGTCACTGGTATACCAACCCACAGTGTAAACAAAGTGGTCAGTGATACACCAGCTCTCAGTGTAAACCAAACAGTAATCAGTGGCACAAACCAACCCACAGCAAAAACTAAACACACGATAAGAAATCTCAATATTTTTCGTGGCTCACTTGATAGCGTCCTCACTTCACACACTGAAGGACCCGGGTCGTGCCCCGGCACGAGTGCAACGTTGGGCATGTTTCTTGACGCCTACTGCCCCTGTTCACCTAGCATTAAGTAGGTACCTGAAGTACTAGTCGCACCCTAGGGGACAAAATTAAAGGACCAAATGATGGATTTGTGAAGGATGAGGTTAATCATAGAATTGAGGTATATGTAGAGACAAAAAATGTTATCTATGGAGGCAAAGAAGGGAATGTATGAAAGTATAATAGTACCAACAATCTTATATGGGTGTGAAGCTTGGGTGGTAAATGCAGCAGCGAGGAGGCGGTTGGAGGCAGTGGAGATGTCCTGTCTAAGAGCAATGTGTGGTGTAAATATTATGCAGAAAATTCGGAGTGTGGAAATTAGAAGGTGTGGAGTTAATAAAAGTATTAGTCAGAGGGCTGAAGAGGGTTTGTTGAGGTGGTTTGGTCATTTATAGAGAATGGATCAAAGTAGAATGACATGGAGAGCGTATAAATCTGTAGGGGAAGGAAGGCGGGGTAAGGGTCGTCCTTGAAAAGGTTGGAGGGAGGGGGCAAAGGTGGTGTTGTGGGCGAGGGGTTTGGACTTCCAGCAAGCGTGCGTGAGCGTGTTAGATAGGAGTGAATGGAGACAAATGGTATTTGGGACCTGACGATCTGTTAGAGTGTGAGCAGGGTAATATTTAGTGAAGGGATTCAGGGAAACCGGTTATTTTATATAACAGGACTTGAGTCCTGGAAATGGGAAGTACAATGCCTGCACTCTAAAGGAGGGGTTTGGGATATTGGCAGTTTGGAGAGATATATTGTGTATTTTTATACGTATATACTTCTAAACTGTTGTATTCTGGGCACCTCTACAAAAACAGTGATTATGTGTGAGTGAGGTGAAAGTGATGAATGATGATGAAAGTATTTTCTTTTTGGGGATTTTCTTTCTCTTTGGGTCACCCTGCATTGTGGGAGACGGCCGACTTGAGAAAAAAAAAAAAGTACTGTATATTTCGCCCTTGCAGTGAGACCCTCATCAGCAGACTGTTATTGAGCATCAATGTGGAGGCAACATACACAACACTATTCTCATGATGCCTTTTATTTTCATCGTGAGGGACAGTGCGTGCCATGAATGTGGATACTGAGTTAAGGAGTAACACATCAAGAGGATACACGTGCCATCGGTGCGATCCATGATACATATACCAGTGGGATTCATGATGCATAGACCAGTGGGATCCATGATACATATACCAGTGGGATGCACGATACATAGATTAGCGGGATGCATGATACACACAGACCAGTGGAATGCATGATACATAGACTAGTGGGATGCATGACACAGACCAGTGGAATGCATGATAAATATACCAAGAGCACAGTGTACATCACTGATACTAAACGTTGACTCTTAAGAAGAAAACGATGACTCGAATACACTGCTTAATAGAAACAGATTATCATGTGTATAAAGTAATGTCTACAGAATAGAAGCAAATATTTATTATATCTATGCAACAGAAGTAGTATTATAGAAACTGATAAATGCATTTGTAATTGAATCATGTTATAGTACATGCAACATGCAATACCAAATAGAAAATGGAAATGTGGAAAGATGGTTGGTTAGTTAACGGAGTTTAAAGCCTATCGACGACTCTAGTGTTATTACAGTTGCATGTCATCTGTTCATCACCTGTCAAGAATACTTTAATCCTTAAAATAGTAATCAAAGTAAACTCTCAGCATATATACACTTATATGTACAAACCTCTCGGTGTATATATCCATACTTGCTGCAGATATTATGATTAGTAAGGAAGGAGAATATTTAAAGAATAACATTGTTTCATTGTCACTAGTACAGATGTTGGTGAAGGGCTCTTGTTCCAGTGAACTGGAGCTACCCTCCGATTATTTATATTAAATTTGATTACCTTTCATTCCCCTGGTGCTATATGCCCCTTACCGACCATTATTATATTCATGGAGATGAGCTAAACCTGGAAGGATCAAACAGCGCCTGAAGAATGGAAGATAATGAAGTTAGATTCAAAGAAAAGGAGAGTAGCTCTACTTCCAGTTATCAAGAGCCCTTCACCAGCATCAAGGCTCCCCCTAGAAGGAAGGAATGCTGCGGAAATCTAGTGAAAGTGGAAGTGTTAGCTACAGAGAATGATGTCATGGGTCCCCCTGTCAGTGATGGCAGGAACTTGCCTTGACCAGGAGGGGATTATACCCCTTCCCCACTCATCCCCCACACATACCCTGCCTAAAACAAGAGGGGAGGAGGAAGGCAATACACCAGTAACTCCACGTTCCAACAATAAAATACCATTCAAACGCAAATCACAAATCAATTTGTATATTTTTTAAAGAATCCAAGAATTTTGATAGTCCCTCCAGCAAGCATAAGAAAAATTACCAACAGACCCTTGACTCTTCAAGAGGGAACCTGACAAGACCCTGAAACAAGTTTCTAGTCAGACAGACTGTGGTGCTGATGTCTTCGTACAGCAAGCACACAGACGTAATCTGTCTGTCAACATGGAAGCCTGGTCTGAGACCGGTCTGCGGGGAAGGGGGCGATGACCCCAGGACCTATCTTCAAGTAACCGTCCTCATCATTCACCAGGCCGCTGTTACAACCACATCTACTCCCCCTGGTTAAGATATTTTCGAATGAATTACATAAATGATAATTAACCTTAGTTTAAGTAATGGAACTAAATGAAAGCAACTAAAACTATAAATTACATAAATGTGGAGTATGTTGAGAGCGACATGACCAGCCACCATCGACCATAAATGCTGTGTTCACTGTCTCTTCATGCTTAGTTGGTAGGGTCTTGGCAGGTTAATGCCTGGTGCAGTGATATATCCCTCTTCATTTCTGGCTAGGTGTTAAGGGCGTGGAGTGTCGGAGTCACTTAATGCAAGAAGTCCCAATGTGGTGACCTTATTAATTTATATGAAATGAAAAAAAAATCATACTGCTTTGCTTTCGTGTTCCTGGCGTTTTTATGCTGGTGCCTTAGAGGACACTTCTACCTCCGCTCACAAGCCACCGAACATGAATTCAAGGAAGGCAACATGCCCATGTATGTTACGATCCGGCTACAGCCAGGCAACATGATGCATTAAGTCTGGTAAGTAAACACAACAAAATTAAATGAAATTCAACACTAATTTTAAAATTTATGACAGCAATTAATTTCTCAGTATCTAACTACTGCTCACGAACTAAATAAATAACTTAACACTAATACACCTAATTATAAACAGTATGTAGAGGAAGTTAGATGAAGTCTACTGCTAAATAAGAGAGGGTAGCATTTGGGTTAATCACTTCAGATCAATACTGACTGCCCCCACACAGTTACCCTGCTGCCCGCCCAGGAAGGACGATGGGGAAACAGCTGCTTGCACAGTACACCTCTCCAACTCAAGCTCCTCAGAACAGTACTATTATTTCCACTGCCCAAAACTATACATGCGAAGAGAAATGTTACGGTTTATGTAAGGCAAACATGTATTGTTTATTTTATTTTTTATATAAATAAAACTGAGGTGCACCTCAGCTTCCAACTTGGTTAGTTGAATTATTTTTGCACATTATGGACTGTATGTTGTATTTTGCATACTGTATGTTGTCTATTGTCATATCATGTCCCAGAAATGAATCCTGACGATGGTGATTGATTTTTAATGAAACGTTGATTGTATTCCATTACTTCATTAAAAGTTCTAACAAAATGCGAGTCTTTCCCACATGCTAAGGTGGAGGCAGGAGAGAAAAAAACGGCTATTTAACAAAGCCAAAATATTAGTAACATCATGCCATATATTGCCTATTCAGCTGAAAAAAAAGGCAAGAGTTCCAAGATGGAACTTAGTCAGCCATTAACAATGTGTTTAATGCGTCCAACCTTTCTGTTGTGCCTGAGATGTGGAAAATGGCTAATGTGGTTCCTGTATTCAAATCAGGAGGATAAGTCCATTCCTTGAAATTACCGTCCAATAAACCTGACGTCTATAGTAGGCAAATTATTAGAATCAATTATTGCTGACATTATTATAAGTCACCTTGAAGAGCACAATTTGATTAATCTCAGCATGGGTTCACGAGAGATTGTTCCTGCCTGACAAATTTATTGACGTTCTTCAATAGAACATTTGAGGCAGTGGACATTCATAAAGAATATGATATTGTTTATTTGGATTTTAGTAAAGCCTTCGATAGAGTACCTCACAAGAGCCTCTTAAGAAAAGTGGCAGCTCATGGTATAGGAGGCATAGCTTACCAACAGAAAGCAGAGTGTTTCCATTAATGGGGTCAAATCTAAATGAGGACCCTATGTCTAGCCCTTATACAATGCCATATGGATTACGCTTGCTCTTCTTGGTACTCTGCCTTGACAAAAAAACTGAAAGATAGACTGCAAATCACCCAGAACAAAATCGTAAGATTCATCCTGGGGCTGGGACCAAGAGAACATGTAGGCCAGGATGAATTACAGCAGTTGGATATGCTGAATGTTGAAGACAGAGTAAAACAACTGAAGCTAAATCATGTTTATAAAATTGCTCACAAACAATGTCCAGAATATCTTGCTGTCAATTTTGTCAAGGTTGGGAACCAAAGCAATCATAGTACTAGGGGGAGAGAGCACAACTTTGTAGTACCCACAGTCAGTGGCCAGGCTTCAAACACCTTTTATTGTACAGCAATAAAGGAATGGAACAGACTGCCCGCACATGTCAAAGCCAGTCATAGCATGAACCAGTTCAAGAAGAGTGCCAAAAGGTGTCTGATGAATGTAGCTACAGAAAGGGAGGGGAATGATTTTCTATTTTTTAGCTAACATACGTGTAAATTTTTTACCTTATTCCTAGTAATGACCCTCGTATTGTAGATAGTCTTAATGACCTTGGTGTAGTAGATAGTCTTTTTAGTATGATGATAAGATGTTATCTTCATTGTAGAATAATAAGAAAATATTATAACCTTTATATTATAATAATAAGGTAAAAGGACCCCAATGGAAATAAGTCACTCTGTCTGACTTTTTTGGGTTATCCTAGGTTCTCTACACACATGCTGCTATGTATGATAATTCTATGTAACTGTATTTGTGTATACCTGAATAAACTTACTTACTTACTTAGTCACTAGTGGCATTCCACAAGGAACAGTTTTAGGCCCTCTGTTCATAATTTGCATTAATGATCTTGATAAAGGAATTACAAGTGACATGAGCAAATTTGCTGCTACAAAGATAGGCCGTATGATTAATTCTGAGGAGGATATCATGGAGTATAGGAGTAGGAGGCAGAGAGTGTGTTTTCCTGGGGCTGGGATGAAGGATATTGTTAGCCGTCTGGATGACATCATGAGAGGTAATGGGAGCAATCCCATTACCTGTCTCAGTGCTGGAGGCAACGATGTTGGCAGACGTAGGAGTGAGGACCTGATTAGCAGGTATAGGGTCAGCAATAGAGATAATTAAGAGGAAGGGTGGGAAACCTGTCATATGTGGCATTTTGCCAAGGAGAGGAGTTGGAAATGAATGGTTGTCCAGAGCAATTGGTGTCAATTGTTGGCTGGACAAATACTGTAAGGAAAATGCGGTAACATTCATTGACAACTGGGACCTCTTCTATGGCAGAAATGACATGTATGCCAGGGATGGGGTTCACTTATCTAGGTGTGGGGTGGGAGCACTGGCCAACGCAGTGGAGGGAGCTGTTAGGTCTTTAAACTAGGAATAGTTAGTGGTATGGGTTCTTGCGGGAAAACTGTGAAGTCGCAGGGTAGTAATATGAGTACTAGGAGAACTAGTAATAGGCAAAATGAGGTGGATATTGGAAAGCCAGTGGCACTAACTGACAAGGACAGTAATAGGTTTAGTGGAATAACAGAAAGGAGCAGGAAGGGTAAAGAGAGAGGTCTTTAAATATTTATTACATAAATAGTCGCAGTGCTAGGAATAAGATGGACGAGTTGAGACTAGTTGCTAGTGCAGGTAACATAGATGTATTTGCCATTACTGAGACGTGGTTTAATTAAAAAAGTCGGGACATGCCTGCAGAATGTCACATCCAGGGTTTTAAATTGTTCCAAGTAGATAGAAGTGTCGGAAAGGGGGGTGGGGTGGCATTATATGTCAGAGATCGCTTGAACTGTTGCATAAAAACGGGTATTAAGTCTGAAGTAACACATACAGAGTCTGTTTGGATAGAATTTTCAGAGGGGCATGAAAAATTAATTTTAGGTGTGATATACCGTCCCCCAAATTTAGATAGGGACCAGGGGAGACTACTATGGGAGGAAATTGTTAGGGCCACAAGGCACGATAATGTAGTAATTCTAGGAGACACATTGTCCTCATCGCCTCCAAGCCGTGTGGACGAGCTGCGCAGACGCTCCTGTTTGAGTTTGTTTTGCGCAGTTTACCTGATTGAGCTGCCCCTAGCGTTGGTTGGTGGAAACTTTATTTTCTCCAACATGGCGCTGAATAGCAGAAGAAGAATCAACACTGTCTGCATTGAGATGATCCGTGGTGCTGTCACAGGATCCAACATGGATTTATTATTACCAGCGATCATTCGCGATACCTATGGTATAGCAAATGAGGAGATATGTGGTGTCGCATTAAATGGAATGACAAGAATCTTCGTTAAGATGACGTCTGCACAAGTCTACGAGGCAGTGGTCGACAAGTATCAGGAGACCATCATACAGGTTAATACAGCTGTGTCGGTGAGACTTCATGATGTATCTCGACATTACACCTGGGTGAAAATCAGGAATGTGCCTTTTGAGGCGACTGATTTTGATATTACCAGTGAACTGCGTACTTATGGGACGGTTCACGTAGCCACAGCAGGGAGATGGGCAACTGGACCGTATGCAGGTGCGCTGGAAGGCGCGTATACAGTTAAAATGACTCTTCGGCACCCTATTCCTTCATATATTGTGTTGAAAGAATTAAGGACTCAAGTATATGTAACGTATGCGGGGCAACAACGTACGTGTCGGCTATGTGGGTCATATGACCACATCGCGGCGCAGTGTGAGAAACGAAGTGGGTACCCGGCACAACAGCAACGGCAACAGCAGCAACAGCAACAGAAGCAACAGCAGCAACAGCAGCAACAGCAGCCAGTGGACGAGGTTGGCGATGAGCGAGAACAGTCTCTTGCTACACCGCCCCAACAACGGTTGTCATGGAGTGAGGAGGTAGACAAAGAAAAGGAGCTTGAATCGCCAGTTGTAACGCTACAAGGAGAATCTCAGTCATTGGACATACATAAGGTTTTTGAGGAGAGACTACCTAATATGGGTGAAGAAGTGGCGGCGTCTTTGGTAAAGGCGTTGGATGACTTGTTAGAGGAATCGGTCCTAGATCAGGTGGAAGACCCAGGCTCAGTTCTGGGGAAGGCTGTGAATGATGGTATGGCAGAAGATGACGGTTTGTCGACGAGAGAGTCTACAGGATTGAAGGTGCATGCAGTAGAGGTGGAGGTGCATCAGGACGGTGCTTCTGATGTCAAAATGCAGGTGGAGGGCGGGACACGAAAGAGGACTGCAGCATCATCGGATTCTGATGATGTGCTAACTCCTGCCCAACGCCCTGGGAAAAAGTCTTGGGTGGAGGTACAGAAGAGAGGGAATGGTGAACCCAAGGATCAAGGGATTGCAAAGGTGATTCCCAACAAAGGGGGGAGGGACAGAGGTGTTGCAAAACGAACTGGGGTAAAGTCAATGCCGGGGACAAAAGGAAAACCCATTTGTTGAATTCAAGTGTTTTACTATAAATATTAACGGGTTGAGAGCTGAGAGGAAGCTTAAGTGGTTTAATGAGTATTTGGTGCGACTTGGTGTGGATGTGGTATTCTTACAGGAACATAATTTTAGGCCTGGTTATGAGTTGGATATGAGTGGTTATAATGTGTACATGGAACATGCGACACGTTTGAAAGGTGGGGCTGCCATTTTGGTAAAGGAAACTAGCCCGTTTATAGTAAGGCGTAGTGAAGGGGGGGAGGGGAGGGTAATTAGGGTGGATGGAACTTGGGGTAGGGTTCCCATTAGTTTAGTATGTGTATATGGTCCGGCTGATGGTGACGTGAGTATTAAAACTAAATTTGTTCGGGACGTGCTGGTCTATTTTTTACGTGGTTTACCGAATGTTGCAATAATAGGCGGAGATTGGAATTGCGTGATACGTCGTAAAGATGTGGAGCCCAGAGGTGCGGGGTGTTGTTTGGGTATATTGGGGGATATATTGACCGGGGTGGGGTTAAAGGATGTGTGTGGGGGGGGAGGGATGGTAGAGCATACCTTCATTAAACGAGGTTATGCGGCGAGGTTGGACCGAATGTACGTGCCTTGTGCGGTTACTGTGCGGAGGGTGGAAGTGATAGATGTGGTTTTTTCCGATCATAGAGGAGTGGTAATAGATGTGGATATTGAGGGTGTGCCTCGGAGGGGTCCATCATTTTGGAAATTGAATGTAAAGTTATTAAAGGAAGAGGATAGTCTTTTGTCTTTTGGACATATGTGGGATCGTTTAGTGGTAGAAGCACCAGGGGATGTTGCCATGGTTAATTGGTGGGAAACAATAGCTAAAAAACGTATTAAGGAATATTATATTAATCGAGGGAAGAGATATAATCAGTTACAATACGGTTTTCAAAAATATTTAGAGGGGCAGTTGCGCGAATGTTATGCACAAATTAATGCTAATTATCCTGTTATTGAAATTGAAAGTTTGAAGGAAAATATCCGGAATTTACAAAATGAGAGGTTTGATGGGGAAAGGCTTAAGGGCGGGATTGAGGAGGTTTTGTGGGGAGATCGGCCGTCGGCGTGTGTGTTGCGGAGTCAACACACACGTCGCAAGGCAATGGAGTTAATGGGGTTGAATGTTCAGGTAGGTATGCAAGGGTATAAAGTGGACCAGGTGTTGACGACGACTGAGGGTATGAGTGGGTATATTGATGCTTGGGTTAAGTTGAAAACGCAAAGTGTGGGAATAAGTGAAATAGCATTACAGTCAATTGGAAGGTTTGTGCAGTGTGAGTTGACAGAGCATGATCGATTCGTTTTGGAAGGGCCGATAACGGAGTGCGAGACATGGGTAGCTTTAGCCGGGGCGCAATTAGGAAAGGCACCAGGAATTGATGGGTTGCCCAGTGACTTTTATCTCCAAAATTGGAGCGTTTTAAAAGAATTTTTGGTAAGATTATTCAATATCATTAAGCGGGATCGGGTTTTAGGGGCACAGCAGCGGATGGCTGTGGTCGTTTTAGTGCCTAAAGGTGAGCCATTAACAGTTAAAGACTATCGTGCTATTTCGTTATTGTGTGGTGATTATAAGATTTTTGCAAGAATTTTAGCTAACAGAATAAAAAAGGTCCTGGGTAAAGTGATCGATAAGGGACAATATGGGGTGCCGGGAAGGTCTATGTATGACGGGCATGGTTTGATTAGAAGTTTTATTGAAGAAAGAGTAAAATTGGGAGTGGGGGGGGTGTTGGCTATAGATTGGGAGGCGGCATATGATAGTGTAGAAAGGGAAGCGTTATGGAAGATTATGAGATGGCAGGGGTTTGGAGAGGAAATTATATCATGGGCCAAATTAATGTATCAAGATGCATCCTTGAGGGTGCAGGTAAATGGAAGGTTAGGAGAACAAATTCAGATGAGCAGGGGTCTACGTCAAGGTTGTCCCCTTTCACAAATATTTTTTGCGTGTTTACAGGATCCCTTTTATAGAGGAATTAGGGTCTTATTGGCAGCAAATGGGGTTGGTGACGAAAGGGGTGGGGGGGCTGGCATTGTTGGATATGTTGATGACACAACGATTTTAGTAAGTGGTAACAGGGATTTGCCTCGGGTGGAAAAGTTAGTAAATGTTTTTGAAAAGGCTTCTGGCATGTCAATTAATAGGGAGAAAACGAAGTATATGGATCTTGGAGATAGGTTAAGTGAGGAATGTGAAGTAGTTGAAAGGTGGAAAAAGGTGGACCAATTACTGATATGTGGGATCGTTTATGTAAGTGATATCAAGTTAGCACAACAAATAAATTCAGTGCGTATTGTAGATGGTGTACTGAAGCGCCTCAGTGGTTTACGAGCTGCACACTTAACTTTGCATCAAAGAGTAATTACAACGAATGTCCTATTATATAGTAAACTTTGGCATGTAGCAGCAATATATCCGATACTTCGTAGTGAGATACAAAGGTTACAAAAGCGCGTTTTTAGATTCATTTGGGGTACTGGAAGCGAATGGTTAGGTAGAGCGGTTGTCACACTCCCGGTTGGCCGTGGAGGGCTGGGTCTTATAGCTGTTGAAAAGAGGATTATGAGTGTGTATTTGAAACGTAGTTATAAGCGGGAGGGGGGGGCGAGGGAAGGCGGACTTCATAAGATACGTCAGGATATGCAACGGTGGTGGGTGGGTAGGGAGTTCATAATAGGTGAGGCAATGTTACGGGTCGTCATAAACATGAGCGATCCTTCACATATTAAATTGGGAAACCTTGATGGGGTGGAAGGTAAGGCAGTGGTAGCAGTGGTAGAAGGTGTTTATCCGATGTATGATTGGCGTAATATCTGGGGGCGTTTGAACAAATTACGTTTAAAACCTAAAGTACGAGAAGTAATGTATAGATTTTTACATGGGATCTTACCGTCTGGAATGGTTTTATTCCATAAGAGAATACGGGAGGATGGGATATGCAAGGCTTGTGGTGGATGGGAGACTGTTTTCCATATAGTGTATTTTTGCGAATGTATTGAACTAATAAGGGTTTGGTTGGGTAAGGTAATAAGGTTAGTGGGAGGGGGGGGTTTGCAGGTGTTGAGGGTTTTAAGCTTAGACATAGGTGGGGTGAATCAGATGGTAGAGAATGCGGTAGGGTATATAATTACAGATTATATTTATATGTCTTGGGCTATGAGAGGAGCGAACGTGTGTGAAAGAATTAATGCATTAACAGCAACTTTTTATAGGACAAGGTGTAGAAATAAGGAGGTGTATGGGGGGAGATGGGAGAGGGATTTAAGTGAGGGTTATAGGAATTTCACTTTACGGGATTTACGGGAGTTGAAAGGCAGGTAAGGGGGATGAAATGGGCTGGTTTCCTAGAATGGGCGGTAGCATGATGAGTTTGTTTGATGAATGTTATATGAGGTATGTCTGGGGTGCAATTTTAACATTATTTGTTCCGAGTGTGTCAAGTACAATACAGTTATATTTGGAATTATCGACTTATAACTATGTATGTGTATGTGTATATATATGCATGTGTTGTATGTGTGTGTGTATTTGTGTATGTATGTGTATGTGTATGTATGTATATATGTATGTGTATGTATGTGTATATATATATATGTATATGTATATATATATATGTATATGTATGTATATGTATGTATTGTATGTATGTTTACTTTCTTGTATATACCATTAATGGTTTTTCTCATGAACATTTTCAATGATATATAATACATATTTTCTATGAGCATTTATGATTTTGATACAATGTGTAAATGTCAAAATGGCTTTTTATGTTCCAGTTTAATTTACAATTGTATTTTTGTAAGCACAATTGATTTGGTGCCAATAGAAGTATGTAGTTTAAGAGTTTTACGAACCCTTGAAGTTGTAAGAATTGGATGAAGTTATTCATGGTTGAGTTGACGTAATATTATAACTGACGTTGTAAGTGATTGTGTTCAATTAGACAACATACTTTATATACTTATTTATATGTATGTACATGTATGTAAATTGAAGTCTGATTTTAAAGGTGAAGAGTGGGTTTTCCTTTTTTGTTCTTTTTTTTTTTTCTCTTTATGGTAATACAAGGTTGTATCATGTACACCAACAAATATGGTTAGGGGTATGTGGTAAAATTTTCGTGTTGATTAGACATTTATAATACAGATGAAATACTAGGCTTAGGTTAGGGTAAATTTATGATAATTGTGGAATGTTCTTTGATTCAAACTGCTCTTTATTATACTTGTATTTTATTATTCTAGTGTGAATTAAGAGCAAGGATGATTAATTTGAGGAAGAGTTAATATAGGTTTGCATGTTTTTGCGAAAAGTTAACTTATCCACATGTAGCTAGTATAGGACAATTTTAAGCTTCGGTATCTGATTTTATATGTAGGTAATAGTGGTCATATTTGTTATATTGTAATGTTATTCGTTAATGTTTCAATATCTAATGTAACGTTTTTTCAGTTATTTGTTCATATATTGTCATCTTTAGGGTTTTTCCTTTTGTCTATTGTCTATTGTTGGTTTTAAATAAAATATAAAAAAAAAAAAATTCTAGGAGACTTTAACTTTAGTCATATTGATTGGAATTTGACTGGGAATTTAGAATCATATGACTTCTTAGAAGTAGTTCAGGATTGTTTTTTGAACCAGTTTGTGACAGAACCTACAAGGGGTAATAACCTGCTTGACTTAGTTCTGGCAAACAACGAATCCCTTGTTAATAATTTAGAAGTTTCAGAGGAACTGGGTGCTAGTGACCACAAATCAATTACATTTAGCATTGAATGGAAGTATGATAGTAGGGATAACTCAGTAACAGTCCCAGATTTTCGCTTAGCAGATTACGATGGGCTTAGAGAACACTTATCATCTGTTGACTGGGGTAACGAAGAGAGCTATCAATATGACAGTTTTCTGAACACAATACATGCTGCTCTAAGAACGTTTATCCCTTATAAAGAAATTAGATCAAATAGAAATGACCCAAAATGGATGAATAATAGGCTGAAATATCTACTAGGGCATAAGAAAGGAATTTATAGGCGTATCTAAAGAGGCGAGGGTCATCTTATGAATCAGTATATTGACATTAAGAGGGACATTAAAAAAGGGATAAGAAAAGCTAAAAGGGACTATGAAATTAAAGTTGCTAGGGATTCTAAAACTAACCCAAAAAGTTTTTTCCAGGTATATAGAACAAAAGTCAGAGATAAGATAGGTCCCCTTAAAAATAACTATGGCATCTTACTGACAAAGAGAATGAAATGTGCTCCATTTTAAATAATTATTTTCTCTCGGTTTTTACACAGGAAGACACTAATAATATTCCGGTAATTAATTTTTATAGTGGGCCAGAAGAAGATAAATTATGTAACATCACAGTCACTAGTGAAATGGTTGTGAAGCAGATAGACCGACTGAAGCAAAATAAGTCACCGGGTCCTGATGAGGTTTTTTCAAGGGTTCTTAAGGAATGCAAAATGGAAGTCTGTGAACCATTAACTAATATTTTTAATTTATCTCTTCAAACAGGTGTGGTGTCTGATATGTGGAAGATGGCTAATGTAATTCCTATTTTTAAAACAGGGGACAAGTCGTTACCGTCAAATTACCGCCCAATAAGCCTGACCTCAATTGTAGGCAAATTACTAGAGTCAATTATAGCTGAGATTATAAGAAGCCATCTCGATAAGCATAGCTTGATTAATGATACTCAGCATGGATTCACAAGAGGCCGGTCTTGTCTAACTAATTTATTAACTTTCTTCAGTAAAGCTTTTGAGGCTGTTGACCACGATAAAGAATTTGATATTATTTACTTAGATTTTAGTAAGGCATTTGATAGAGTTCCGCACCAAAGACTGTTGAAGAAAGTAGCAGCTCATGGCATTGGGGGAAGGGTGCTCTCGTGGATCAAATCATGGCTCACAGACAGGAAGCAGAGTGTGTCCATAAATGGGGTTAAATCCGAGTGGGGATCAGTAACAAGTGGCGTTCCACAGGGATCAGTCTTGGGCCCGTTGTTGTTTATAATATATATCAATGATCTTGATGAAGGAATTACTAGTGATATGAGCAAATTCGCCGATGACACGAAGATAGGTAGGATAATTGATTCAAATGTAGATGTTAGGGAACTTCAGGAGGATTTAGACAAACTCTACTCTTGGTCAGAAAAGTGGCAGATGCAGTTCAATGTAGATAAATGCAAGGTTCTGAAGCTCGGGAGTGTCCATAACCCTGGCACTTATAAGTTAAATGTAGAACTTAGCCATACAGATTGCGAAAAGGACTTGGGGGGGTTATGGTAAGCAGCAACCTTAAACCAAGACAGCAATGCCTAAGCGTACGTAATAAGGCAAATAGATTACTGGGATTTATATCAAGAAGTGTAAGCAACAGAAATCCAGAGGTCATACTGCAGCTTTATACATCATTAGTAAGGCCTCACCTAGATTATGCAGCTCAATTCTGGTCTCCATATTACAGAATGGACATAAATTCGTTAGAAAACATTCAGCGTAGGATGACTAAATTAATACATAGCATTAGAAATCTTCCTTATGATGAAAGATTGAAGACTCTTAAGTTACATTCACTTGTTAGACGAAGAATGAGGGGAGACCTGATCGAAGTGTATAAGTGGAAGACAGGTATTAATAAAGGGGATATTAACAAGGTCTTGAGGATATCTCTCCAAGAGAGAACCCGCAGTAATGGATTTAAATTAGATAAGTTTAGATTTAGAAAGGACATAGGAAAGTATTGGTTTGGAAATAGGGTAGTTGATGAGTGGAACAGTCTACCTAGTTGGGTTATTGAGGCTAGGACTTTGAGTAGTTTCAAATTTAGGTTGGATAAGTACATGAGTGGGAGGGGTTGGATTTGAGTGGGATTGCACATCAGAGCTTATTTCATGGGTAGCATTGAAAATTGGGTTGGGCAAATGTTTGTTAGTGGGATGAATTGTAAAGGACCTGCCTAGTATGGGCCAACAGGCCTGCTGCAGTGCTCCTCCTTTCTTATGTTCTTATGTTCTAACTCCAGGAGGATTTGGCAAATGAAGTTCAATGTGGATAAGTGTAAGGTACTAGTCCTTGGTAATGAAAATAATCCTCTAAGCTATAAACTAGGTGAAGTAAAGCTTGATCATACATTATGTGAAAAAGATTTGGGAGTCATGGTAAGCAGAAATCTAAAGCCAAGACAGTAGTGTCTAAGTGTGCACAACAAGGCTAACAAGGCCTTGTAAACACTGCCTGCAAGTGGGAATAGCCACTGGTGGCAGATAATAAACGTTCGTCCAAGGCTGGGCTTAATCGCGTACTGTTAACGATTGTTTAATCGTCATGGAAAATCACCCGACACAAGTCTATGGCACCTCGGCGGGAACACGGGAAAATGGAGTGTCTAATGACAAGTGGCGCATTATTATTATTATTATTATTATTATCCATCGATCGCTCTATGGCAAGTCACGGCGGCAGCGGCGGCCACTGGAAACAGCTAACTTTCGTTCTTACTGTTGTATGGAATAGGGTAGTAGCACACTGTTAATGTAGCCAATTTCGCTAAATAAAAAAAATACCCGTGCTGGACTCAGTGGTGAGACTTATCAATGATTCAACAAGTACACTGCATTTGCGGTCTTGATCATTTACAAACGGTGGGTGGCAGCTCCATCTTCTGACCAGATTCTCGTCGATGAGGCTCAACCTGCTTCACCTCCACCATCGTAAGATGTGTTATTCGCTCCATCACAACATTTTTATGCTGTTTCATCATAATTTTTATTTTGGCTATCAAAACACGTTTCTTGAAAAACAACTATAGTATATCTGCTCCACCGGCGTGATTTTTTCAATTTAACACTGACAACTATGGCTAATGGCTGCCAGTCATCAGTCATCTGGCCAATGGTTACCACATTCCTATGTCAATGGACACTATTGTCTATAAATCTGGCACGCCAGTGGCTGCTTCTTACCACCTCAGCCATAGCACCAATGGCTACCACATTCGCAAATATGTTAGCAGACCGGTTGCTGCTTGCCACTGCCTCGCCAGAAGGCCAACATCACCAGTGAAAGGCACATCATATGACAGACCCATGTCAGATGATTTCTCACTGACGAATGCAATAACATTCAATATCAAGTAATATAATAATTCCACTCTATGTAACAATTATGTTGACGTTACTACTGCCTCTGATATACCTGAGACTGCATCCCGCAAAAGAACTGGTTAACCAGGCTGACCTGGAGAGGGCAGAGAAATCTTTGATATTCCTGGACATGTTATACACTGCAAACACTGCCCAGCATCTTTATAAACGTTGCAATGTAAATAATAAAAGCTTGAGACCTAGGACAGCAGACTAACGTAACTGTTTAAGTTACTGGATAAATGTTAAGGCGCAAACCTGCCAAGTTTATTTAAACTGAGACTCTCATCCTCGGCAACAACCTCAGTGCGGGAACGTTCTGTTACATACTTGTTAACCAGGGTATACCTGGTTCTAGTTCCAGGAGTCATCGCCTCCGTGATCCGCCCTCACACCAAGCTTCCTAAATAAGTAACGAAATATTACGGGAATAAAAACTACTAAGAAATACACAGGATAACTGTAAGGAAAAGACTGTACGTTTAAACTGCCAGCTAGTTAGATTTAAATCCTATTAACTGCACGAAGACCATTAAGGCCGCAGATTCACAACAGCAGCCCTACGTTACGCGTGTCTGTCTGCCACGGGTTCAGATTATTTTCCAGTACCTCAGCAGTGGTCGTACGTCAGGCTCCGCTCACAATCCCCCCCTACACACACACACACACACACTGCTGCAACTTGTCTTCCACCAGACTATCTTTCAACTTAAACAGCGTGCGCAGGTAGGGACATAAACGTTTTACCGAATTACAATATATTCCGCAGTGCCAGACGTAAGCCGTCTGGCACTGCGGAAATATATTTTTGTAGAAATTAACCAGATCTAAACAATTTACCTGCGTCTATGTATTATTTATTTTACGGTAGCATATGCTGATTAATATTATCTTAAATCTGCTTTAATTTACCACCAGTAAATAAAGGAGAGTAAAGGCTTGTAACAGCTTGCAAGAACGCAGTCATTCAATATGTTATGAGTCAAACACTTCTTATTATTGGGCTCGAAGACGAGCCACACGTACACCAGAATTTGGGTTGGGATTATCCCATACCACAACGAAACTACATTTTATTACTGTTCATCCTTATGTGGGACAGAGTGGTAAATGACAGTAAGATGCGCTTAACCTGAACCTTGAATGACACATGGTGAGTGCTACGCATCCTTCACCAAGCGTGTACTTAACTTCACGAGTTACAACTATCTGCATTCTAAGAGTAAGATTCTGGGCCCAGCCTTCTACTCTTGTTCGATATCCTGTTGTTGTCGCTACCTATAGCTTCCCAGCGCCCCCCCCCTCCCCCTCACCAATTATAGCTAGCGGCACATATATAAGAATGGAAGGAAAAAATATCCAAAATTCAAGATGACATTTCTGGGTTATCCTAGGTAATTTACACCATGTATGATAATTGTACTTGTGTGTACTTGTGCCTAAATAAACTTACTTTCCATTTTTTTTTTAAATTCAGAACTCGAGCGCGGCGGAGCGGTGAAGGGCAGGACCCAGGCGCTGGACGGGATTGGGGTTGGGCTGGGCGGGGTCGGTTTGGGTAGGATAGATTAGAGGTAGGGTTGGGACTGGGTGGGATCTGGCGGGACTAGGGTGGGGTGTAGTGGGGGCCAGGCAGGACAGATTCACATAAACATGAGCTTACACAGAACCAAAGAGTAATAAACAAAACCATTTTAATTACAACGTGAACATCATACATAAGCAAGATTAATAAACATCTGTCTTACAACTCCTTACACTACATATTTTTTTTTGTAACGCTGATGATACAAAAGAAACTTTACATATTCGTAACATCAAGACTGGAGCCAGTGGTCACCCATTTCCATTGAAGAGATGTAACATGGTACCTCTTCAAGAAGTGATAAATGGTTTAAAAAACCGACAAGTTGAAGACTGAGTCACTTATTCAACATATGGGAATCTTTACTGAGGAAACGTTTCGCCACACAGTGGCTTCATCAGTCCAATACAAATCAGAAGGGTGTACGGAGAGGAGTTTGAGGTAATCAGTCCCTCAGCCTGGAGTCGATGTCTTCAGTCCATCAGTCTTGTAGAAAGTACAGCATAGGGCCGTAGACGTGTCTTAAATACTGTAGTCAGGTGAGACGAAGCAGGAGGCGGGGGGGGGGGCCATAGTGGTACCATCCACTAACTACTGTGTGGCGAAACGTTTCCTCACTAAAGATTCCCATATGTTGCATAAGTGTCTCAATCTTCACCTCTTCAAGAAGCTGGAAGTTCCTCGTTCCGGCTCAGGTGGATTGTGATGACTACACTGGTCGCACCAACAGTCTGTTAATCTGGCCATCAATCAGGAGACCGTGTCTGGGTCTGGTCCGCTGAGGCGGTGACTCCTGGAATCACCTTCAAGTATCCTACCGGTAATCTCTATCAACGTGATAACTTTACGTAATACATTTAGCAGCATATAACGAACAGATTACCACCTTTTACGCGTTTATGACAAAATTATTTATTCTTTCTTCCATGTCTTCTGATTTATAATTTCTTCAATGTCTTCTGATTTTTTTTTCTCGCTCACTTGTAATTTGAGAATTGTTGAGAATGGCCCGAAAATTCGTATAAAGTTTCTGGTATGTAGGTTATTTGGGAATTATTCCAGCTACTTCTTACTCTTTTATATTTAATTTTTTTTTTGTAGCTTCAAGGTGGGACGGACACATACATGGTAGGAAATGGTTGGTGTGCAGTGAGTCTGCCTAACATGGGCCAGTAAGTTTACTTTATCGTCCTCAGTCTATGTTTTGCTCCGTGATGTTGGATCCACACAATCGCCTATGACTCGTTCCGCAGACAACCAGTTGTCCAGACTCAATGTAGACTGTGCTTCCGTACGTGGTGTTAACTGTCTGGTGTTTGGGTGGAAAACCCTGGCAGAACCTGTGATCACTTGGTCACTACGAGCGAGTCACGCTCCTCCTACCCTCTCCAGCTCAACTTGCAAGACAATAGGTGTTGCTGCTAGTAGTTCTCTCGCTGTTTCTCTCCTCTGCTAGACACTAGTTTAGACTTTATCTTCAGATAACCAAAATGTAGAGCGAAAGCCTTGCGTTGTCATCTCTCTTTTCTATGTGGTCTTGATATCTTCTCTACGAACCTCCACTATCACCTTATCTTACAGGCACACACACCACACGCAACCATTCCTCCCATGACTCACTCCCTCTCATCCCCTACCTCCACTCTACACCTCTATCCCCCCTTCCCACCTCTTTCTCTCTTTCATCATCGTTCACCCTTCCCCTAACATTGACATCCTTCCCATAAGCTATGCTGATGACACCATGATCCATACAACAGGGCATTAGAAGACGAGTACCATTCCTAATGAAGTTTAAGCAATATGAAATCGATTAGGCCTCATATCTTCCTCTAAAACAAAGATATTGACAAGCAAACGACATCCCCTACCCATCTGTTTGCAGGGTGAAAAACATTAGCTACGTTCAGTATTAGAGATATCAATAAATCCACTATACCACAACTAAGTAAGAAATGCAAAGATAGGCTGGTAGCGTACATTACCTCTCATGAGGCCAGCACACCGAGTCAGCACACCGTATAGCGGGAGCATCGTCACCATGCCCAGCCCTTCTAGGGCAGGGTAGGTGCCTGAGCCAGAGCTTTCAGCTCACAAGACTGTCATTCCCATTAGCCCCCTTAGGGCGGGGAATGGCAGACCAGAGAGCTTCTCCCTACGAGCCCCTTGAGGGCGGGGAATGTGGCTAGGCCTGGGGACAGTTGGTCCCGGAGATGAGGGGTACGATCGACACCATGCCCAGCCCTTCTAGGGCAGGGTTGGTGCCTGAGCCCGAGCTTGTAGCTCACAAGATGAGGGGGTACTTGTGCCTCCTCCCATGGAAGACTTAGGTCTCAGACACTCCCTAGACAGGGAGCCAGTGCCGGGCCACCACTTGGAAAAGGCCCGGGCCGGGAGAATACCGGCGAATCTTTTAACAACAACAACAAAGATAGGCTAAATGCTCTCAAAGCTGTTGCTGGCTACAACCTCAACTATGGTGCTAATGTGAGAATAGTGAAATTGATGTATATAACCTATGTTAGGTCCTTAATTGATTATGCTGCTCCCATGTTGATATTAACTAAGGAAAGTTTATATCTTCTTGGAGATTTACCGTGTCCTCGATGGATGATACTCTCATGCAGATCCTAGTATTGTTTGCAAAGGATGATACGGTGCTATGGTTTACATCTCCGTCTATGTCTGATATGAGGATGAGGAACAAGATGGAGGCGAGTACTATGCCTAATGGAACAGAGCTCTTCACTATGGCAGCTTCCGATTTAACTCTGTTGACCACTACTCTGTGTTCGATTGGTTAGAAAGTTGAAGATCCATCTGCCCACTTTGCCAGTTATACCTTTAGCACGCATTGTGTGTGCTGTTACACCATGATTGCACTTGTCAAAGGCTTTTGCAAAATCTGTGTATACTCAATCTGCATTCTGTTTGTTTTCCAGTGCATCCAAGTAGTTCCGAGAGGCAAGAGCGACCTGCTCTGAACCCATGTTGCCCTGGATTGTGCTACTGTTGGGAATTCAAGTGGTTTGCAATCCTGCTTCTTAGAACTCTTTCAAAGATTCTTATGATGTGGGACGTTAGAGCTATTGGTCTATAGTTCTTAGCTATTGCTTTGCTGCCAACTTTATAGAGTGGGGCTATATCAGTTGCTTTTAGTGACTGTGGAATCTCACCTGTGCCTATGCTCCTTCTCCATAGCATACTTCGGGCCCGCGAATGGTGTGTAACACCATTATTAATATGAAGCCATCATTACCAATTTTCAGCTATTTGAACTACGGGTGGGATTCAGTATCGGTGAGAAACTTGCCGATACCAACGCATACTTTTAACATAGTAAACATTATTTTGAAAATAGAAAAAAATATACAAAATATATCGGTATTGACAAAAATCTAGTATCGGGCCATCTCCGATCTGAACAACTGTTATTATCTACCTACCTGGAGGTTATTCCGGGGACCAACGCCCCCGCGGCCCGGTCCACGACCAGGCCTCCCGATGGATCACGGTCTGATCAACCAGGCTGTTACTACTGGCCGCATTTAGTCCAACGTACGAACCACAGCCCGGGTGATCCGGCACTGACTTTAGGTATCTGTCCAGCTCCCTCTTGAAGGCAGCCAGGGGCCTATTGGTAATTCCCCTTATGCTTGGTGAGAGGCTGTTGAACAGTCTTGGGCCCCGGACACTTATGGTGTTTTCTCTTAGTGTACCAATGGCGCCCCTACTTTTAATTGGGGGTATTTTGCATCGCCTGCCCAGTCTTTTACTTTCGTAGGGAGTGATTTCTGTGTGCAGTTTCGGGACCATTCCTTCTAGGATTTTCGAAGTGTGATGTACTCCAACGAGTACAAGTCAAGTGCTTCCAAGCATTCCCAGGAGTTCAGGTGCTTGATAGAACTTATACGTGCAGTAAAGGTTCTCTGTACACTCTCTAGATCTGCAATTTCACCTGCTTTGAACAGGGATGTTAATGTACAGCAGTATTCCAGTCTAGAGAGAACAAGTGATTTGAAAAGGATCATTGGCTTGGCATCTCTCGTTTTGAACTTTCTCATTATCCATCCTATCGATAATAATTTGCAGTTGACGTGACTAATTTATCCTCATATTACAAATATAGCAATTACAATATAATTAACAGAATTCTAAGTACATTGGTTGCAGTCTAACCCACATCAACAATCTGTTTCAAGTCACAGGTTGTGAGTCGCAAAAAAAATTTGACATGAGGAAAAATATCCTCTCTGTTTAGGCCGAGAAATTTGTTACTAAAACTCCTTAAGCATGGCAAGATGAGCCAGCGTTGACAGGCTGGACGCACATCCATTGGCTGACCATATTCTAACGCTACCACAATTATAACCACCATAATTAAAAACACTACCACAATATAAATCAACCACCAACATAATTATAGCAACTAGCAACACCATCGCAACACCAACCACCATTGTTAGTCCCACCCACACCCTATCAATTTATATTAACGACGTCTGCCCTGACACGCCGAATATTTTTAGCAGAAAACCAGTTGAATCCCTGGGCCACTCCCTGCTGCACACCCTCATACATTCATCACCTTGAGTGTATATTTTCAGTGTACATTCAGAGCAGTATACACTGCTCTTTACTTTCCTGCGTGCTTCTTAACAGTTCTTATTCGTGTTACATTTCCTTTACAATTTATAAGGCCTGGTCTGAGACCGGTGATGATCCTCACCATCATTAAAAGATGATAGAGCCCATTACACATTCCTAACCTTGAAGGTGACGCTCACTCCTATGGGGGACCTCATTTGAGAGCTCTCAGACCTGAGTTTGAAGCGTCTCGTCTTTTTTTTTCCAACATTATACGAAGATGCGAGTGTAGTCTTAATGATGGATGAAAATGGCGCATTGCTACTAATAGTAAAGAAGTCATGCGATACCTACCAAGCTTTTATTGGAACATTTCTATCCGTGTAGAGCTTTACTAAATCATGATGATTTGATAAAGCTCTACACTGAGCAAACCGTTTTCCCAAGTAGAGAGAGAATGATACTTAAACCTATTTTTGCTAAAATTTACAAAGTCGGGTAACATTCTTGTTAAACATGTATAATAATAATACAAGTGTTAGACAGACATATATATAATATTTAAGGAATAGCTTGCAATATAAACAGACATATACTCACGAAATCGTAATACCACGATTGCAAACAAACTACGGTACGTGTGGGGTTAGAACCCATATAAAGTGAGTCGCAAAACTCCAGGCACTGGCTTATGCACTGGCCTGGAGTTTTACAACTCACTTGCCATGGGTTCTAACCTCACCCGTACCGTGGTTTGTCAAACTGATGTAAGAGCCAGGTTTAGGCGAGGTTACAAGTGCGTCTGGAAATTTGACATATACACAAATATGTCAAGGTATTATATATATAATATATATATATATATATATATATATATATATATATATATATATATATATATATATATATATATATATAAACAATATACGAGACATTTTAAGCAAATACCCTAAATTTGCTTGTAATAGATGAAACATAAATTGTGGATATGTAACTATATGTACTCCTATTAACGCTTGTACCGTCCACACATGAACATCAAAATGGTATACAATACCGACAGGTTGTTAGGTAAGACACATATGCAACAGTTAGACAACTTTATTCCGAAACGTTTCGCCTACACAGTAGGCTTCTTCAGTCGAATACAGAAAGTAGGCAGGAACAGATAGTTCCTGACTATGGAACTGAACTTCTCCAGGCCGAGGGACTGACAACCTCAAATTCTACGACTTTAAGGGTGATGGACTGATTACATCGTCTTCACATCTCTACTGTTCCTGCCTACTTTCTGTATTCGACTGAAGAAGCCTACTGTGTAGGCGAAACGTTTCGGAATAAAGTTGTCTAACTGTTGCATATGTGTCTTACCTAACAACCTGTCGGTATTGTATACCATTTTGATGTTCATCTTGTCAGACACTGCAACACGTGGCATCTTGGTACAGAAAACACCTTGGACAAGCTTTTCAAGTGAGAAGTGTTGGATCTGAGAGGGACATGACCTCTCAGTGGCCTCTCACTACTACTACTACTACTACTACTAGTACTACCCTGCACCTCTCCTTCCGACAGTATTTAAGTCTCCGCACTGTCGCTTGATCTTCAGATAGTTCCTGACTATGGAACTGAACTTCTCCAGGCCGAGGGACTGACAACCTCAAATTCTACGACTTTAAGGGTGATGGACTGATTACATCGTCTTCACATCTCTACTGTTCCTGCCTACTTTCTGTATTCGACTGAAGAAGCCTACTGTGTAGGCGAAACGTTTCGGAATAAAGTTGTCTAACTGTTGCATATGTGTCTTACCTAACAACCGTCCACACATGATGGATATGGGATACACAGTATACTAGGCGCCTCGGCGGCAAAATAAAAAATCTAAATCTTCATCATGCAAGGCTCTTGCCCTGTTTTAAAGAGATAAATGTACAACAACATATTTTAGGAACAACTTACAATGCCAAAAAACAATCAAAACGAAAAAGGCAAGTCTCTATGCCCTATTTTTAAGAGACAAAGGTACGTACACATAGGAACAATTTACAAAGGCAAAGTACTCTTGTAAACAAAATATATAAGACTGCCCAATTTCAATAATACTCCGTGTAAAGGTCAACGACCACATTCCTGTATAAGTTTCGTCTATTTGTTGACAATATTTGCAAATGAAGCAGCAGAACTAAGCCACAACATTCCATGACAAGGACGAGGCGTGGTGGTGTTTTTTCTCGTTAGGAAACGTAACATCTGATACAGCTCTAGCAGCTGGCCCCTTCAAGCATCCGTTGCCTTACCTCATCTAGGTTTTACACCCTATTTAACTAAAAGAAAGGCTCACCAAACAGTACATAATGTCTTAAGAACAGCAACATGCAGAGGAGGAGGAGGACTACGACGACGAAGTGGTGGTGTACAGAGGTGCGTCACTGAGTCGGACACTAACACCCTTGCACACAAAAACTATGACCCAAGTCTTCGCCGACTACTGCAGGGGTAATGGCAAGATGGAAAGCAGAGGAGAGCCAGGGAGGAAGAAAAGGAAAACCGGGGGAATGGGAGGAAAAGGGAAGGCAGGGAGTGAGAGAAGGGAAGGCAGGGAGTGAAAGGAAGGTGGGACAGGATTTTTCTGTTATCTGTTAGTGGTTCTGGGGATTATCATCGCAACGGCCAGATCTCACACTAGGGCCCTTTACCAGCCACTCCTAGGAAAAATGCGAATTTCGAAATGCATTTCCTATGAGTGGATAGAGTATCTCAATGTAAGGGAAACGATCCCATATAAATGGATTTCTAAAAATAAGTTTCCATTCAACTGCCAGTATTCGACGACCATGTGTAAGTGGTCCTGCCCGGTAAAGGGTGTCAAATTTTGAATGTTACAAATTTGCAATTGTCAATAAAACACCAAATAAGTATTTTTCTAATTTATTACACAAATAGACAATATCAAAAACATAAATGGAACTTGTTTCCAAACATTTTGTAAGTATACAAAAATATAAAAATGAACCAAAGAGCAACATGGACACACTGCAAAGGGATAAAACTTTCAAGTCTCATATTCCTGATTATTATTATTATTATTATTATTATTATTATAATCAAGGGGGAAGCGCTAAACCCGGAGGATTATACAGCATCTGGGGGGGATGTGGAAGGCATTCAGGCTTAATTCGGGGAACTGGAGCACGATCACTACGTGCTACAATGAAAGGCTATGAAGCAATTTCTTTCCTTCTTGATGGATAGATTTACTTTACATATGGTACAGGAAAATGAGGATGTGGTATGATTTTTCTTTGTCAGGGTACTCCTCGATCATAATGCCTTTCTTTTTCTGGGCTAATTTAGGCTTTTTGGATGGCCTATATTCCTGCTCATCACTTGACACCTCTGCATCCGGTGGCAAGTATTCACCACCATTGTCAAGCAATTGCAGGTCATCTGGCTCTGGATCTGAGTCACTTTCCTTCAAATCGCAGACATATTTAGACTTCATTTGGAGGGCTCACCATAAAACAACTTTTCATTGATCTGAAAGGACAATAAAAACTTTCTGTACACACCCAGACCACTACAGAATTCATACATGCATTAGAAATGTTTTTAGAAATATTTATTTACGGAAATTGCTAACTAGGCCTTGACGGGCGAGACCACGTGTGCTTGGTCATTTTTCTTTGCACTTTTTTCAATTGCATAGTGCACTCATATTATGCTTCACACAGACTTTACATATATATCAAAATATGGCTAAACTATTCATTTATGCACTAGACACAAAAATCAGTACTTACAGACATTGCAGAGGGTAAAATCCAAGAGTATACGAGTGCCACTGAAAAAAAAACGGCTTTCAGCGACACCAAGCTAGAAGTGTTTACATTTTGGTCTCTCAACCAATGGGAAGCGATCAGACGCCATTGCCACTTAGCTGGAGCGACTCACAGAAGGCTTGCGATTGGTCAGAAATAGAGAACAGGAACCCAGGTGCACAGTGGGAGTTTGAAGACATGCTAAAAAAAAACTGCATTTAAGACCAAGCACACTCTGTCTTGCCTGGTAAAGGGCAAGTATACACAAATACAGTTACACTGATTATCATACATAGCAGCATATGTGTAGAGAACATAGGATAACCCAAAAAAGTCAGTGATTTATTTCCACTGGGGTCCTTGTGGTAATTATGTATTTAAAAGTTTAAAACAGGTAAATATTTTAACTATTTAAAAGCATTTATACTAAAAGGCATACTAGGGGAGAGGTAAAATTTTCATACAAGAAATCACTCTCCACTCTTTCTGTAGCCTTATTCATGAGGTACATTTTGGCCCTCCTCTTGAACTGGCTTATGGTATGGCAGGCTTTGACATGTGCAGGCAGTTTATTCCACTTTTATTGTTGTACAGAAAAATGTCTTCAAAGCCTGACTACTGACTCTATGTACTGCAAAGTTGTTCTTCCTTCCCCTAGTTCTTTAATTGCATTGGTTCCCGGCCTTAACAAAACTGGCAGTAAGATATTGGGGACACTTGTTGTGAGCAATTTTATATACGTAATTTAGGTTTAGTTGATTTATTCTGTCTTCATCATTCAGCATGTCCAGTTGTTTTAATTCATTCTTGCCTACAAGCTCTCATGGAACCAGGTCCAGAATGAATCTCACCATTTTGTTCTGGACGATTTGTAGCCTACCTTTCATTTTTTTTTTGTCAAGGAAGAGTACCATGAAGAGCAAGAGTCTATAATACCTGTATAAGAGCCAGATATATCTGTAGAGGAACTCGAGTCTGGCATTCGCTTTCTTTACTACATTGTTCCCTATTACTTCTGACATGCCTGGGTCAAAGAGGATTCCCAGATATTTCACTGAATTTACTGTAATAATAGGTTCCCATTACACTGGGCATAAAAATTATTTACCCTTTTCAATTTATGTTTCGTGCTAAAGAGTATGGCTTCCGTTTTTCCGAGGTGCAGTGATAATTTGTTGTCTACCAACCATTTGCTACAGGACTAATTCTAGTGATAGTACATTAGCAACTTCTTGTGGGTCTTCACCTGATATTAAGAGAGCACTATAATCTTGTATTGTCTACTGTGCCTCTTTCTCCTAAGAACATAGAAATGAAGGAGCGCTGCAATAGGCCTGCTGGCCCATGCCTGATAGGTGAACTCACATCCAACAACACCCATTCATGTACCTGTCAAAACCATAACTGAAACTACTCCAAGTTCCTACCTTATTTGTACATTTCTTTTCAGTGCCTTCACAGGAGAGATTATTGACACACGGGATCAACTCACAAGGTGTTACTTTCGGTGTGCAGATTTGGAACCAGTCCCTCCATTTTTTACCAAGAGTAACCAATATATTTTTCTCTCCTGCTCTCCAGGTAGTACAGTTGAGTAATTTTTTGAGTATTCTCAAAAATTCTTCAATAGGGATAGTAAAAGTTTCCTAATACATTTGTCAGGTATACAATATCTCCAGCACAAAATGGGTTTTAGTTTACAGCACTAGTCCAATCTAGAGTATAAGTACTTCACCGATTAGCATTAACTTGGCATTTCAAACAAACAAATGTATTTTTAATAAAACTGTATAAGAGAGAATGTGTGTATGTATGTATGTAATGAGATTCATCCAGGTAAATGTAATTTTCCATAATTTGCCCGTTGGTCCTTCGAACCGGAGGTAATTAGTTAAGTCATTAATTAGTGAATTAATTACTTAATAATTGTATGTGAAATGATCAACGGGCAAATTATGGAAAATTACATTCACCTGGATGAATCTCATTACATACATACAAGTAAATGGCAACAAAGATAATCATTATTTATCAAAGTTACAGAGACAAGTAGGAATTTTTAGGACACCTAGGTCGCAAAAATGTCCCCCTTCGATACCTACCATCTATCTCTCCACAAGTTGCTCTAGACCTATATTAATTGCAAATGAAATGTACATACACACCAGAAATTCTGGAAAATTTAATAGAAATTTGTGGACTGTATATTAAAATTAATAAATGATTACATATACACATTTATATAACAGAAGGAGAATTTATAATCATAACACTCACCAATTTGTCTGGAGATTACTGTGTATCATACTCAAAAACCTCCCTCTAAATTTATGATGATAATACTGGCCAGAATTACAAACATAATTTAGATAGCTTATCTGAGGTTCCTGGAGCTGTCCTGTACATCGATTTAATACTTAAATTATGCAGAAATGCACATCCAACAATTTCGGCTCCTATTTGAGAGGTGTAAGCCCAATATAACCTCTAGAGCGACGAAAATTCTTAATTTCACTAACGTTTTCTTGGCTCACTCAAAAACGCAATGGCGACTGACCTCTGCGCAGGCACAGAGCTTCCCATTTTTTAAAATATAATTTTTATTAAATACAATATAGGCCATCAATTTACATATAAAATACTGTATTTCCGGAAAATACACACAGTATTTTCCGGAGAATAACATTGCATCATACTTAAAAAAAAAAAAAAAACAGGGCAGTTATGAAATGCATTTCGGGCGTTTCTAGCTTGGCATGTTTTTACATAGCCTATATATTTAATTCTTTTAGTTTTGATAGTAACGTAGTAATGCTTTTTGTATGTTAGTTTTTACTTAAAAATATATAAGAGCAATGTGTGGGCGATATGCTGATGCAGTTAGCTTGACCTCCTATTTTAACATCCACTGAATTATATATGGAATATTATAATGATTCTTTTTATGTACAGTACTAATTATACTGTAGGAACATATCCATATTTTTGTCATCTTGTCATTAATTATTAAACGGATTCAAGTAGTTTAAAAAAATTACTGGAACATTATCAAGTATGCTCCCTGGGATGGCAACTCGTGAAGATCGTCCAATTGTTGTCGATCAATATTAAAAGCAAAAAAAAATCTAACTCAGACAAAATTAAAATACATATTTCAGTCTTTATTAGCTGTAAATGTTACAACACTAACACAACATGGCATCCCTCGTCAATCGTCTTGTCTGAGTATTTTGAGTTCAATTGTGTACAGGTCGGGAGAGGCTTGTCCACTGGGCAGTGATGCCAACCAGTGGAATATCACGTGCGCTCTATATAAGTGGAGACCACAGTCAGTGTGGGTGTGCGCGTGGGCACGAACACCACTGATAACCGTATACAACCCATTCTTGTACCACAAGTGATATTCGTGCAGAGTTGAATGTTTGCTGATGCTGTTCAGCAACCACGTTGCCAGATGTACCGCGGCTTTGTAATTTAAGTTACCCCTCAAGGAAGGTTCCTTGATGTTGGTGAGGGGCTCTTGATTTAGGGAATTGAATCTGTGCTCCAGTTCCCCGAATTAAGCCTGAATGCCTTCCACATCCCCCCCAGGCGCTGTATAATCCACCGGGTTTAGCGCTTCTCCCTTGATTATAATAATAATAATAATGTAATTTAAGTTTTATGTAGCCTATTCAAAGATAAATTAAAGACAATGACATTTAAGAAAATGATGCTAGAAACTTCATGAGAAAATAAATATAATTCAATAAGGATTGGTTGTCGTATGAATTTGTAAGGAGTATAAGTTTTGAGTTGGGCCCAATGACCAAGGGTGACGTGCCCTTCTGAGAACTTCCCGCTCATCATGAACAAGTGCTTGCAGGGGACGGGAAGGGGAAGCCGATACTAAACACCTGACCCCGCATCCTAACAACTTTGAAGAGCAATACTGATTTTTTTATCTCTTGGGCTTTATCATATGTCTTCAGTTTGTATCAATATTACCTCCATCACTGCCTCATCTGAGTTATTTCATTTTTCAACAACCCCGATACTAAAGAAATATTTCCTTACATCACCAAGGCGCATCTGTGTCTGTTTAGCTTCCATCTGTGTCTTCTTGCGTCAAGGTCGACTGGTTCAGTTCCCTCAACCTCTCCTCATAGTGCATTCTTTTCAGTTATAGGACAAGTCTGGCTACAAACCTTTGGACATTTTCGATTCTCTGTGCTAGTCCAGGTGTGGTCTCCACGCTAGGGCTGCGTATTCAATACTGGCCTAACGCAGACGTGCATAAAGTTCTGCAAGATTAATTGTTCAACTTCCTAAATGATGTTCTGAAGTTTACTAGTCTTGCAGATGCTATTGAAGTTATCTAGTTTGTCTAAATCAGGCGATATGTTTGGTGTTATATTTACTCCAGATCCTTTTCCTTCACTGATATTTGCAGCTTGTCTCCGACCATAATGTATTTATTGTGTCCTGTCTATTCTCACCTCCACTCTAAACGACCTTGTTTTTCATTGAATCGAACTCAAGCAGCCACTTCTTGGACTACTTTTGCAGCTTCAGTTTTTTCTTAAACCTTTCATTGTACTTTCATTTTCTTAGCCCTGTCGTTACATCAGCAAACGTATCCCCATAAAACTCAGTCCTTGAGGGGCCCCACTCGTTACTCTCTCTCAATCTGATGTCTCATTATTTACTGTTGTTTTCTTTCAAATACTTACTGGTCCACTGAAGTACTTAATTGCATGACGTACGAAATCCATCCTTTGTCAAGACATATGACAAGGAGACACACCAAACTTTTGTTCTCACACTAATTATACAGTTCATTCTCCTGGAGGCTACCTGGAGGTTATTCCGGGGATCAACGCCCCCGCGGCCCGGTCCATGACCAGGCCTCCCGATGGATCAGGGCCTGATCAACTAGGCTGTTACTGCTGGCCGCACGCAGTCCAACGTACGAGCCACAGCCCGGCTGATCCGGCACTGACTTTAGGTATCTGTCCAGCTCTCTCTTGAAGGCATCCAGGGGTTTATTGGCAATTCCCTAATGCTTGATGGGAGGCTGTTGAACAGTTTTGGGCCCCGGACACTTATGGTGTTTTCTCTTAGTGTACCAATGGCGCCCCTACTTTTTATTGGCGGCATTTTGCATCGCCTGCCCAGTCTTTTACTTTCGTAGGGAGTGATTTCTGTGTGCAGATTTGGGACCATTCCTTCCAAGATTTTCCAAGTGTAGATTATGATATATCTCTCCCTCCTGCGTTCCAACGAGTACAAGTCAAGTGCTTCCAAGCGTTCCCAGTAGTTAAGGTGCTTGACAGAACTTATACGTGCAGTAAAGGATCTCTGTACACTCTCTAGATCTGCGATTTCACCTGCTTTGAATGGAGATGTTAATGTACAGCAGTATTCCAGCCTAGAGAGAACAAGTGATTTGAAAAGGATCATCATGGGCTTGGCATCTCTCGTTTTGAAAGTTCTCATTATCCATCCTATCATTTTCTTTGCACGTGCGATCGTGGCACTGTTGTGATCCTTGAAAGTGAGATCCTCAGACATTACTACTCCCAGGTCCCTTACATTATTTTTCCGCTCTATTGTATGGCCGGAGTCAGTAGTATACTCTGTTCTAGTTATCTCCTCCAGTTTTCCATAACGGATTAGTTGGAATTTGTCCTCATTGAACATCATATTGTTTACCGTTGCCCACTGGAAAACTTTGTTTATATCTTCTTGGAGGTTAACCGCGTCCTCAGCAGATGACAGCCTCATGCAGATCCTAGAATCATCCGCAAAGGATGATACGGTGCTGTGGTGTATATCTCTGTTTATGTCTGATATGAGGATAAGGAATAAGATGGGGGCGAGTACTGTGCCTTGTGGAACAGAGCTCTTCACTATGGCAGCCTCCGATTTAACTCTGTTGACCACTACTCTTTGTGTTCGATTTGTTAGGAAGTTGAAGATCCATCTCCCCACTTTCCCAGTTATTCCTTTAGCACGTATTTTATGGGCTATTACGCCATGATCGCATTTGTCAAATGCTTTTGCAAAGTCTGTGTATATTACATCTGCATTCTGATTTTCTTCCAGTGCATCCAAGGCCATGTCATAGTGATCCAGTAGTTGTGAGAGGCAGGAGCGACCTGCCCTGAACCCATGTTGCCCTGGATTGTGCAGATTTTGGGAATCCAGGTTGGAACGTTTCCTGGTTATTTCGGCCACCTTGTTAAGAACATAAGGATGAAGGAAACTTGCAGTAGGCCTACTGAGCCATGTTAGGTAGGTCCAGTTCACATCCACTCATATACCCGTACAACCTATATTTAAACTTACCCAAAGCTGTCTCCCCTAACGACGCTCCCTGGTTGTTTGTTCCAATCATCTACAACTCGACTGTCAAGCCAGACATATTGCGGCCATTTTTCAATATGCCGATTTGTAGTTAAATATTTTTCATAGGTTTATGTAACCAAGTCGAACCCATCCTAGAAAAAGTATTTGTAAAATTACGGTAAGCGATAAGAAATTGACGGTGGAAAGTAAACGATCTTATTTGGATTATTAAACCGGAGGGTTAGTAACCCAGGATAATCTAAGAAAACCATTCAATCAAGCTTATTTCCACTGGGAGTCCTATGAGTTTCCAGAGGATGCAACTTACAACAGTTGACTAACACCCAGTTATATAATTTACTTCTAAGTCAGCAAGAACAGTAGGTGTAAGGAAATAGGGCCAACGTTTCCATTTGTGCAGACTGAACCCAGGCCTTTCAGATGTTAGCTGAAGGCGCTACAAGCCACGAAAGTAGTAAAATATAAACAGAAGCTTCTCGCACTACGCGCGTTAATTGTACAGATTTCAACCTAGAAAAGTGAAGAGGATGCAGCATCATATAAAATACGGTAGCAAAACTATGCTAATGTTTCAAATTGCACAACATATAAAAAAAAAAAAAAAAAAAAAAAAAGAGTATCTGGGACTGAGCTCAAATGCGTGTGGGTTAGTGTGATACCGTTAGCTCTTAACTTGTTTATTAAAGACCACTAAATATTTAATGAAACTTTCCTAGATTGTATGTATGAAAGCTTTAAAATACTGTTTAGTGTACATTATTATTATAATCACGGGGAAGCGCTAAGCCCGTAGGATTATACAGCGCCTGTGGGGTGGGGGTGGAATGGAAGGTATTCAGGCCTAATTCAATGAACTGGCGCACAGATCCACTTCCCTTGATCAAGAGCCCCTCACCAGGATCAAGGAATCTCCCTTGAGAGGTTAGTGCACCACAGCTACGCAGGTATTATTATTATTATTATAATCAAAAAGAAGCGCTAAGCCACAAGGGCTATACAGCAGCTACGCAGGTAGATAACTGTTTATTAGTAAGTAAGTAAGTAAGTAAGAGAACATCCGTTTTAGTCTACCTGTCTGTCATGGTTCCCACCTGTTGTTTGGGAATAGACAGCTGATCACGATTCATTCTTACTCTTTCCTTCTTGCTCTTCCTTACTCGCCTTCCTTCCTCTTCCCCTATCTGTCTCTGTCTCTCTCTCTCTTACCGATCTAGATTAATTTGGACAAAATAACTGCTTTCTGTACAAGACCCAAACTGAATCTTACAGCTAACCTACACAAACAGTACCACAAAAATCTGCTTGCTTGTTGCCAAAGTTATTTTCTTTACCAAACCAACAAAAAAAGCAACCCTTGAAACAGCAATGACGATACTTCAACCTGCTTTTGAGCTGGGTCATGGGATCTACCTAACCCTTGGCACCTAGGCTATAATTTTATATATTATCAGTAACAGAGCTGCCCCCTTTATTGTTAATAATATGGGTGTGGAGTGCATAATAAACCTGTTAAACTATTAGCAGTATATATTAATGAACTTTCATGTCACTGTCACTTACCATGCGGAAGAAGCTTAGAGATGTGTATTATCTTGGAGGGTATGTATGTTAGCGAGTCATTTTCCTATCAACCTAACCTGTTCATCTCCCACCTTCCTACACGTACAAAAAAAAAAAAACAGTTGGGCAAATTTTTCCAAGTATTATAACCTTCTCCGGTACTGCTACTCCACGATCATTATTTGTGGGTGAACGTTCTAAAAATCACTATTGTTTCATTCTTGTAACGTTTAATTCAGTGTTTCACCATGTTGAGGATGCCCTCATACACCCTACCTCTCACACATCTGGCTCACCACTAAACACGGCAGGACTGGTGAGGTCTGGCTGCTCCCGCTAAGTCAAGGTTGTGGGCCCTGGCTTGCCAGCTCCACCAATCACCGTCCAGATTAAATCTATCCTCATTTTTATTGGCTGCCACTGAGGACCCGAGACACTAACCCACATTTTCGAATGTCTTTTTTTTTCTCCCCTGGCTGCCCACACAACCCACCTACCCAGGTATCAAAAACATCCAACTGACCTGGCGTTTATTAATTACTTCTTGTCGCAAAATTTACAACAAATTCCGCTGCTATCCGAAGTTCGTAAGATGATGCTAATATGGAAGCAGTTTCTGGCGAATACTGGATGATGACATTTATCAGATATGGTAAAAAAAACAGGAGAGAGTAGTTTCCATGCAGGTATCCGGACGTGGGTCGCCTCCCCTACACAAGCCCACATACTTATTGAACTCACTAGTACAACCACCTAACTCGCCATTTAAAATCTTTCTTCTTTATCGATGGACATCAATTTCACTTGATACAATATACTGGCAATAAAATATATATTTGTTAATAACCTAAACACTTAAACCAGTATTAATGTATAAGGTACTCAGTAAGTTAGTCTTTACTTTATATCATTATTATTATAGTCAGGGGGGGGGGGGAGCACGAATCCCATACTAGTCATACAACGTCTAGGGAAATTAAAGATAATCAAATTCGATCCAAGGAAGGGAGATTAGGTCAGGTTCCATGGAGCAAGAGCCCGTCACCAGCGTCAAGTACTCTGCCAGGTGTGGCTCCACCTTACAATTACACAGCAGCAGCTTGTAACCCCTCCTGATTAAGTACGGTCCGAAGCTTGGAAAGGTGCAAAGGTGTGCATCAAGAGAAGGGATGGACACTATGAAGAGCGACTAACAGAGCTGAACCTGATAGCCTTGGAGGAAGACTAGGGTGAACTTGATTATGATATACAAAATGCTCAAAGGAATTGGTAGGACAATAAGAAATTGTTTGAAACGCGAGGATCATTAACCAGGGTACATATGATAGATAAATACACAGATCAGTACATACATTTTCAGTCAGTGTTAGGAAAGTGGAATGAATTGAATGTAAAATTGTCTATGTAAATTCCATAAGTACCTGACACCCATTTACATATTTTTATTGCTAGGTTAGTGTGGAAAATACTGTATACATTTTCCGGAAATACGGTAATTTATAGGTAAATAGATGCCCTATATTGTATTTTTAAAAGAAGTATATTATCGAAAATGGGAAACCTGCGGCTGGGGAGGTCAGTCGCCATTTTGTTTGAATTTGGATTAGAAATGTTGGTGTAATGGGAAGAATTTTTCGTGCTCTAGAGGTTAAAATTGGGCTGACACCTCTCGAATAGGAGACGAAATTGTTGGATGTGCATTCCTGCATAACTTGAGATATCAGGCGACTGGACAAGACAGCTCCAGGAACCTCAGATAAGTCTTATGTAGTAACCTGGCCAGTGTTATTTTCATAGACAGTGAGGTTTTCTGAGTATGATACACATTAATCTCCAGTCAAATTGGTGAGTGTTATGATTAAGATATATTCTCCTTCTGTTGTATAAATGTGCATATATATATATATATATATATATATATATATATATATATATATATATATATATATATATATATATATATATATATATATATATATATATATAATAATAATTTATTATTTTTAATATACAGTCCGCAAATTTATATATTTACCAGCATTCCTGGTGTATGTATATTTCATTTATAATTAATAGGTCCAGAGCAACTTGTGGTTATGACAGTGGTAGGTATCGAAGGGGGACATTTTTTGCGACCTAGGTGTCCCAAATTCCTACTTGTCTATGTAACATTGATAAATAATAATTATCTTTGTTATCATTTACTGTTATGTACATAATTAGTTACATTCAGATAAATGCAATTTTCCACAGTTAGTAATAAAAATGTGTACATACCTGGAAACTTGCTTATAAGTCTTGCTTGGCTTAAGACTAGCCAGAGACCTCTCAGGTGTGGGCCTTACTCTCAAAGTGCTTGGTCTGTGCTTATAATCTCGCAATGTCAGCTAGGATCAAACGTGCAGGCCTGGTTAGCGCTGTGAGGCAGAGCCGAGTTTGAAGGTCCTGGGTACCCCAAGACGGCTGTGGGACGGGTGTAATGTGAGCTGTTATAATAGAGGCTAAAGAAACAATATCATATTTGTTGTTCTAGACCGTGAAATGACAGTATAGTGTAGTACTGTGAAGAGTGTAATGATACAGTGTTGCGTAAAGTGCGATGTGGAGGTATTCTGACTAGTGTGAGAGGCATAGCCTAGCTTCGTTGTGGTCAGGCAGTTAGTTTATTCGCTAGGGAAAAGCCGACACTATTTTCTTTTATAAAATAACCCCGCTAAGTTGTCCTAAGGTGGAGCACTGTCTGATGGTCTTTTAAAGGACACACAAAGGTAAGGTAACCGATGACCATGTGACGGACGGGCCATGGCAAAAACCGACCGGCAGACATGTGGGAAAGCCGTGCTCTTTGATGCTGTGAAGCAACAAGAATTGAGAAAGAGGGTTGCATCCTGGGAAGAGTACCAGTTCTGAGATATGTAAATTGAACGGTAAAGCATGACTAGGACAGTGGTGTAGCATGGAGATTTTGTGAATAGTAACTGCTGTGTAATGATAATCTATAATTCTTGTAATCTTAGAAAGCAAAACATTCAGTTTTTGGCTATAGTTGACGACTACTACTCGGGCACTTTACAAAGCATATAACCTACAGTATGTACACCACAAAATAAGTAAGGTCTTGTACAAATTTTTATTTTGGGAGATATTAGTGAAAATTATATATTTATTTTGTGTAGCACGTTTGAGCCAATCAATACGGAGTCGCGTCCGCACCTGGCTGAATGTGAACGAGGACACTTATCAACCGATGGCGAAGTAAGGTTAATTTACGTTAGGTTATTTTAGATTGGATTAAGTGCGTTTCGTTTTTAACCATTTGCACAATAAAATAATATATAATGTAAAACACTCTTAATATTACAATTCAAACTATAATTAATTGCCAGAATCTGCTGAGGAGTTAGTTAGTTAGTTAGTTTAATATGTTTATTATGCACCCCATACCCATCCTGTGGGCGGTAGTCAAAAGATTACAGAGGTACATAATTGGTCCAGGGACTGGACTCAAAAGTTTTGATAGCTGAGCAAGTTACAGAGGTAATGAACTCACAATTTACAAAGGTAATGAACTCACAATTTACAAAGGTAATGAACTCCAGGTAAGTCTGGTCACAATCATGACAAGTTACAAAGGTATTTACAGATTACAGAGGTACGTAATGGGTCCAGGGACTGGGCCCCCAAAGTTTTGATAGCTGAACTAGGTACAAAGGTAATGAGCTCACAAGTTACAAAGGTAATGAATTCTGTAGAATGGTTACTTACGTTTATACATGGCTACAATCATGAACAAATTATAGAGTAATGAGCAATTCACACTTCCACACCCAGTCACAACTGTAGTGAGTTATTGGTGCAAATATTGATTGTTGAGTCACACACCACACACACACACACACACACACACACACACACACACACACACACACACACACACACACACACACACACACACACACACACACACACACTTTAGTTTAATATCTTTATGCACCCCATACCCATCCTGTGGGCGGTAGTCAAAAGATTACAAAGGTACATAATGGGTCCAGTGACTGGACCCCAAAGTTATGATAGCTGAACTAGTTACAAAGGTAATGAACTCCAGGTAGATCTGGTCACAATCATGGCAAGTTACAGAGGTAATGAATCAGCTTCACTCCTATACATCGTTACAGTCATGAGCAAATTACAAAGTAATGAACCACTGATACGTCCACACCTGGTCACAATTGTAATGAGTTATAAATACAAATATTAAGTGGCCCGGTGGTCTGGTGGCTAAAGCTCCCGCTTCACACACGGAGGGCCCGGGTTCGATTCCCGGCGGGTGGAAATTCCGACACGTTTCCTTACACCTATTGTCCTGTTCACCTAGCAGCAAATAGGTACCTGGGTGTTAGTCGACTGGTGTGGGTCGCATCCTGGGGGACAAGATTAAGGACCCCAATGGATTAGCGTGGACGGTTACAAAGCATGGCTTGCTTCTGCAGTGTTTTAAAAACTGAGTTTGGAGAGTTGAAGGAGGAGGTCTTGCTTCTCCAGGAGGAGATTAGGAGGCTGAAGGTCCACCTCAATGGGCCTGGGAGAGTGTGTGAGGTGGTTGGAGATGTGGGGAATGAGGCTTCTAGCAGTGAGGTGCAGTCTGTCTCTCACTGTGAGGAGGCTGTAGGTGGGGAGGTAGCAACGGGTACCAGCAGTGAGGTGCAGCCCAGCACCTGCTACAAGTGGCGAGTTGTTCACAGTAATGGGAGGCGCATCAGAGTAAGGAAAGTTAAGAGTGAAGATCTGAAGGTAGGAAATCGCTTCTCTGTTCTCCAGGATGAATGTACTTCAGTGGCCAGTGAAGGTAAGGGTACTACTGCCCCTGCTAATGAAGGTAAGCGCATTCTTGTGGTTGGTGACTCTCAGGTAAGATATGTTGACCGTGCTTTTTGTAATAGGAATAAGAAGATGAGAGATAGAGTGTGCTTCCCTGGAGCTGGTGTTGGGGACATTGTCAACAGACTGGATAATATCATGTCAGGTAATGGGAACAAGCCCATTATCTGTCTCAGTGCTGGTGGAAATGATATTGGGAAGGGTAGGAGAGAAGAGCTGCTAGATAAGTACAGGTCAGCTATAGATTTCATTAAGTCTAAGGGAGGGATCCCAATCATATGTAGCATCTTGCCTAGAAGGGGAGTAGGAAATGAATGGTTGTCTAGAGCAATTGGTGTAAATTGCTGGCTAGACAGATACTGCAAGGAACTTGCAATCCCATTCATTGACAACTGGAACAACTTTTATGGCAAACATGATATGTATGCAAGGGATGGGGTTCATCTCTCTGGGGCAGGGGTGGTAGCACTTGCAGACTCGATTGAGAAGGCCATTGGTGAAATGCCTATGATTTTAAACTGATGGAAGATAGAGGTATGGGTGTGTGTGGGAAACAAGCAGGTTGCAACACTAGGGTTGGAAACAGTAAATGTATAAAAGGCATTCAGCATGAAGTTATAAATAAAGACAATAGAACAGGTCAGAAAACAAAGGGGGACAGCAGAGGGCAGCAAGGGACTAGCTCCCTTAAGGTTTACTATACTAATAGCAGGAGTGTTAGAAATAAGATAGATGAGCTAAGATTAATTGCAAGTGCAGGAAACATAGATATTATTGCTATAACAGAGACCTGGCTCAATCTGAAAGATAGAGAGATGCCATCTGAATGTCACATACAAGGCTATAAATTATTCCACACTGACAGGGTCAACAGGAAAGGTGGTGGAGTAGCGATGTATGTCAGAGACAATTTAAATTGTTGTGTTAGACAAGATATTAAATTAGAAGCGTCAGCCACTGAATCTGTTTGGTTACAGCTTCTCGAGGGCCGAGAAAAACTAATTTTGGGTGTGATTTACAGGGCCCCAAATCTTGATAGGGAGTGCAGTAAACTTCTATGGGACGAAATTCGTAAGGCATCTACATACGAAAATGTTGTGCTAATGGGAGACTTCAACTATAGACAGATTGACTGGAGCAATTTGACAGGAAATTTAGAGTCGGGTGACTTTCTTGATACGATCCAGGATTGTTTTTTAAAACAGTTTGTGACAGAGCCAACTAGGGGAAATAACCTCCTTGACTTGGTTCTTGCCAGTAGGGAAACACTAATTAATAATCTTGAGGTTAATGATGAGCTTGGGGAGAGTGATCACAAATCACTCAGTTTTAACATATCATGGAATTCCCCTAATAATGGCAATCAAGTCTCCGTCCCTGACTTTCGCTTGGCTGATTTCATAGGACTGAAAAATTACTTAGGTGGGCTGAACTGGAATGACCTGACTAGGGGTCAGGTAGGTGGTGATGGTTGCCGATATGATGCTTTCCAGGGCATAGTTCTAGCTGCTCAGTCAAATTATGTTCCAAATAGGGAAATCAGATCAAACAAAAATGATCCTAAATGGATGAACAATAGATTAAAATATCTGATTGGTCAAAAGAGAGGCATATATAGGCAAATCAAAAGAGGAGAGGGGCAATTAAGAAATCGATATATTCAGTTAAAGAGAGAAATAAAAAAGGGTATTAGAAAAGCAAAAAGAGATTATGAGGTTAAAGTTGCAAGAGAATCGAAGACTAACCCAAAAGGATTCTTTCAGGTATACAGAAGTAAGATCAGGGACAAGATAGGCCCACTCAAAAGTTCCTCGGGTCAGCTCACTGACAGTGATAAGGAAATGTGTAGAATTTTTAACACATACTTCCTCTCAGTTTTTACACAGGAGGATACCAGTGATATTCCAGTAATGATAAATTATGTAGAACAGGACGATAATAAACTGTGCACTATTAGGGTCACAAGTGACATGGTCCTTAGGCAAATAGATAAATTAAAACCTAACAAATCCCCAGGCCCTGATGAACTGTATGCAAGGGTTCTAAAGGAATGTAAAGAGGAGCTTAGCACACCTTTGGCTAATCTTTTCAACATATCACTACAAACTGGCATGGTGCCAGATAAGTGGAAAATGGCAAATGTGATACCTATTTTCAAAACAGGTGACAGGTCCTTAGCTTCGAACTATAGACCAATAAGCCTAACCTCCATAGTGGGAAAATTTATGGAATCAATAATTGCCGAGGCAGTTCGTAGCCACCTTGAAAAGCATAAATTAATCAACGAATCTCAGCATGGTTTTACAAAGGGACGTTCCTGCCTTACGAATTTATTAACTTTTTTCACTAAGGTATTTGAGGAGGTAGATCATGGTAACGAATATGATATTGTGTATATGGACTTCAGTAAGGCTTTTGACAGGGTCCCACATCAGAGACTATTGAGGAAAATTAAAGCACATGGAATAGGAGGAGAAATTTTTTCCTGGATAGAGGCATGGTTGACAAATAGGCAGCAGAGAGTTTGCATAAATGGGGAGAAATCAGAGTGGGGAAGCGTCACGAGCGGTGTTCCACAGGGGTCAGTGTTGGGCCCCCTGCTGTTCACAATCTACATAAACGACATAGATGAGGGCATAAAGAGCGACATCGGCAAGTTTGCCGATGACACCAAAATAGGCCGTCGAATTCATTCTGACGAGGACATTCGAGCACTCCAGGAAGATTTGAATAGACTGATGCAGTGGTCGGAGAAGTGGCAGATGCAGTTTAATATAGACAAATGCAAAGTTCTAAATGTTGGACAGGACAATAACCATGCCACATATAAACTAAATAATGTAGATCTTAATATTACGGATTGCGAAAAAGATTTAGGAGTTCTGGTTAGCAGTAATCTGAAACCAAGACAACAGTGCATAAGTGTTCGCAATAAAGCTAATAGAATCCTTGGCTTCATATCAAGAAGCATAAATAATAGGAGTCCTCAGGTTGTTCTTCAACTCTATTCATCCTTGGTTAGGCCTCATTTAGATTATGCTGCACAGTTTTGGTCACCGTATTACAGAATGGATATAAATTCTCTGGAAAATGTACAAAGGAGGATGACAAAGATGATCCCATGTATCAGAAACCTTCCCTATGAGGATAGACTAAGGGCCCTGAAACTGCACTCTCTAGAAAGACGTAGAATTAGGGGGGATATGATTGAGGTTTATAAGTGGAAGACAGGAATAAATAAAGGGGATGTAAATAGTGTGCTGATAATATCTAGCCTAGACAGGACTCGCAGCAATGGTTTTAAGTTGGAAAAATTCAGATTCAGGAGGGATATAGGAAAGTACTGGTTTGGTAATAGAGTTGTGGATGAGTGGAACAAACTCCCAAGTACCGTTATAGAGGCCAGAACGTTGTGTAGCTTTAAAAATAGGTTGGATAAATACATGAGTAGATGTGGGTGGGTGTGAGTTAGACCTGATAGCTTGTGCTAACAGGTCGGTTGCCGTGTTCCTCCCTTAAGTCAGTGTGACCTGACCTGACTAGGTTGGGTGCATTGGCTTAAGCCGGTAGGGACTTGGACCTGCCTCGCATGGGCCAGTGGGCCTTCTGCAGTGTTCCTTCGTTCTTATGTTCTTATGTTCTTAAATAAGTTAGACAGTCCTCGATGACGCACTGACTTTCTTGGGTTATCCTGGGTGGCTAACCCTCCGGGGTTAAAAATCCGAACGAAATCTTATCTTATCTCTTACACCCACACTAGCGCGCGCGCACATACACACACGAGGGCGCATGCACGGACATGTGCACACGAGCGTACAAATATATGCATACACACAAGGACGCACACCCACACACACACACACACCAACACCCACACACACACACCCTCACACACACCCTGAGGAGCAGTCAACTTTTACGCTGTTTTTGACAAATTCCAACTACATGTACTCCGTTACGGACAACTGGAGGAGATATTAATTAGAACTGGGTATACAACAACCTCTGATCACACAATAGAGCGAAAAATAATGTGAGGGACCTGGGAGTGGTAATGTCTGAGGATCTCACTTTTAAGGATCACAACAGTGCCACGATCACAACTGAAAAGAAAAACGGTAGGATGGATAATGAGAACGATCAAAACAAGAGATGCCAAATCAATGATGATCCTTTTCAAATCACTTGTTCTCTCTAGGCTGGAATACTGCTGTAGATTAACTTCTCCGTTCAAAGCAAGTGAAATTGCAGATCTAGAGAATATAGAGAACCTTTACTGCACATATAAGTTCCATCAAACATCTCAACTACTGGGAATGCATGGAAGCACTTGTACTCGCTGGAACATAGGCGAGAGAGATTTATCATAATCTACACACAGAAATATATCATAATCTGCACACAGAAATCACTCCCTACGAAAGTAACAGACTGAGCAGGCGATGCAAAATACCCCCAATAAAAACCAGGGGCGCCATTGGTACACTAAGAAAAAACACAATAAGTGTCCGGGGCCCAAGGCTGTTCAACAGCCTCCCACCATGCATAAGAGGGAGCTGGAAAGATACTTAGAGTCGGTGCAGGATCAGCCGGGCTGTGGTTCGTACGTTGGACTACGTGTGACCAACAGTAACAGCGTGGTTGATCAGGCCCTGATCCACCGCGAGGCCTGGTCGTGGACCGGGCCGCAGGGGCTTTGATCCCCGGTATACCCTCCAGGTAAGGTGAACAGTACAAACAAACTTACAGAGATACAATAAGACAAAATATAAGGACTGCATTTCGACCCCTCTCACCAAGTTTCCAGAGGCGAGTTTCCATTTGGGCCTGAAATATTTAGTAGTCATTTTTCCCTTGTCTCCATTTGGATTCGTTTGTGCCACATAGACATATTCTGTAACAACCCAGTTCTTATGTCTGATCTTAATTCTGTTTCTATGTAGGGCATTTAGAATATTTTTACTCCTAGAGGTCCAGTTTATTGGGCAGTGTCACTTGCAGAAGGAGAACACTGCCATAATGACAGTGAGTACATTCCAACCTAAATAGTTGATAAGCTATTGATGCTATGAACTCCATCCTCCGCAGTAATTGCTTCCATTTATAAATTTGCATCATTATCTAATTGCAGGACATCCTGCATACTTTTACAGAATAGCTATATAAGGAACGTTTAGAATATCCATACATATCGGTAGTGTTTATTTTAAAAATTTTCAATGCTTTACATTGATAAATATAATGCCAGCATATTTATCGTCGTCTCTACACCGCACTGTCTTTCTCTTTTGGAGACAATCTAAACCAGCCATGTATAGACAAATTAGGTGAATAATGATCACTAGTGATTCCCTTATTTCCACTTTTCTCGCCCCATACACCTACCGCTAGTCCTATTGTAATATTATACATAATGATTCTTTCATAACATATCTATGTTATTAAAATCTTCGACTTAACTCTTCTATGGTGAAGTTAATATATAAAATGTGGTTAGTTATTAATCTTAGTTTCACTACATAACGAGATTCTTATTTCATTTTACTCAGATTTTTTATGTGGAGGTAAGTTTTTACATAGGTTTTACAAACATATGATCATGTGATTACTGTTTCCACGATAAATTGTTCTTACACACAATTAATTCCTGCTGTAACTTTCATAGCCAAGACGACGTTGTGGCCCAGTCACTAGGTGTCTATGCAGTCTTTTGACGGCCATTCATAGGATGGGTGTTATCTGGTTGATAAAGGTATCAAATCAAATAGTATAATATGTTATACGAACTATTAATCCGGAGGGTTAGTAACCTAGGAAAGCCACTCAGTCTGGTTTATTTCCATTGGGAACCTTTGACCATCTTTCCCAGGATGTGACTCAAAGCACTCGACTAACACATCCGTTGACTTCTAGGTGAACGGGGGCAATAGGTGTAAGGAAGCATACCACACTTGTTTCATCTGAGCGGCTAGTTTATTGTGAACTTGTGAGCTGTAGTGCAAAAGACCAAAATTATAGAGTTCATAATAGGTCTTTGTCAGACCCTTCTGGGCATAGTTACATATTTAAAAATATTGCACGCGTTTCTTCACACGGCTATTCTGAACAATGCTATGTTTACCTGGAGTTTACCTGGAGAGAGTTCCGGGGGTCAACGCCCCCGCGGCCCGGTCTGTGACCAGGCCTCCTGGTGGATCAGAGCCTGATCAACCAGGCTGTTGCTGCTGGCTGCACGCAAACCAACGTACGAGCCACAGCCCGGCTGATCCGGAACTGACTTTAGGTGCTTGTCCAGTGCCAGCTTGAAGACTGCCAGGGGTCTGTTGGTAATCCCCCTTATGTGTGCTGGGAGGCAGTTGAACAGTCTCGGGCCCCTGACACTTATTGTATGGTCTCTTAACGTGCTAGTGACACCCCTGCTTTTCATTGGGGGGATGGTGCATCGTCTGCCAAGTCTTTTGCTTTCGTAGTGAGTGATTTTCGTGTGCAAGTTCGGTACTAGTCCCTCTAGGATTTTCCAGGTGTATATAATCATGTATCTCTCCCTCCTGCGTTCCAGGGAATACAGGTTTAGGAACCTCAAGCGCTCCCAATAATTGAGGTGTTTTATCTCCGTTATGCGCGCCGTGAAAGTTCTCTGTACATTTTCTAGGTCGGCAATTTCACCTGCCTTGAAAGGTGCTGTTAGTGTGCAGCAATGTGTAGATATGTGTAGATATAATCTCAAGAAAATTCAAGCATCTTATCATTACTAAAAATAATGGTCATTATTATTTTACGATTTCATCAAATAATAGTTTGCTCATCTAGCCGGGGCAAAATGAGGATATAATCTCAGTATGTCAGATATCTTATCATTAACAATTAAGTGAACTGCGTTTCCTATGTAGTTTGTCTGGACGTGTCTCGAAATGATTGAATGTTTGGACATTCTAATATATGTTACACACTACATATCATGAGTGACATAAGAGATAAGATAAGATTTCGTTCGGATTTTTAACCCCGGAGGGTTAGCCACCCAGGATAACCCAAGAAAGTCAGTGCGTCATCGAGGACTGTCTAACTTATTTCCATTGGGGTCCTTAATCTTGTCCCCCAGGATGCGACCCACACCAGTCGACTAACACCCAGGTACCTATTTGCTGCTAGGTGAACAGGACAATAGGTGTAAGGAAACGTGTCGGAATTTCCACCCGCCGGGAATCGAACCCGGGCCCTCCGTGTGTGAAGCGGGAGCTTTAGCCACCAGACCACCGGACTACCAGAAATACCTGAATGACATCCCCATACAAACTGTACTATCAGAAATACCTGAATGACATATCCATTGAAACTGCACTGCCAGAGATACTTATAACCTGCTGTTAGTCTAGCAATGACACCGTCTTGTCAACTGAGCTTGTTACTTTCTCCATTGACATATTTCATTGTGATGGTCAGTGGATCTGTTAGTTCCTGTCTGTACTCTTTTGCTTTCTTCACATTCGTTTGCAGATTCTTTTTTCCTCTAATGCTTTTTTAATATCGTGTTTGAAAAACTACAATTATACTCGATGTTTTCTTTGTATATTGCTAGTTTAGTCAAGTCATCGACTTCATACTCTCGGAGTCTTATGTGAGAGGAAAAAAGTTAACTCCTACCCTCTTTTAAGTACATAATATGTGTATATCCGTCTGGCTTCATACAAAGCATGGTACATTCAGATCTCAAGCTATTTAGACCAAGTATTGAGGGTAAAGACTTAGAAACAGTTAAACTGCCTGTACTTGCAACTTCTACAAGCTTGAGAATACTTAATATAGCAAACAGCTGAGTTTGTAAGGTGAGCGTCCAGTTGTTATTTTAATACATTTATTTGTTACACACTGTAGTACCATCAGCTGGTTTAAGATAACTGCTTCCACTCGTTCTGGGTTCCAACCTGGATACTACAAACCATACCACGGGCGGGGATAGAACCCGCGATCAGAGAGCCTCAAAACTCTCTGATCGCGGGTTCTATCCCCGCCCGTGGTAGGTTTGTTTGCAATCGTGTCATTACGATTTCGTGAGTCATGGATACTACAATTGTGAGCCAAAGGCAGTATACACAGTGTAAACAAAGAAAGTCCCGTCGAATTTTACAAGATATTTATTAGGATTAACCCTAGACAGATATTAACCCAGGGTAACCCAAGAAAGCCAGGCAGCTTGGCTTATTTTAGTTGGGTCCTTACATTCTTCCCCAAAATGCTACCCACAACACTGGACTAACTCTTAGGTACCAATTTACTGCTAGGTGAACAAGGGTAGTTGGTGTAGGAGAGTCGTCCATTCGTTATTATCCCGCCCATGATTGAATAAGGGTCATTTCGACCCATTTGGAGCCGGAACTCAACTCCCGTAAATTCGCTTTATATGCCAGTATAGAAAGTAGAAATGTACAGTATAGTTTTCTTTCAGTTTAGGCTACAAATAAACAGCCAAATACCATTTTCTGTGGTCATCAATTTCTCACAGAAAATTCAGCCTTTAATGACACTTGAGAAAAATGGTTATGTTCGGATTAAAGGGTTAGTAACCCAGGATAACCCAATAAAGTCAGTATGTTATCAGTCTATGTCTTATTTCCATTGGGGGTCCCTTAATCCCCTTCCCAGGATACGTGATATCCTCTGTCTCGGCTCACATACGAGTGGAAACGTTGGGTGTGTTTCCTTACACCTGTTGCCCGCTGTTCACCTAGCAATAAGTAGATACCTAGTTAGTCGACTGTGGGTCACATCTTGGGGCAGAAGATTATTGGACCACAGTGAAAATAAGATGGATGGTCTCCGATGACGATCTTACTGTATTGGGTTAAAAATCCCAAACAAATGATAACTGTGATAAATGGTTTTGAAAATGAGAACTATTAAGAAAAAATACAGGAATGTCGAGATAAGAGCATAATGAATGCAAGAAGATTGTAAGATTTACATGCCATCTTACACGTTCTTTAGACAGAAAAGACTAACTATTCTATCAGAGTGCAAAATGTTTATCAAAATTCCGTTTCACACTCATTACAGAACGATAGTAACTCTGAACGATAGTATCTCTGTAGCCTATGATGTTTCCTTTTGTGTTCTCATTGCCATGGATCCTCCTGCTACAAAGAACCTATCCTAGTCTACCATGCCGATTCCCAAAAGTATTTTGTACATCGTTATCGTGTATCCTCTACATCGACATTCCTTCAGAGTATTGAGGTCAAGTTCATGGTGCTTAGTTTTTGTTTGTCTCGTCGAGTAACAACTATGCGTGAGCGTCTGTAATAGCTTAGGAAAAGTTGCGGGTGACGACCCCTTCGGTCTGTTTTATAAGTATGTCAGCTGCCGTGACCTCCGTTGCATTTGCTTTTATATCTTTGAACTAATTTTGCTTCTTCTGTTTCGTTCTTCTGTTATATTTCCCTTTCTGCAGATCAGAAAATACAGGTAGGTAGCATGTGCTGAATGACTCACACCAGTTCAGTACTAATATAAATATGTAATACTGTTTCATAGGCGGATGTAAAGGGTGTATACCTGGAGAGAGTTCCGGGAGTCAACGCCCCCGCGGCCCGGTCTGTGACCAGGCCTCATGGTGGATCAGGGCCTGATCAACCAGGCTGTTACTGCTGGCTGCACGTGATCCAACGTACGAACCACAACCCGGCTGGTCAGGTACTGACTTTAGGTGCCTGTCCAGCGCCTGCTTGAAGACAGCCAGGGGTCTGTTAGTCATCTCCCTGATATATGCTGGAAGGCAGTTGAACAGTCTTGGGCCCCTGACACTTATTGTGTTGTCTCTTATCGTGCTAGTGGCATCCTTGCATTTCATTGGGGGGATGTTGCACCGTCTGCCGAGTCTTGCTTTCGTAGGGAGCGATTTTCGTGTGCAAGTTTGGTACTAATTGGTGTACTAGTAATAGAAACGAAGAAAGTACAGGGTTGCAGAACAAACTTTTGTAAAGACAGTTTTATCATGACGATAAAGCTTTACGCAGAGGGCAACATGACTTGATAAAGCTCTACACAGTGAAGCACATGACTTAACAAAGCTCATCACTGAGTGAAACATAACTTGATAAAGAGGTGCACAGAGCGAAAGCTGATGAAGCTAAACACAGAAACATGACTTAATAAAGCTCCACCCAGATAGAAACATTACGTGGTAAAGCTGTACAGAGCAAAACATGACTAAGCTCTACACAGAAACACGACATGATTAACCTTCACACAGAAAGATGACATGATTAACCGCTACACAGAAAGATGATATGATTAAGCTCTACACAAAAAGATGACATGATTAAGCTTTACACAAACACGACATGATTAAGCTTCACACAGAAAGATGACATGATTAAGCGCTATATAGATGACATGATTAAACTCTACACAAACACAACATGATTAAGCTCTACACAGAAAGATGACATGATTAAGCTCTACACATAAACATGACAGCTCACGCAAAGCAAAACGTGACTTGATTAAGCTCTACACAGCGCAGTGAAACATGGCTTGATGAAACTTCGTGATACACAGAAACGGCTCGATGAAGCTTGCAGCCTATGACTCTCACAATTTGGTAGATATTTTTGCTTCACACATTAAAATTTGTATTTATCTATCGGTTTTGCTGACTGTCCAGCGTTTGTTTCACTCACACACTCTTTTTATCAGCTTCCCTGCAGAGCGGCCATGCAGCAGAGAGGATGGCAGGGTCCCATGCAGCGAGTGGGTGGTAGGGGGCCATGTACTAGCGAAGGGGGGTGGCAGGGCAGCTATGCAGCAGCTAAAGGGGGTGACAGGGTAGCCATACAGCAGCGAGTGGGTGGCAGGCGGCCATGTAGTAGCGAGTGGGTGGCAGGGCGGCCATGCATAAGCGTGTGGTAGCAGAGTAGCCATGCGGAAGAGTGGGTGGCAGGGCGGCCGTGCAGCAGCGAGTGGATGACAGGGTAGCCATGCAGCAGCGAGTGGGTGGCAGGGCGGCCGTGCGATGAGTGGGTGGCAGGGCGGCCGTGCGATGAGTGGGTGGCAGGGCGGCCATGCAGCAGCGTGTGGTAGCAGGGTAGCTATGCAGAAGTGGGTGGCAGGTCGGCCATGCAGCAATCAAGAGGGCGGCAGAATAACCATGCAGTAGAGAGTGGGTGCCAGGGCATGGTGCATCATGACCCTGCCAGTCATGATGCACCAGCGAAGGGGTGGGCAAGGTAGCCATACAACAGCGAGTGGGTGGCAGGGCGGCCATGCACCAGCGATTGGATGGCAGGGCGGCCATGCATCAGCGAAGGGAGTGGCAGGGCGGCCGTGCAGCAGCGAGTGGGTGGCAGGGTGGCCGTGCAGCAGCGAGTGGGTGGCAGGGCGGCCGTGCAGCAGCGAGTGGGTGGCAGGGCGGCCGTGCAGCAGCGAGTGGGTGGCAGGGCGGCCGTGCAGCAGCGAGTGGGTGTCAGGGCGGCCGTGCAGCAGCGAGTGGGTGGCAGGGCGGCCGTGCAGCAGCGAGTGGGTGGCAGGGCGGCCGTGCAGCAGCGAGTGGGTGGCAGGGCGGCCGTGCAGCAGCGAGTGGGTGGCAGGGCGGCCGTGCAACCGGGTGGTGGCAGGGCGGCCGTGCAGCAGCGAGTGGGTGGCGGGGCGGCCGTGCAGCAGCGAGTGGGTGGCAGGGCGGCCGTGCAGCAGCGAGTGGGTGGCAGGGCGGCCGTGCAGCAGCGAGTGGGTGGCAGGGCGGCCGTGCAGCAGCGAGTGGGTGGCAGGGCGGCCGTGCAGCAGCGAGTGGGTGGCAGGGCGGCCGTGCAGCAGCGAGTGGGTGGCAGGGCGGCCGTGCAGCAGCGAGTGGGTGGCAGGGCGGCCATATAGCAGCGACAGAGTGGCAGGACGGCCGTGCACCAGCGTGTGGTGGCAGGGCACCAGGCAGCGGTCATGGTCAGTGTCACACCAACAGTGGCAGAGGGCAGAAGTACAGGTGCTGCAGCAGCGTTGATATCTTAGTGTTCACTGTTCAACTGCAGACGACCAGCTTCATACCAGGGGGGTCTGTGTTCAAGGTCTGCTCTTCACTTTTTATGAGTAGTTGTGAGTTTTCTGTTCACCTTGGGTATATACATCTACAAGTGTATATCTCATCACACCTAGATGTGTATAAATCATTGTACATACACCTAGATGTGTATAAATCATTGTACATACACCTAGATGTGTATAAATCATTGTACATACACCTAGATGTGTATAAATCATTGTACATACACCTAGATGTGTATAAATCATTGTACATACACCTAGATGTGTATAAATCATTGTACATACACCTAGATGTGTATAAATCATTGTACATACACCTAGATGTGTATAAATCATTGTACATACACCTAGATGTGTATAAATCATTGTACATACACCTAGATGTGTATAAATCATTGTACATACACCTAGATGTGTATAAATCATTGTACATACACCTAGATATGTATATCCGTTTATATACACCCAGAAGATATCTGCATATACACCTAGGAGTATATACCTGCATATACACGTAAAGTGTATATTTCACTGTACATGGACCTAAAAGTATATATTACTCAGTGTATATGCATTGATAATTTGCATTAAACCAAACAAGTTTACTTACCACTGTTCCGGGTTCTGAACTGTATGAGCAAATGTTAGATAAGAATTGAATAAGTAAGTAAGTAAGTTTATTCAGATATACACAAATACAGTTACACAGAATTATCATACATAGCAGCATATGTGTAGAGAACCTAGGATAACCCAAAAAAGTCAGACAGTGACTTATTTCCATTGGGTCCAATTGAAACGCTTTTAAGAAAAGTCCTTCTCCATGGGTTTAATCACTAAACAGGTATTAAGTTTAGAAATATGAGTTTGTAAAACTTTTTTTATTCGTATTTGCAGTATAATACCGTTAAATTATGCTTAGTTTACCACACTACCGAAGAAAGGGTTATTATTATTATTATTATAATAAAAAAGAAGCGCTAAACCACCGAAGAAAGGGTAATCGACTTCATTGGAATGAAATGGAGTTTTTAATAGAAAACATTGTTATGTCCGAGTAACAAATATTAAAGTATTTATCTAAATCAAGATTATCAAGCCCTATTAGTAAATAATTATTTGAAGTCACGTTTATTCTTCAGCTCCTCAAAATGGTCTACATGCAGTTGGTGTCCTGGGTACAGTAACCAAATTATTATAATCATGGGGAAGCGCTAAACCCTTAGGATTATACAGGGCCTGTGGGGGGATGGGGACGGAAGGTATTCAGGCTTAACCATAACGCGTGTATATGTATATGTAGTGACAATTTGTATATACAGACAGCTTTAATAAAGATTATAATTTTATTTTTAAAAGAGTTAATATTTAACGAAAGGAGTTGTATTAACAGCGACCACTTGACAATATTGTAACCTATATTTCGTTATTTTTTCCAGATAAACGTAAGTTCTTCAAGAAAAACCTGCTTAAACAATCCCAACGTATTTTGCTACATTTGTGGTGAATACTTTTCGTAAAAACAAAAAACATAACAGATCTTGTAAACCAAATTTAACTTGCTTATTTTGGAGTGGCGTTTGCAGAACAATGCAAGTCTTGGGCTCCCTCATATTGTTCGCAAAACCTGTGTAGAATATTTACGACAGTGGAAAAATAGGCAAAGGAAAAGTTTAAACTTCGGCGTGCTTATGGTGTAGAGCCAAAAAAACAATCACGACGACTGTTATTTTTGTATGGTGAATGTGAAAGGTTTCAATTGATATAAGAAAGTGGGAATATCCTGTTTTGGAGTCAGCAAGGAGACCTGTGCCACACAGCAAAGACGTCCTCATACCAGTGTTTTCAACACTGACCTTACATTGTCAGATGCTGAAGAAACTCATGCTTTAGGATGTAACACAGGTGATAGCAGTGGAAGTGAATATGAAGTAAGCATTTCAACACTCCAGCAGTTCTCCTAAGAAGAACTCAATGATCTGACATGTGATTTCAGTCTGTCAAAGAAAGCGTCTGAACTTTTAGCATCCAGACTAAAAGAAAAGAACTCTAGAAGAAGGTAAAATAATAGCCTATCAGACAAGAGAGGTTGAAGTCCTTCCTTGCTGCAATAATATTCCTGGATTTCTTCGAATGGGACTTGAATGTCTACCAGGAGATTGGCGGCTGTTTATAGACATCTCCATTAGAATCTTGAAATGTGTCTTATTGCACAATGGTAACCAATATGCATCTCTTCCAGTTGCTCACTCAACAAAACGGGGCTGATGACCACCACAGAAGAAAATCGTACAAACAACATTTTCACATGCAGTAATTAGTAGTATCTGAATTATCTTACTATGTTAATCTGTTTTTACACAGAATGGAGTGCTAGTATGTATTATATGATTTGACTATTGCATGATCTAAAAAATAATTTCAGTGCGATTTGTGCGTAAGTTAGCCCCGCCTGATCAATATATTTTTACATCTATTATGTTTTTTTTTTCAGTGGGATACCAAACTTATAAAAAAATTAAAGCCAATTAAGCAAAACCAATGGTATTCGGAATCAGCACCACAGGCTTACCTTAAAAATAACATCACTGGCCAGAAAAATGAGTGTTGACCAGTGATTTATTAAATGGGAATGATTTATGCATAATACGATTAACGTAAGTTTTAAGATTTACATTTAGCATTGTATAAAAATATTCCAGTGAATAGTTCATCAAAAAAAAAAATCCGAATAAGTTTTCAAAAACAGCCATCATATAAATTATAAGCAGCGGATAAAAGTATTCACAGTGTATATGTATCAAGAGGTGGACATCATTGTAGTATATACACTGGGTTTAATCCATATTAGTTAGTTACTGTTTGTTAAGGACACTTACCGATAAATGCCTGGTGTAGGTGGTTTGTGTATGTGTATAATGTTTGTCAGGAAACAGGAACTTTCCTGACGCGGTTGTGTCTTATATTCGATATTAAAGTATTTCTTGATAGTGTACAAGTGAACTGCGTGCCTTAGATTAAAAAAATGGCATAAGTAATTTACATTTAAATCTAAACAATTAAAAAAATTTTAAGATATAAACAATTTTATTAAATCGCGTTTATTTAATGCGATTTACTGTTACTGTGCCCCTCAAGGTAGGTTCCTTGACGCTGGTGAGGGGCTCTTGATCTAGGGAATTAGATTTGTGTCCCAGTTCCCTGAATTAAGTTCCCTGTTAATTGAGGGTAGGTATGCAATATCCCAAACTAGAGGCCAATTTGAAAAACCTGACATTTTCGAATTCTGCAACCCCAAAATACCTTCAAATATCTTTGGCAACAATTTTTTTTTGGTTGACCAGTGAAATTTGACATGCAATCAATAAGCTTTAAAACAAACAAAAACAACTACAAATATTTGTTTCCCACCTTTAATTGAAAATCTGTGAATAATAGAGTAATGTTGAAAGTGGGAATTAAGTAGCATATAAGCCCCGGAATGACTTCCACACACAGCTTATAGTATTAACGTTCAGTACATACCACCAGAGACTACAGGTGTGGTGCACTTCACTATATTTATTTCCCTGTTCTTATTATCTTATTGGGTTTAAATACTTCTTTCTTTTATTTTTCTTATTACATTTAGGAGAAGCGCTAAACCCATAGGAGTCATACGCCTAGTGAATAAGAAACAACTAGGTTCGCTCCCAGGTTGGGAAGGACAGATTTAGTTGCTTGGATCAAAAGCCCTTCACTAGCATCAGGGAACCTATCTTGAGGGGTTATTCTTAAAGCTTTTTGACTATGCGAGGCTGCATTGTTACCCGTACACCAATGCGAAAATCTAAAAATTCAATTTTTAAAATTATTAATTTCACATGTGCGAGTTTGACTCTGCCATACCATTCTAATTTCAACTAAGTAAATAAATTTATTTAAGCACAGGTACACGTAAATACAATTATCATACATAGTGTAAATGAACTAGGATAACCCCAAAAAAAGCCAGACTGATTTGTTTTCATTGGGTAGATAAAATCAGAAATACCTAGTCTGTAGTTAATCCTCAAGAGGTAGTTTTGATATTATGTGCCTTATGCGTTATGTGCCTTATCCACGACCACAATTCATGAAGGAGATAATGTGAAGGAATGTGCAGTAAATCGTGTGCGAGGGCGGCCTAGGTACTGACGCAGTGGGTTGCCCACCCCCAGGTTACAGTACCGTTGTTACCGCTCAGACTTTCACGTCCTACAGCCAAAACTGACCTCACTCTCTTTTACCCACATCCCATCTTTTGTCTATATCCCACGTAGTCAGTGAAGACAGGTGTTACTTTATGATTAAGTTCAGGAATCAACACATGCGTTGCAATGTGCTAATTCCCAGTGTAAGTAGCACAGTGCTGAGTCTAGAGCACTAAACTCGGCACTGTGCAGTGTAGTGTTCTACTTTTCTTATGCGAGTTACGTCCCAAGGTCCATGGGCTACGCACACACACACACACACACGGGTCCAGGAGCTGTGACTCGACCCCTGCAACCACAGCTAGGTGAGTACACACACACTCACTGTCTCAGGTACTTAGTTTTTTCTTGAAGTGCGCTTACTCTTCTCTGAGAATGAAGTTTCCCCAATTAGCACTAGAGATGATACTACCCACTTACTTGCATCCATGAACTATATAGTAATGTCGAAATAAGAACGGAAATTTTAGTAATACTTCCGTGAATCAAATTGTTCCGAGAGTTCCAAGCCACAAGGTAAGAAGCAGTGCCACGGATAAGCTGTGGATTGGGGTCGTGATGTTCCACAACCCAGGTGAAACTTAGTGGCTCTCTAGTTCTTTCTTATACCTGCTCCTTGATTAGTGACTTGTGGGCTAGAAACTCAGCGGACTCTCCAAGTCAAGTCCATGTGCTTTAAATATATATTCTTAATTTTCTAGTTATTGTGAATGTGAAAATACATAATTATAACCATACTAGTGTAATTTATATTAAAGACACTAAACCCTCATGGGTCTTTCAGTGATGAGTAATTAGATACTATAGATGCCAGTGTCAGACAAAATGCTGATTGGAGTCGTGATTTTGTATAGCCCAAGTGGAACTAATTGCTTTTATTCTTTATACAGTTAAATTTGACTCGTGAAATCGTAATGACACGATTGCAAACAAACCATACCATGGGCGGGAATTCATCTGTAAAAATTTACATTTGTGGTCACAGTGGGGCCTGTGCTAATCTCTTTATGCTATATAAATATACCTAGTTTGATGAATATTTTTCTAGCCAGCTGACCCAGTGGCTTATGCGCTGGCCTGGAGTTTTACGACTCACTCGCCACGAGTTCAAGCCCCACCCTTGGTATGGTTCAGTTAAATTTATAAGTTGATATATTATCGTCCCTCAGTGCACTATGGGGCCCCATCCTTTCCAAAGTATATTACCATCCCCATGCTACAGCCTATGTCAATTGACTAACACCCAAATAATGTACCCATTTATTGCTGGATAAAAAGGGCAAGAGTGTAAAACCTGTCCATGTCTTTCCATGCCTGGGAATTTAACTCAGGCCACTTCAGTTGTGAACTGATTATTAGGTATCCCAAAAGGGGTTTCCTGAACTGATTATTAGGTATCTCAAAAGGGGTTTCCTCCAGATTTTTCTTTAATAATTTGAATATACCTCATGCAACTATTGGCTTGTGCATGTGCCATAGGGTCAATGGTATATAGATATTCCAGGTTTTGGTTTCTTTGTGATAACTTGATTATTGTTATTATTATTATAATAAAAAATTAAACAGTAAACCCACAAGGGTCATATGGCGCTGCTGTGATAACTTGAGAAAACTGCTTCAGATCAACTTCAGAATTCCAACATTCGTGTATCCTACTCAGAAGGTTGGGATTTTTTTGAGTGTGTAGGTGCAAATTTGTCACTTTTATTTTTAAAATGGTGTACTATTTTTGGTCCATGAAATACTTTGAATATGCCGCTTATCAGTGGTTTCGGTCTTTAATGGATGATGCATCATATACTATACTATGTCAGACACAGCAACACCAGAGAGAATTTCTTCTACAACTCCATTGCCAAATATTTAGCTCACCTTATAGGCAGGATCTACTTCTACAAGTGGGCCCCGCCCACATGTGACCAAGTTTTTAACAGCTGCTTTTTGCTGCTTCTTCCACTGGCCTCAGTATTAAAGTCTCTTACCTCGTGCTTCTACAGTGGAACCTCGGTTGTCAAATTTAATTCATTCCAGATGTTGTTTTGACAACCGAAAGAGACAACAAGCAAAACAATTTTTCCCACAAAAAATAATGTAATAGAATTAATCCATTCCAGACCCCAAATGACAATATAATAATTTATTAAAAATGTACTACTACATAAAACTAAAAATGAATACTAAAAGAAACTTTAACTGAAATACTGCACAGTAAATGAAATTTTAACTGCCTCTTACCTGTCAGATTAGAGCTAATGGCATACTGGAAGCAGGAGGTGGAGAGGAGGGGATATGTTACTGCTTGGAAGGAGAGTCACTTTGTGTTACTGTCAGGCAACTATCCTTCTGGTGTTGTTTCTCAACTTTGTCTTTTTTCACTACTAACACCTTGTTCTGGCTCAGTGGTTCTTTGTCTCACAAAAACCTGTCAAGTGAGGTTTCTTTCAGGCTCCGTTTTTAACACTTGTCTAAATTGAGACATTACACTGTCATTGTACGTGTTAGAGAGACGGATGGCCACTGTAAACTCCTGCACTTCACGCCATTTAGCACACATGTCCTTGACAAGTGCAATGGGCACATCATCCCTTCCCTCTTCTTCCTTTAATGACAGCTCCTCCACTGCAGTCTGTTGTTGCTCCTTCTGAAAGTCTATAAGTTCTTCTGTGGTGAGTCAGTTCTGTGCTCCTCCACATCATCTTCAGTCACCTCTAGGCCCAAGGTCTTCCCCAAAGACACAATATCCTCTACTGGCTCAGGCACATCTTCAAAACCTTCAAAATCTCTGGATGCCACAAAGTCAGGCCAAAATTTCTTCCATGCTGACTGCATGGTTCTGGAAGACACATTTCCCCAGGCTTTGTCTATAAGCCTCAAGCAGGTGAGGATATTGAAATGACCCCTCCAGAACTCCCAGAGGGTTAAATTTGTTTCTGGAGTGATTTCAAAGCACCTTTCAAAAAGTGCTTTGGTGTAGAGTTTCTTGAAGTTAGAAATGACCTGCTGGTCCATGGGCTGGATGAGAGTAGTAGTGTTAGGAGGGAAGAACTTCACAGTTATAAAACTGAACTCCTCCAGCAATTTGCTTGGATGGTGAGCAGGAGCATTATCCATAAGTAAAAGAGCCCTGAGTGGCAGTTGATTTTTAATGAGGTACTTTTTGACAGTGAGAGCAAAGACCTCATGAACCCACTCAATAAAAATTGTCTTGTTACCCACGCTTTCATGTTGGCCCTCCACATAACAGCCAAGTAGTTTTTCATAATATTGTTCTTCTTAAAAATTCATGGATTTTCAGAATGATAAACAAGTAAGGGCTTCAATTTCAAGTCCCTAATTGCATTACTACACAGTAATAGAACGAGCCTGTCTTTCACTGGCTTCTTTCCTGGCATTGGCATTTCCTCTTCAGTTATGTAGGTCCTCTTGGGCATTTTCTTCCAGAAGAGGCCTGTCTCGTCACAATTGAACACTCGTTGGGGGACAAACCCCTCAGCCTCTACATACTCTTGGAATTCAGTAGCATACTTTTCAACAGCCACTTTGTCATCACTGGCAGCCTGCCCGTGCCTAGCCACACTACGAATGCCACTTCTTTTCTTAAAATTATCACACCAACCCCTACTAGCCTTGAAGGACTGAGTTTCAGTTCTTGTTCCATTTTTTCTTTAGGAGATCATCATGCAACTGCCTTGCTGTTTTCACAAATAATGGCCTCTGAAACACTATCACTCACTGTCTAGTGTGCATTCTGTGAGCACATGACCTGAGCCGTTCACGTTGTTAGTCGACAACCAAGAGGACATACGAAAGCAAGGACATTTTTTCTCGAATTCCTCATTCGAAAACTGATTTAATCGACAAGTAATACAATCAACAACCGAGGTTCCAGTGTACAGTGGACCCCCGCATAACGATGGCATCACATAGCGATTTTTCCGCATACCGATTACTTTTATCGCAAAATTTTTGCCGCGCATACCGATTAAAAACCCGCTTACCGATTTTCGTCCGAGACGCGTCCAATGTGCCCTCAGCCAGCCTCACATGTGCCGGCCGTCCCATTGTTTACCAGCCAGCCTCCGCGGTAACATCCAAGCATACACTCGGAATATTTCGTATTATTACAGTGTTTTCGGTGCTGTTTCTGGAAAATAAGTGACCATGGGCCCCAAGAAAGCTTCTAGTGCCAACCCTGTGGTAAAAAGGGTGAGAATTAGTATGGAAATTAAGAAAGATTTTGAAGGGTTTGGGGCTAACCCTGAGAAGCCTATGCCAGTTGTGGAATCCATTGTGCCTACTTCAAAGATTAAGGAAATGTGTGCACAGTGGGTTGAACTGCAAACCTTTATAGATGAAAATCACCCTGACACAGCTGTTGCAAGCCGTGCTGGTGACTATTTCAATGACAATGTTGTGGCCCATTTTAGACAAATCGTAAAGGAACGGGAGGTACAGAGCTCTATGGACAGATTTGTTGTGCGACAGAGGTCCAGTGACTCTCAAGCTGGTCCTAGTGGCATTAAAAGAAGAAGGGAAGTAACCCCGGAAAAGGACTTGCTACCTCAAGTCGTAATGGAAGGGGATTCCCCTTCTAAACAGTAAGAAGATAATGCTCTCCCCTCCTCCCATCCCATCAATCATCACCAGATCTTCAATAAAAGTAAGTGTCATTTAATTGTGCATGCCTTTTTCAGTTTGTGTGTATTAAAATTAACATTTCATGTGGTAAAAAAAATTTTTTTTCATACTTTTGGGCGTCTTGCACGGATTAATTTGATTTCCATTATTTCTTATGGGGAAAATTCATTCGCATAACGATTATTTCGCATAACGATGAGCCCTCTTGCACGGATTAAAATCGTTAACCGGGGGTCCACTGTATATGAGATTGAGAAAGCCAGTTGGGTGTGCAAAAATGTAACTTAATCATCAATTTGTCAGTCTTATACCTTTGATCTGAGGAATCTTCAGTCTTAAATAAAATTATTAATAATCATCACTAAACACATTTAGTGCTATTAGTGTAATGTTATTGATTTTATAAACCTCAAAATGTTAGCACCAAGATGAGGTATTTAATAATATATAATAGTATAGTACCGAGTATGCATACCCCATTATATTGACTGGTGAGTTATAAACCCATAGGAGTTGTATAGCTATACATACCCCAAATGGGGAGCCTGTAGCTGGTCCAGATTACTTTTTCGAAGATTTAGGTTTATATTTTATATAATAATATTTTATATAATAAAAATAGATTATTTAGGTACCTGCATAGAAAGTATATTTTCTGAGCAACTAGTATTATTAGTATTATACAATTTTGTTTTACTAAAATCAGTGTGGAATGAGAGGTTATCAAATCTGATAAAAAACCAAAGTATAGTTCAGAGGCAGGTCACATAACTTGGATCAGAAAACACAATGGAAATCTGTGGTAGGAACCAGACTTTAGGGCAAGTGCCATAATAGCATCAAATTTCCATCAGCCTTGCGAGATGTTGAAATTGTCATGATGCATGTGTAGGTGGTTTAAAGATTTTCCACATGTACATATAGTCCAGTGACTCACAAAATCGTAATGACACGGTTGCAAACAAACCATACCATGAGCGGGGATAGAACCCACGATCAGAGAGTCTCAAAACTCCAGATCGTCACGTTAGCCACTGGACCAGCTAGCCACAATAAGATTTGTCTGACTAGGTATTTTTCTACACCATAGGAAGGTTAGCATAGGCACCACTGTGGCCACAAATGCAAGTTTTTACAGACGAATCTCCAGCTAGCATGGCCATGACGAACTCTAGCTCAAGTCCCCTCAAAGCCATCAACATGACTCACGAAATCGTAATGACGCAATTGCAAACAAACCATACCATGGGCGGGGATAGAACCCGCGATCAGAGAGTCTCAAAACTCCAGACCGTCGCGTGGCTAGCTGATCCAGTGGCTAACACGACGGTCTGGAGTTTGAGACTCTCTGATCACAGGTTCTATCCCCGCCTGTGGTATGGTTTATAGTCCAATGTTATTGATATATATAAAGGAAGAAGATTCCCAATTAATATTATGTTTAAGATTCCTATTATGCTGTTTGTCTGATCTTAAATGCTCATTAGGTCAAATAGTTAAATTTCTACCTGCTTGCTTTATGACTGTTTACAGGTACGTACATCATATATTTGACTGTATATTGAAATAAGTAATCATTCTTAAGTATAAATTTCTGTTATGAATTGCACATTAATAATTTTTTTGCCATTGCAGAGAGGTCATGATGTGTGGTGGGTGTTTGTGGGTGCTGAGTGTGGCACTAATATTCAGGTGGTTAGCACATGGTGCTGTCCCTCCACCCATACGTCCCTCCCCCAACACCAACTACAAGAAGCAAGGTAGCAAGAGTCATGCAGACCAGGTGAACACACTGGCCAGTGTATCTGCAAGTATGATAAATTACTTTAACTGAAGACAGTACAGGCATTCTGGCCAGGAAATTATGCTTTGACATTCAAAGGAACATAAACTTTCAGATGCTGGAGCAGTTGCTGACTCAGGAGGAAGTCCATAGACTGATGGAGGGTTCTTTCTACCCATCATATGTGAACCATGGTAATGCAGTGCACATCCAGGGCCAGTCCCTCCCTTTGGCATCATCTACTGCACCACCCAGTCACTCAGACAACCAGCAGTACACCAGCTCACTTAATCCTCATTACCTGCACTCTTCACTATACCAACAACCTTCACCATCAAATATTTATTCATTAGGACTGCACAGGCAACCAAGTGATAATGCTAATTTATCAAGAATTAATTCCAAACTGATGACAGATGTGGCCTTGGCTCTCCTAAGTGCTCAAAATGCATCACATACAGAAAATTTTGAGACAGGACAAACTTCAAATCAACACCCAGATTCTCAATACCATCACGGTATGCACAGTCACTCTCATTCTCATCTACAGAGGAAAACGAGTCAGAGTACACAAAAGCAAAGTGATCACCATTCTGAACTGAACCAAAAAGGACAGCTTTCAGCTCCACAAACAGGTGAGGTGATGTCACATGGGCAGTCATCAGCTTCATACAATGATGGAGACATTGCATTCAACACCATCAGAAAACCAATATCTACTGTTCCTATAGGAAATACTGTAAATATACACATGCCTGATAGTTCCAACAGCCTACACCAAAAAAAGAAAGCTGATATGGCTGATATCTTGACCAACCTCCAGATTCTCACCATCCTAATGAATCAAGAACATCTGCAACAACCATCTCCATTGCCCCATTTTCAAATAACAACTGTTGGTACTGTCAACAGTGGAAACAATCTCATGAAGCCATCAGATAATGTGCCAACACAAATTCCTTCCCAGTATCAAGATCTGCCCTTGCAGGAGGAGAAGAAACAGGAGCATCACAAAGTGGGCTCTGTATTACCTCCTGGAGTTGTACCCACACCTTTGCACCAGGCTGGCATATACCAGATACAAGCACGACACAATGGGCAAGAGCCAGAGCCAAAGAATTACTACACTTATGCAAGTCAATTCCCCTTCATCGTTAACACCTCTGAGGAGACATCCTCAGTAACCTCACTACACAAATCAAGTATTAATCTCGTGAACTCTGAGGGTGACAATTCATCAGGCCCTGACTTTAATCCCAAACCAGTGATGCCTTTCAAGACACCACCTGTCAGTATCCCAAGGTTCACCACAGAGAGAGCACCCAATTTTCACCTCAGCAATTCGTTTAATCCATCAGCCTCTGGTAATGATTTGCCATATTACCAGATAACAAAACCTTTGTTTTATGATGAAAAATTTGTACACCAAGACACAGCAACTGCTCTACCAACAAACTATGAAAATGCTGACATTGACAAATTGATTCACCAGTTCTCTCACCAGGTCATCTCACACACTCGCACTGCTCCTGTTCCAGACCCTGGAAAACCTCAGACAGAGCAAGGCCTAAACACAATACTCAAACAGCTTGAGAATCTTAGTAAATCCCTTGAAATGTTGAAAAGGAAATACTTAAATGAAAAACTTTCTAGTTCACCATATCCAATTTTGCAAAATGATCCAGTCAACAATTTTAGCAGTGAGGACCTCTTTCTTGCCAGTCTGTTACAGTCTCAGATGTTACAGCAGTCTACACCACAACAGGCAAGCATCATCAGCACAGACAAGCCCTACATCCCAGCTATCCACAGTGAAACATTCATTCAGATGGATGACCCAATGCCCCCTGCACCACCACCAGTGGAAGCTGACCTTAGCTCCCTGCCACAAGCTGACTCCGGGGGTGGTGGTGGTGGTGGTGGTGGTGGTGGTGGGGGTAGTAGTGGACTTGAGGACTGCATGAAGAGCAAATTGTGCTCCATTTTCATTGCCTGTCTAGTGGCAACTGGGACCACTGCAGCCTTTACTATACCTCTCCTTACACCACTCTTCACTGTCCTTGGAAAGCGACGAAGAAGAAATACCTCTTCTTCAATTATGATTCCTCAAAACTCTGTGAAAATCATAGAGTCCTTTCTTGGTGAGCAGCCAGAGGAAGGCTTTACTGATGACTTGAAACATGTTTACAGCTCATTTATGACCCCTGAGAATGAGAACAGTAAAATAATTATGGATAATATCTTGAACTACTTTATCCATAACAAAGAATATCTGCTAAAGGCTGCATCATGCAAAATTGAAAGCCTCTCTCTCAAGCATATACCAAAAGAATTCCTGGATAAGGTAAAGAGAAGTGACTCACACAAGTTATTGGTATCACTAAAGAAAATTTTGGCAATGCAAGATGAGACAGTTACCAAGATAACACCTGATCAAATAGACACTGTAATGGGAAGTCATCATAGTGTTGTACAGCAGACCATACTGAGTGGCAATACCACTCATATAAAAGATGAATTAGCAATAAAGAATTCCACAAGAGTGGTCACATTGGTACCAAATTTAAACATTATGCTGAAAAGCTGCACTAAAAAGCACTTTCATCGCCCAAACCCAATAAACAGGACAACTCATGGTGAAGTTAAAAAATTAATTAATCCACTTGACATTCTTCCTGTTAAGTATGATGAAGTCCCAGGAATAGACAGTGCCCACCAACAGAATAGCTTTTCATTTTTAACTCAACAGAGAAGAGACAGCAACTCTTCAATGAAGGAACAGAATACACCAATTCAACCTGGTAAAAGTGGCATAAGAAGTGAACAATATCTTTCAGAGAGTGATGATGTGATTTTTCAAGAAATATTGCCAATGACACGAAACCCTACTGGCCAGCTGCCAGTAGTAAGCAGTACTCCAGATCACTCACCAAATCTTGGCAATCGCAGAACTCCAAAAGTCACCAGATATTCTACAAAAAATGTTGCTTCAGTTGAATCTGAGTCAGAGTCCCTAATAAGATCCTCTGTTATGTTTGAGGAATCAGAGCAGCATTTATCTTCACACTCAACCCCTAACACACCCAGTAATCAAAATCAAAGCATTTATCTTCAGCCACCTGGAAATCTGCCAGGAAGAAACCAAAAAGTGCCACCACCTTCTGGTGCTGCTAAAGCCCCTGGCAGCTTCAGCAAACTAGTGGACTTCTACAAATTAGTATGCAGAACTCTCACTGAGCCAGACATTCCTAAAACAGAAATCATCAACTTCATAGCTCAAAGGTGCATTTTAATGGCTTATGCAGGCTTACTCAGCTGAGTAAATAAAATAACATGAAAACAGTAAAAGCACAGATTAAGTATTAATTTTAAGATAAAAACAAAATACTACTATTAATGAATGAAAAACTGCCATTAAATTAAACAACTTAACCCTTAAACTGTCCAAACATAGATCTATGTTTTTTCAACATTTTGAAAGTATGTAAAAAAAGTAATTTTTTTTTTTTTTACATTTGAAAACATGTAAAAAAACTTTGATCTGTTTTTTTTTGTTATATTTGAAAATATGTAAAAAAAAAGTAGATCTACTTTTGGAGCACTACACATGTGAACATAGATCAGCTTAGACAGTTTAAGGGTTAAATTCTGCAGTAATATATAAAAGTTGTGCTTTTTTGCCATGATTTATCTATGACTGCATAAGTGATTTTTTATTATAATAATATCTAGAGGACAGTTTGCTTCTATGACTGCCCTCAAGGGAAGTTCCTTGATGCTGCTGAGGGGCTTTTGATCCAAGGAAGTAGACCTGAGCTGCTCTTCCTTCAAATGAACCTAACTGCTTCACATTCCCTGAGGTACTCTGTATATATGTATGTATGGACATACAGCAGGGATGTGTAAGCATGTTACATAGGAGTGAGTGGAGACAAGTGATTTTTGGGATTTGATGAGCTGTTGGAGTGTGAGCAGGTCAGTATTTTATGAAGGGATTCAGGGAAACCGGTTAGCTCGACTTGAGTCCTGAAGGTGGGAAGTACAGTCTGTGCACTTTAAGAGAGGTGTTTGGGACATTTGCTGTTTAGAGTTACATCTAAACTGTTGTATATCTGTGCCTCTGCAAAGATATTGACAGTGTGAATGATGATGAAAGTGTTTCTTTTTTTTTTTTTCCTTTTTGGTCACTCTGCCTCGGGTAGATACAGCTGGTTTGTTAAAAAAAAAAAATACACAGCTTTTCCTCACTTAACGTCAGAGTTCCTTTCCTAAGACTACGTTGGTAAACGAATTCATCGCTAAGCAAGGAGCACACTTTAATGGTAGTGGGTTTGTTTCAACCATCTTTGACATTGTCTTAATGTCACCTTTCCACCATTTATAACATTTTTAGTATATTTTTAAATGACTATACAGTAGTGCACTGTATATTGTAATAAACAGAATAAAGGAAATCAGCTCTAATATACAGTTGCTGTCTACCAACTTACTACAGGTTGGCCATCACTAATCCGGTTCTATCAGTAATCTGGCACTAATTTTGGGTAGCATAATTTCAAATTTCCGGGGTGGCTACACCAACCTGCCACTACTGTTTGGTGGCACTACTTGCTGCATAAGTCATTCCAACTTCTATTTTTCCATTTATTGTTATAAGCTGCTCACTTTTAGCCCTAGCCATTGTTCCAACGAAAAAAAGAAATGTTTCTCATTGTGTACAGCACATACACCATACATCGTCCATAAAAGATAAGGTGGCTTTGAAGCCACGGTTGGTCACCATGAGCTCAGCTCACTCAGATAAGCTGTATTTAGTAAATTTGGGCCTACATATGAGAGAATAGGTCTGTGTGGTAAGTGTGCACTATATAAAAAAAAAACCTGTAGCATGCAGTGCATAGTGAGAAAAAAATGCAACCGTATTTTTGGTGTAAAACAGCGACTTTGCAGTGTATTTTCATGTTTTTTTTTTTTTTTGGTCTCATTTGATAGAATGGAAAATATATTACAGAAATAGATATGATTTTGATTGGTTTCACAAAGCAAAGTACCTTGAAATTGAGCTGTAAGAAGAAGAAATGTTCAATTTTTGCCAATGATCAAGAGTAAACAAATGATGTCACTGTCCAATATGTGTCCAAATGGCTGGTCTAAGATGCAGTGGAAATGTAAACATATGCAGTATAATGTGATCACATTATACTGCATATGTGTTTATATTTCCATTGTGTTAGTATTTTATACCATTTATTTCTAAGATGCAGTCATGAATGGGTTGACATTATATATGCAATTATTACAATAATGCAGTAATCTACATAAGAGTACGTAAATCTATTTTTTATGTGAATAAAAATTAAAAATGTAAAACAAGCGTAATATAAGAGGGGCCTGGAGACATGACTTATGAACATAGAAAATGTTATTTTAGTGCCAGAAATGTCTGCATTGTTTATTATGGACCTTATTTTGAAACTGGCATCTCTTGAAATTTGTTCAAAATTGGCCAAATTACCAATTTCTGACCACTTTATTGGGTAGTTGAAATAGGTAAATGGGCAGTTTCTTATACTCAACAGAAGGAATACTAGTGAAATAACTATGAGTTTGATAGACTGGAACAATGGAATTTGCCAAAAATAGGGCGTAAAGTGGGTGAAATTGCCAATGCGTAAATATCGCTGTTGGGTTAAGTGTATTCTAACGTAACCACTCTATAATCCGGTAAAATCACTAATCCGGCACCATACAGGTCCCAATGGTGCTGAATCAGTCATGGTCACCCTGTACCTAGGAGATATATATATATATACACCTACCATCCGACTTACGACCTGCTCGACATACGACCACTCGACTTATGACCGTGTTTTTTATGCCAAATTTCTGGGAAATAAACAACTATTTGTGTTGTACACAGTGTTTATCCTAAACCTTACAGTATAAAATACAGTGCTAACAACATAAAAAGTAAAGTAAAACATGGAATACCATAATAAAACAATAAAATAAAGTCATTACAAAAATGTTTTGTTGATATTCAGTAGTAAAGTTCGACTTACGACCATTTCGACTTACGACCGGTTTCTCGGAACCGAACTCAGTCGTAAGTCGGATGGTAGGTGTATATATATTTTTTTTTTCAACAAGTCGGCCGACTTGTTGAAAAAAAAAATATATATATATATATATATACGTATATATATATATATATATATATATATATATATATATATATATATATATATATATATATATATATATATATATATATATATATATATATACATATATATATATATATTTTTTTTTTTTTTTTTTTTTCAACAAGTCGGTCGTCTCCCACCGAGGCAGGGTGACCCAAAAAAGAAAGAAAATCCCCAAAAAGAAAATACTTTCATCATCATTCAACACTTTCACCACACTCACACATTATCACTGCTTTTGCAGAGGAGCTCAGAATACAACAGTTTAGAAGCATATACGTATAAAGATACACAACATATCCCTCCAAACTGCCAATATCCCAATAATATATATATATATATATATATATATATATATATATATATATATATATATATATATATATATATATATATATTATATATATATATATATATATGTATGTATGTATATATATATATATATAAACTAAGGGAGGAGGAAGTTCGGGTGAGATATAAGTGACTATTGGCAGAAAGGTGGGCTAGTGCAAAGATGAGTAGTGGGGGGGTTGAAGAGGGTTGGAATAGTTTTAAAAATGCAGTATTAGAATGTGGGGCAGAAGTTTGTGGTTATAGGAGGGTGGGGGCAGGAGGAAAGAGGAGTGATTGGTGGAATGATGAAGGAAAGGGTGTGATAAAAGAGAAAAAGGTAGCTTATGAGAGGTTTTTACAAAGCAGAAGTGTTATAATAAGAGCAGAGTATATGGAGAGTAAAAGAAAGGTGAAGAGAGTGGTGAGAGAGTGCAAAAGGAGAGCAGATGATAGAGTGGGAGAGGCACTGTCAAGAAATTTTAATGAAAATAAGAAAAAATTTTGGAGTGAGTTAAACAAGTTAAGAAAGCCTAGGGAAAGTATGGTTTTATCAGTTAAAAACAGAGTAGGGGCGTTAGTAGATGGGGAGAGGGAGGTATTAGGTAGATGGCGAGAATATTTTGAGGAACTTTTAAATGTTGAGGAAGAAAGGGAGGCGGTAATTTCATGCACTGGCCAGGGAGGTATACCATCTTTTAGGAGTGAAGATGAGCAGGATGTAAGTGTGGGGGAGGTACGTGAGGTATTATGTAGAATGAAAGGGGGTAAAGCAGCTGGAACTGATGGGATCATGACAGAAATGTTAAAAGCAGGGGGGATATAGTGTTGGAGTGGTTGGTACTTTTGTTTAATAAATGTATGAAAGAGGGGAAGGTACCTAGAGATTGGCAGAGAGCATGTATAGTCCCTTTATATAAAGGGAAGGGGGACAAAAGATATTGTAAAAATTATAGAGGAATAAGTTTAGTGAGTATACCAGGAAAAGTGTACGGTAGGGTTATAATTGAAAGAATTAGAGGTAAGACAGAATGTAGGATTGCGGATGAGCAAGGCGGTTTCAGAGTGGGTAGGGGATGTGATAAGATAAGATTTTGTTCAGATTTTTAACCCTGGAGGGTTAGCCACCCAGGATAACCCAAGAAAGTCAGTGCGTCATTGAGGAGTGTCTAACTTATTTTCATTGGGGTCCTTAATCTTGTCCCCCAGGATGCGACCCACACCAGTCGACTAACACCCAGGTACCTATTTGCTGCAAGGTGAACAGGACAACAGGTGTAAGGAAACGAGTCGAAATGTTTCCACCCGCTGGGAATCGAACCCAAGCCCTCCGTGTGTGAAGTGGGAGCTTTAGCCACCAGGCCACCAGGCCCGGTGGCCTGGTGGATAGGGGAGCAATGTGGCAGATGTTGCAAGTATATGGAATAGGTGGTAAGTTACTAAATGCTGTAAAGAGTTTTTATGAGGATAGTGAGGCTCAGGTTAGGGTGTGTAGAAGAGAGGGAGACTACTTCCCGGTAAAAGTAGGTCTTAGACAGGGATGTGTAATGTCACCATGGTTGCTTAATATATTTATAGATGGGGTTATAAAAGAAGTAAATGCTAGGGTGTTCGGGAGAGGGGTGGGATTAAATTATGGGGAATCAAACTCAAAATGGGAATTGACACAGTTACCTTTTGCTGATGATACTGTGCTTATGGGAGATTCTAAAGAAAAATTGCAAAGGTTAGTGGATGAGTTTGGGAATGTGTGTAAAGGTAGAAAGTTGAAAGTGAACATAGAAAAGAGTAAGGTGATGAGGGTATCAAATGATTTAGATAAAGAAAAATTGGATATCAAATTGGGGAGGAGGAGTATGGAAGAAGTGAATGTTTTCAGATACTTGGGAGTTGACGTGTCAGCGGATGGATTTATGAAGGATGAGGTTAATCGTAGAATTGATGAGGGAAAAAAGGTGAGTGGTGCGTTGAGGTATATGTGGAGTGAAAAAACGTTATCTATGGAGGCAAAGAAGGGGAATGTATGAAAGTATAGTAGTACCAACACTCTTATATGGATGTGAAGCTTGGGTGGTAAATGCAGCAGCGAGGAGATGGTTGGAGGCAGTGGAGATGTCCTGTCTAAGTGCAATGTGTGGTGTAAATATTATGCAGAAAATTCGGAGTGTGGAAATTAGGAAAAGGTGTGGAGTTAATAAAAGTATTAGTCAGAGGGCAGAAGAGGGGTTGTTGAGGTGGTTTAGTCATTTAGAGAGAATGGATCAAAGTAGAATGACATGGAAAGCATATAAATCTATAGGGGAAGGAAGGCGGGGTAGGGGTCGTCCTCGAAAGGGTTGGAGGTTTTGTGGGCGAGGGGCTTGGACTTCCAGCAAGCGTGCGTGAGCGTGTTAGACAGGAGTGAATGGAGACGAATGGTACTTGGGACCTGACGATCTGTTGGAGTGTGAGCAGGGTAATATTTAGTGAAGGGATTCAGGGAAACCGGTTATTTTCATATAGTCGGACTTGAGTCCTGGAAATGGGAAGTACAATGCCTGCACTTTAAAGGAGGGGTTTGGGATATTGGCAGTTTGGAGGGATATGTTGTATATCTTGATACATATATGCTTCTAAACTGTTGTATTCTGAGCACCTCTGCAAAAACAGTGATAATGTGTGAGTGTGGTGAAAGTGTTGAATGATGATGAAAGTATTTTCTTTTTGGGGATTTTCTTTCTTTTTTGGGTCACCCTGCCTCGGTGGGAGAGGGCCTACTTATTGAAAAAAAAAATATAAATTGTAACTGAGCAATAAACAATGCAAGTAAACCACAGGGGAAAGAGAGAGAGAAAGAGACGTACTTGAGTTATGCTGTTTATTGTACATATAAGAGAATGTGGATAGAGAGAATTGCAGTATACACGTCCACACACTAGAGTCCCCAGGAACTGAACAAATCTGATCTAGCCCAGGCACCTGACACAACCTGGCAGTGATCAATCATACACAGCATCACTACTATAACAGCTATAATTGCGTACACATTCTTTATAGTTTCTAAGAGACGCATACCAAATCAAGGGGATGCCAATCAACATTACTGACATACAGTATATACATACATAACATAAACCACAGGGAGATGGGTTAGAAATAGTACTTGCTGGCAGGATATAAATAAATAAATCTCATCATAAAGTAGGAAAAATAAAATGTACATTTTTTTTTCCTAATTTACATTCAGAACCATTTGTTAACTACCAACAATAACTAAATGCCACTTTAAAGCACATTTATTAGAATAAGTATGAAAAAATTAGGGTAATGCAACATGGATTATCCAACATTAATTTTCAAAATGCCAATTTAGATAAGCGATTAAAAATAATTTCATGCTCACTGCTACATACTAAGAGAAAACCTAATAGTCTATACAAATTTAAACATCTGCATAAAAATTTATGTTCAAAATCCAGTATTTGGAGACAGGTTTGTTGACCCATTTCTAGAGAAATACTAAACCAAAAATCCAGTTAATGGCAGTAACTTCTAATAAATAAATATGTCGCCACTCAACGTTTTGCACTCAGTGGTGAAGTTGCATTGTTCCTAATATAACTGGTAATATAAATGGCATGCAATTCTGAAAAGTTGATGAATGCAGAAATTACAATATTGGCAATAAAAATATGCAGGAGCTGTAAATGTCTTATTCATCAACCTTTCAGTATTGTATACCATTAATGTATGATACTTGTCTGATACAACACTGGAATCTTGGTACAGAGGATATCTACTCAGCAATAAAAATGCCTAGTGTTGCACGTGTCTTATTCATCATAACAAGCAACAGCCCAAGATTGCGAACAGGTCAACTCTTCCTGTCTCCACCTAACCAGTAATTGTCAGGTGAGATGGATCCCGAGTGCAGTTTTCAACTCGTACCACCACAGCTTGGCCTATTACTGCATCTACATGCATTGCAGGGAAGGAAATGTGGAGTGTTCTAAGTAATTATTCATGTGCTTCATCATAATTGAGGAGAAATGTAATTCTACTCTTTCTTCTTCATATTGACACCTGTGATAATGAAGCCACAAGCATAAAAAAAAAATATTAAGAGATAAGTACTGTATATAAAGTACAGTGTATAAGAAAATTTCATTGAGGGTGGAAGGAAGCAACAGATTGCTATGAATATGTTGCTCTTCTTTCTTTCAACAAATTGGCTGTTTCCCACCGAGGCAGGGTGGCCCAAAAAGAAAAACAAGTTTCTTTTTAACTTTAGTAATGTATACAGGAGAAGGGGTTACTAGCCCCTTGCTCCCGGAATTTTAGTCAACTCTTATGACATGCATGGCTTATGGAGGAAGAATTCTGTTCCACTTCCCCATGGAGATAAGAGGAAATAAGAACAAGAATTAGTAAGAAAATAGAAGAAAACCCAGAAGGGTGTGTATATATATATACTTTTACTGTACATGCATGAGTAGTGTGACCTAAGAGTAACGTTTCTTCAATAAAGATTCCCATGTGTTGCATAAGTGTCTCAATTCTTCAACTTGTCGGTTTTCTAAACCATTCATCACAATACAGTACCGTACTGAAAAAAGTTATAGTACATATTACCGAAAACTGAAAGGTGAAAAAAATATTTTATATGTAGTGTGCAATTGAAGCTACAAAGAATCAGATTACTATATGAAATTTGTCAACAAAATTTGTAAGCATGATGACAAGATTTTTCATGGATTAGCACATTTAAAGAGGCACCTCGATGGAGAGAATGCAAGAGCATAAATACAGTACTGCAATAGACTTAGTATTTACTGCAAAAGTAAAAGACATCCACATTATAAATTATGTAAACCCACATTGTAAAAGTTTTCATGAACTATATCATTAAGAGAATTTATGTTGCAAAGTATAACTTTGATGAGGAAAATGAAACAAAATATTAATAAAACTTGAAAAAATCAAGGGAAATGAAACAAAAGACCAACAGTATAAAAAAAATTAAGTCTACTGGTGTAGACTTAATTCAACAATACTTAATATAAGAGTACAGTAATACAAAGAGTTCTGCAACATAACTTATAAGGAAAATATATTAAAAATAATCAATCCAAAACACAAAACTAAAAAGAATGATTCAACAATAAGTGTTTGAAAGCTGTGAAAAAGAAAGAAAAGACTCAGGATTAACAGAAAATTTCCTAACCAAAAATCTTACCATAGATTCAAACAAGACAAAAGTATGTACAATATCAATGTAAGGAGAAAAAAATAAAACTGAAGGAATGTACAGGAAAAATTACCATAAGCTCACTGATTATCTACTCTGGATCATTTTGACGACTGTTACAAATAAGGTAAACTTGCAAAAAGTGAAAAACAGCAAACACTGTAGCAATATTAAAAAAAAAAAGGCGATAGGAATAACCCATTAAAGGTACCATACATTACTGTATTACTAACAAGTGTTGTAAAAACACGGAAAACGTCATTTAGAGAAAAGTACGTTGAGCAAAAACATGCTAACTGTAAATAGTTATTTCATATCAGCAGAATCCTATACAGTATTTCTATGATAATTGTCCCAAGAGTTACACATGACTTTTATAGATGGGCACACTGCATTTTTTTTTTTATTTTGAAAAGACATGATAATTCTCCATGAAAGACTGATTTGAAAACTTACAAAATTAATATAAACGGAATGAAAGGCTAAATAAACCAATACATACATGGTACTTTTTGGTTTTAATATCAAATGCAAATGATGAGGAAAATGTTACTGAGATACTGTACTATATACTGGGGGTACACGAAGATCAATACCTGCCAAGACAATGTTCTTAATTTCTGTAAATGACTTGCCAGGATTCTCCTGGCAAGTTATTTACATGAAAAGGTTTGCAGATATTGCAAAACTATTATGAAACCTAAAAAATCAACATGATTAAAAAGCCCTAAAAGAACATTTATATTAATGGACTAATATGGGAGGGAAGGTAGCATTGATGATTTCTGTGATTATAACAATAACAGACAGCTGGATACAGATCAAGTGACACAGCTAATTTTGTCCTATATTGCTGAAGTCTACTAAATCGAAGGTATAGTGTAATCTAATATGAATTACAAAAACAAGATAGGATATGACTACCATATAAAAGATCATAAATGGATATGAGAAAAAAGATAAGGAAGAGTTGTAAGCACTGTTAACAAGGAGAACAAGAGGACAATTATTAAAAAAATATGTTGCAGAAGTTACATTAGAAAATATTTCTTCACAGACTACACATGTATATGGCAAACTAAATACTGAAGATGGGACACCACAACACTAGCATAACTCAACTCTTGCAACTACAAATAAATATACTACAATATAATAAATATTTTTTGTATGTACTCAGCTTTGTCTAAAACAGTTGGACCCTCGATGCAAAACTGCATTGTGAGAAAATTTCTTCTAACATATTATTTATGACTGATTAACAATGAAGAAATATACTTCTCATACTGAGAAAACACAAGAATGAATGTTGAAGGTAGCAGATAATGTGATAGTGTAACTGTAGTGCTTTGTGAAGTTTTAGGTAGCATTTTATTATTATTAATATATCAGCCGTTTCCCACCAAGGCAGGGTGGCCCGAAAAAGAAAAACTCAACATTATTCACTCCATCACTGTCTTGCCAGAGGCATGCTTACACTACAGTTATAAAACTGCAACATTAACACCACTCCTTCAGAGTGCAGATACAGTACTTCCCATCTCCAGGACTCAAGTCCGGCCTGCCGATTTCCCTGAATCCCTTCATAAATGCTACCTTGCTCACACTCCAACAGCACATCAAGTGCTAAAAACCACTGGTCTCCATTTACTCCTATCAAATATGCTCATGCATGCTTGCTGGAAGTCCAAGCCCCTCACACACAAAACCTCCTTTACCCCTTCCCTCCAACTTTTCCTAGGCCAACCCCTACCCCCTCTTCCCTCCACTACAGATTTATACACTTGAAGTCATTCTATTTTGTTCCATACTCTCTACATGTCCAAACCACCTCAACAACCCCTCCTCAGCCCTCTGGATAATAGTTTTGGTAATCCTGCACCTCCTTCTAATTTCCAAACAACGAATTCTCTGCATTATATTTATACCACACAAAACAACAACACTTAAAAAAAAATAAAGCATTATTAAAAACTAAACATTTTACATGTTTTAACATCATAAACTAGGAACAATGGTTTGCTTATGAGCCTCCAATATGGCAGGAATAAACTGAAGACTAGAAAAATAACTAGTAACTTAAAAGCTTATTTCAATATCCTGTGGGAGGCAATAACTGGGTAATTAGTGTAAGGTATGTGACTGACTCTTCTCAAGTAGCACAGTTACCAGTTATTTATCTGGAGAGGTTTGAACATACAATTCTCACTCAGGTAATAAATAAACAGAATAAACATTATCGTATTCCAGAATATCACACATTCAGATTATACAGTCAGTTTATAGCACAATACAACTCTGAATGTAAGAAATTTACAATGATTCAGTAACACATGCCTCAATCCCCAGTAAAAAAAAAAAACTGTCATGTACTAAATGATGTTTTAACATAGTATAAAGCTATGATCCATGACTACAAAATTCATACCTAGTCCAGAAACACATCCATCTTCATCCTCATCAAAGGGGCAATATAACAATAGACTAATATTGATGCCATGGATGATCACTTGAATGTACAGTAAAGGAACAATATTTATTTTCCACTTTACTTTGCTGTTAAATAAAAGCTGCTTGTAAATATTGATAGAACACAACTTCACTTTGCTTATTCATAAAATTTAAATTTATAATATATGAGCCTCAAACACAGTGAACCTAACAATGAAGAGAATATGGTTGTTCAGGTCTATAATTACTGATATTAGACAGGCACATTAAAACTGAGCCAGCAACACTCAAAGTTTCTAACTCTTAAGTTTACCAAAAAAGTAAATTTTGTAAGACTGCCAATGCTAACTCTATTTCAAGTTAACCTTTGAATATACAGTGGACCCCCGGTTTATGATATTATTTCATTCCAGAAGTATGTTCAGGTGCCAGTACTGACCGAATTTGCTCCCATAAGGAATATTGTGAATTAGATTAGTCCATTTCAGACCCCCAAATATACACATACAAATGCACTTACATAAATACACTTACATAGTTGGTCGCATTGGGAGCTGATCGTAAACTGGGGTCCACTGTATAATACTGGGTTATTAACCCAGGGTAGCCCAATAAAGTCAAGTACTGTAGTATGGCTTACAGCATTTCCATTTTGGTCCTTTCCTAGGATGCAATCAAATATCTCTCAGGTACAGTACCTCTTTACTGCTAAGTGAATAAATAGGCTTCAAATGTTAAATGACTTGCCAAATATTTTGGGTCCTTTTGGGTGTGAGCTGAGTGCTCTACCACTGAGCAATAGGAAACCAAACTACATGTTATTCTTCACTGAGAGCCCTGAATCTGTACTCTCTAGAAAGACGTAGAATTAGGGGGATATGATTGAAGTGCATAAATGGAAAACATGAATAAATAAAGGGGATGTAAATAGTGTGCTGAAAATATCCAGCCAAGACAGGACTCGCAGCAATGGTTTCAAGTTGGAAAAGTTCAGAGTCAGGAAGGACATAGGAAAGCACTGGTTTGGTAATAGAGTTGTGGATGAGTGGAACACACTCCTGAGTACCGTCATAGAAGCTAAGACCTTGTGTAGTTTTAAAAATTGGTTGGATAAATACATGAGTGGGTGTGGGTGGGTGTGAGTTGGACCTGACTAGCTTGTGCTACCAGGTCTGGTGCCGTGCTCCTTCCTTAAGTGGAAGTGACCTGACTAGGTGGTCAATGTTCTAGGCCGGGGGTGGCATGGACCTGCTTCGCATGGGTCAGTAAGCCTGTTGCAGTGTTCCTTCTTTCTTATGTTCTTAATTCAATCAATGTTAAGACACAGTAAGAGACTTCATAATGATGTATTTAATGTTGCTCATATAGTGGTAATATGCCTGTCTCACTTTGCTATAGTTTATGAATACATACATAAGCAAAATGCTTGGTAAGCTCACATTTCCTAGCAATAGTACTGTTTTCTATGTAAAAAGCTCTAGATGCTGCTGATGAGTACTACTCTATATACAATTAGGATTTCTTTTAACAAGAAATATTTTTAATTGCTACATGGTGTCTGCTGCTGGGGAAAAGGGTTAGGATGAGGGACATCTGTGTCCTCCCCTCCTCTGTATGGAACATTTCTGTACCAAGAAAATACAACCTTACTGAGTTTCCAAGCAATCTTGTTTACCCTCTGGCTATTCTTTGGGATAGTCTGTGGACACCCATATCATTACACTATGTTAAATAAGCTGCATATAATATTTTATTAATTTGAGTTGTCATGATTTTCTACAGTATACGTATAATTTTTTTTTATTCAGCACAGTGTTTTTGAGTCTCTTTAATTTACTTTTCATTGACTTCTTATAAAATTTGCAACTTGCATAACAAACAAAGATTGCTGCACATAATGCACAAACCATACTATACAGTACAGTACAGTATACTGATTATACAAAAGTGTTAATATTTTTCATGTAGTAAGATCTTTAATAAAATTATGCCACATCTGAGATGTAGAACATGCAGGTGAATACAATATACAGTATTGACTTTGAAATGTTGTTCCAACCTTCAGTCTCCAAGTGCAACTCCTGCAGTGGGTTTGGAATTCTCTTCTTTGACCTTATCTTGTTTGCGAAACTTAAACAAGAAATGAGACGTTTTCTCGTAAACAACAAAAGTCAAGGCTGTTGCAGGAACGACTCTCAACAGATTTGGGGAAAGACCTTTATAATAGCCCAAGGCGCCATGTTGCCTGAAAAATAATAATTATGTTAATGACATATATGTATATAATTGTGTTATCATTCTGCGATGTATATTGTCACAGAAGGTAAGTAAATGCCTTTTTCATTATTGTATGCAATGATATAAGAAGTAAATTGGCAAGGAAAGTATGCAACAGAAGTATATACAGTAGTAGCAATATATAACCTATAAAATCTATGGAGTAAACTTTCTTCTTTCAACACACCGGCCGTATCCCACCGAGGCGGGGTGGCCCAAAAGGAAAAACGAAAGTTTCTCCTTTTACATTTAGTAATATATACAGGAGAAGAGGTTACTAGCTCCTTGCTCCCGGCATTTTAGTCGCCTCTTACAACACGCATGGCTTACGGAGGAAGAATTCTGTTCCACTTCCCCATGGAGGTAAGAAGAAATAAACAAGAACAAGAACTAGAAAGAAAATAGAAGAAAACCCAAAGGGGTGTGTATATATATGCTTGTACATGTATGTGTAGTGTGACCTAAGTGTAAGTACAAGTAGCAAGACATACCTGAAATCTTGCATGTGTATGAGACAGATAAAAAAAAGACACCAGCAATCTTACCATCGTGTAAAACAATTACAGGCTTCAGTTTTACACTCACTTGGCAGGACGGTAGTACCTCCCTGGGTGGTTGCTGTCTACCAACCTACTACCTATATGGAGTAAACATATGCATAAAATATAAACTAATGACTTACAAACTTACATCACTTTTTTGTGTAAACTACTATATTTACAAAAAAATTTTTGTAAGTGGCATCAAAAGTGTTACATGATATTTGTATATATTTATAGTATAATAAAAAATACTGTACCATCATTATATTATTACTGTATTATATTTATGGAAAGTGCTACAGATCATACAACACCTGGGGAATGGGAAGCAATAAGATTGATCTATGGAAGGGAAGGACAGGTTCAGTTCCTTATATCAAAAGTCCCTTACCAAGAGTATAACCAAAACTAATGAAGACTAAAGACCCAGCACCACTGCACCATGTTACAAGTTTTCTTCAGCTGAGAACTGATACTGGCTCCAGATCTTTCGTATTAGTAATTTTACTATCATATATCTCTGTATATGATGAAGTCTGCAGCACAGGTGAAGCATTTTGTCAATATTCTTAGTGTTATTGCATGTCTCATCAACTCGCCAGTAGTACTTAATACCATTTACATGTAACGATACATGAAAGACACTGCGACATTATTGAATCTTGGTACAAGGGGCATTTTCATCAATTCTTTTGCTGACAACTATTTAGCATGGCCTGCCTCTGGCCAACTGCTTCTGCTTTAGGCTAACAGACAGATCATCTTGTACCTAGGGTGATAAACTGATTACATCACACTACATCTCTATTTCGTCTACCACCAGTGCTGATGTATCCAGGAGTGTGATTCATCTTTGTATTCGACTGATGATGTAGTGCAGACAGAATGTTTTGTCAATTAAGATTCCTAGTGTTGTACACATGCTTGAACTCCAGCATGACCAGGGATCTAGGATAAGAGAACTTTTATGTGTCTGCTGAAAATGCAACAGTGCCAGAGTTGAATGTGAAGCATGAAAGAATATGAGGGATCAACAGTCTCACCCCACTGCTTTACTGTTTGTGAGTCAAAGACCACAAATGATGAGATAGGCATATAGTAATTCATATACGTATAAGTGCCAAGTGTGAGCAACCTGTATGAATATACTAATTGACTCCAGCAGTTGTCTTTGGGTCATAACATTAGAAAATTTCCCCCCATAAGTGTACATATTATGACTAAATATTTACAAGGAAGAGCCCGAGTCCATAGCAAAAACAAAAGACTTCTGGAAAGGAAGGAGAGAGGGAAGGCATGGACCAGTGGGATTCAACAAGGTAAGAAAGAAGTAAATGAGATAAGAATTATATATATTAATGGGGAAGTGCTAAATCCATAGGAGTCATACAGCACCAGGGAAATAGGAGGCATTCAGATTCAATCCAAGAGGACAGCAGGTCCAATTCCTTACCTCAAGAGCTCCTTACTAGTTAAGAAATGAGAGGAAAAAAAAAAAAAAGACTGAGTCTTAACCCATAAACGGTCCAAACGTATATATACGATTTTTCAACATTTGAAAGTATGTAAAAAAAATAGATCTTCTTTTTATTTTTCTACATTTGAAAATATGTAAAAAAAACTTAGATCTACTTTTGTAGCACTACACATGTGAACGTAGATCTGCTTGGACCGTTTATGGGTTAAAGCAAACTGAAGAGATCTAATAAAAGTGATAACTGAGGTTATGAGGCTAAGAAAGCAGGAGGAAAGTAATCAGGGTGGGCACAAGGACTGAATGAAATCAGAGTCTGTGTTTACATTATTATTATTATAATCAAAATCTAAGTGCTAAACTCACTAGGGTCCTGTGTATTTACAGTACAGTGCCTGTACCTATTTGTAGCTACAGCAGCAGCAGAGCTTATGGTGTTGTAGCATCATTATTTTTATTATAATCAAAAAGAAGTGCTAAACCTACAAGTGCAGGGGTAGAGGGTAGCAAGAGGGAGAGGTAGAAAGGGCTGTGAGGAGTGCTAGAGGCATCATCATCAAAGTTTGTGCATTAAGTCAATTGCTGTCCGTTCTGGTATCAGTATCTAGTTTATCCAGGTTTTTAAAAAAAAATTCTATAGGGAAGCTAAACCTACAGGGGTTATACAGTGCATGTGTAGCACTACTTATTCATCTCTTGTAAATCATTCCATTACTATAAAACTGCTTAACACTTTCTAGTATCCCTTCAGCACCTAGTCTCTACTTAATGGTACTCAAAAATATTTTTTTCTCTTAAAATGTTGTACAGTACAAAATGTGGCTGTCTCTTCTTATCAGTCAAAAATTGCATTATTAACCCTTTCAGGGTTTCGGCCGTACTAGTACGGCTTACGCCCCAGAGTTTTTGACGTACTAGTATGCCTAAATTCTAGCGCCCTCAAATCTAGTGAGAGAAAGCTGGTAGGCCTACATATGAAAGAATGGGTCTATGTAGTCAGTGTGCACAGTATAAAAAAAAATACTGCAGCACACAGTGCGTAATGAGAAAAAAAAAATTGACCATGTTTTTGGATTAAAACAGCGACTTTGCACTGTACGTATTTTCGTATTGTTGTATTCTAGTTTTCCTGGTCTCATTTTATAGAATGGAAGACATATTACAGAAATTGAGATGATTTTGACTGGTTTTACAAAGAACAGTACCTTGAAATTGAGCTCAAAGTAGTAGAAATGTTCGATTTTTACCAAAGTTCAAAAGTAAACAAATCATGCTATGCGTCAAATACACGTCAACTGGCGAGTCTAATATTCTTTCACAAGTGCGCTGATATTATTTATACCATTTCTACACCAATGCAGTAGTATGCATGACAATAAATCTACTATTTTTTTGTGATAATAAAAATTCAAAGTGGAAAGCAAAAGAATGTAAGAGGGGCATGGGGACATGACTAATGAACAGAGGAAATGTTATTTTAGTGCCAGGAATGCCTTTCTTGTTTATTCTGGACCCTATTCGGAAATTGGCATCTTTTGAAATGTGTGAAATTGGCAAAATTGCTAAATTCTGACCACTGTATTGGATAGTTGAAATCGGTAAATGGGTGGTTTCTTGTACTCATTCGATAGAAAAAATGGAGTTCTAGCGAAATAGTTATGATTTTTGTCGACAAGTATACTGGAATTGGCCGAAAATAGGGCTCAAAGTGGGCAAAATCGCCGATGAGTAAACATCGTCGAGACTAGATGAATGGTTCACAGAACCGACACGTTGATAAATTAGACACATGTGCAACTCTTGGGTATCTTTATTAAGGAAACGTTTTGCCACACAGTGGCTTCATCAGTCCATACACAGGAGAAACTTGAAGAACAGGAGGAGAATGAGGTACTGAGGGACTATTACCTCAGTCTCCTCATGTTCTTCAAGTTTCTCCTGTGTATGGACTGATGAAGCCACTGTGTGGCGAAACGTTTCCTTAATAAAGATACCCAAGAGTTGCACATGTGTCTGATTTATCATCGTCGAGACTGCTAACTTTGTGAGAGCATAATTCCATAAGTTTTCCATCAAATTTCGTACTTCTGGTGTCATTATGACCGGGAAAAGATTCTCTATCTTTTCATAATTTTTTTTTTTTTTTTTTTTTTTGAAATTTGGCCAACCCCGAAAACAGGTCTCTGAGAGGGCCTGTCGACCCTGAAAGGGTTAATATATTGATTGACACTATTACATTTGTGGTAAAGGGGGAATTGTAAAGCAATCAAACTCAAAGGAAAGGTCAGGTCTAATTCCTTGAAACCTCTTATCAGCATCTCTTGAGAAGTACTGTATTCACAAGTGAGCTAAACCTGAATGGGTTTGTACAGCACCAACAAAGATGGCATGTCCAGTTCTTTGACTTCGTCTTCACAACTCAACTTTAGGCTCTTGATTGCTACTTTTTAGCCATTATTGTTAGATTTATAGGGAAACACTTAACCTGTCGAGATCGTATAGCACCTTGGCAATGAGAGGCAACCTAAGGGAAGGACAGGTTCAATTCCTTGGATCAGGAGACCCTTATCAGAATCAGAGCACTCTCCTTTAAGGGATTTTGTAGCTTACTTCGCTCCAACTCATGTAAAGTATGATGTATATCACATTTATGGTATAGCAGCCAAAGTGTGGTTAAAAATTCAGAGAATCTGTGCCAAATAGAAAAGCACAGAAGGAAATGTTAAACTGTCATCAGAACCTAGCAAGTCCTGCAGAGGCACTACATGCCCCTCTTTGAGACAACCATACATGAGCCTGGTGTTAACAATATGGAGGTTGAAACTTAAAAGGCTATAGAAACATACATATTAGTGAATATTATGTATACATATTATTATAATCAAAAAGAAGTGCTAAACCTACAAGGGTCATACAGCATAGCAGGGCAGGGGATAGTATGGGATCATAGAGTAGCAAGGGTGGAGAGGACAACAGAGGGAGAATTAGAAAGGGCTGTGAGGTGGGCTAAAGGAAGTACAGTGGACCCCTGCTTAACGATCACCTCCCAATGCGACCAATTATGTAAGTGTATTTATGTAAGTGCGTTTGTACGTGTATGTTTGGGGGTCTGAAATGGACTAATCTACTTCACAATATTCCTTATGGGAACAAATTCGGTCAGTACTGGCACCTGAACGTACTTCTGGAATGAAAAAATATCGTTAACCGGGGGTCCACTGTATCTTCAAAGTTTGTGTAGTAAATCAGCTGCTGTCAAAAGGTCAGTGAGGGAGTCTGAGTCAAAGGTGGGTCCATCAGCAAGGAGGGAAGATAAAGTAAGGGCGTTAGAGCGGTAACAATGTTAGAGGTAAATTCTGCGTGTTCGCTGATAGACAGGACAGTCCAACAGAATATGGCTAACTGAAACTGGAACCTGACAATTCTCACAAGAGTGGAACAGGGTGCCTCTCCATGAGATACCCATGAGTAAAACGAGTGTGCCCAATGCAAAGACAGGAGAGCATAGTTTCCCAACCTCAGCATCAATGACAAGATGATGATAGAATATAATTTATGTATCATATCAGGCCAACATTGTTGCCAGCGGTTGTGAAAGTGGTTAGAAATCACAGTGAAATACTCTGGATGAAACACTTCTATATGATACTAGGTCATGTATGGCCGACTGTGTCTGCACAGGAGACTTCTTGATAAGCCGGATAAGTTCCCAACTGTCTCAATACCCAAGGTAGAGAAAAGCGCTGACAGAACAGGCAAATTGGTAGCAGTTACATTTGCAATTAAAGACATTTGCTGAGAAAGAGCAGAACTATGACAAAAAGGCAAGATTGTTTGTAACGGCTTGACAAAGCTCCTGGAGAGTGAAACGTTGCCACAATAAAATGTCACATTAGTTGCACTTGTGTCCTTTTACTTTACAAAAAGACAAGAGGCTAGATTATTATAATCATAGCTAAGCACTAAACCATCAGGGTCATACAGCACTGCTCACAAGAGGCTAGAATTAGCAGGTCAAAAGATAATAGACTTTTTAATGTACCAGCTATCTCCTACCGAGGCAGTAATTTATACACAAGGGGCTACTAGCCCACTGCTCCATTAATCATACATGTTGCCTCTTATGACATGCATGGTTTGTGGGGAAAGGATTATTTTCCACTTCCCCATGGAGAGAGACCTGTGTGTAGCTTTATTATCCAAAAGATGCAAGACATGGTGGTAGGACCATGACTATTGTACATTCATGGAGGGAAAAATACATGAACCTCTGTTGCCACCACTGAAGTATAGGTAAATACCTGAGCCTGAGAGGACTATCTGGAAAAGTTGAGGATTGACAGAATAGCCACATATTATGCAATGAAGTCATTCACTGCTGGTCAAGATAGGGCAAGTAGTGGAAGAGGGGTTTCTGAAAGAAAAATTTAAAAGGGCTATACAACGCTGCAGGGCAGGGAAGGATGCGAGGGTATCGGGTAGCAAGAGGGAGAGAGATGATTAGTACATTATGGAGTACAGCGGGGCAGTGAATAGTGCAGGGGTAGAGGGGATAGCAAGAGACTGAGGTAGAAAGGGCTGAGGGGAGTGCTAAAGATATCAGAGTTTGTGGAGTAAATTAGTTGCTGTCAAAGTCAATGAGAGAGTCCAGATTAAATGAGGGTCCATCAGCAAGAAGGGAAGGTAAAGAAAGAGCAGCAGAGCAGAGACAACATTGGAGTCTGTTTACACAGAAGGCACTTGCATAAAAAAAAAAAAAAAAGCTGCATCCATTCCAGATTTAGCAGTCTAGAATTACGGAAATGAATTAAGACAGGTAATCGAAGAATCAGAATAATTATTATAGCTCATACATGATGTGAGGGACTGCTGCACTAAAGTATCAACTAATTATTATAGCTCACACAAGATGTGAGTGATTCACAATGGTATCAGGTAAGTCTACCTACATATGGGTGAGCACTATCATCCCTCCCATACACACCAATCTATGAACAGGTCAGCTGTGGCACTGCAGGTTATTATATTCCCTTCCCCCCCACCCCCACACACACACAAAAAAAAAAATTAAGTAGACAGCACAGGAAGGTTCAGCAGAATTTTTTCTTTTTTTTACCAAACCTACTGTGGTTACTCGAGCAAGTAATTTACAGAAGAGGTTACTAACTCCTTTCACCCAGCATTTTAGTTGCCTCTTATGACATGTATGACTTATGGAGGAGGGATTCTTTTCCCCACTTCCCCATGGAGAATTTTATTTAGGCCTCTTTAGGCTGGACTTAAAGAATTCCGGAAAGGGAGACGCAAGTGCTATTTTTTTAGCTTTAGAATATTTACTTTGTTTTATACTTAATTCTAACTATAGATTCACTACAAATCTTATGATTACAAGCATTGATCCTGATACCAACCTCTTATTTAATGACTTAAATGATTCAAAGAGTTACTGTAATTACTACACAGCAGAACAATCAAAGGCACTTCTCAGAGCCAACAACAACATAACTATCTTTAACTACAATATCAGATCTTTAAGCAAGCATTACGATGACCTCCTAACATTACTAAATTCCTTGCATGCCAATATGTCCATCATTACACTAACTGAAACCTGGCTAAAGCCTGATACTACAGATGTCTATGCCATTCCTGGTTACACAGCCATACACAACTGTAGGCCAGACCAACAAGGGGGTGGCACAGCTATATACTACTCAGACCAACTAGAATGTATCACTAATACTTGCACAAGGGATGAACATGGGGAATATATAATAGCTAAATTCAAATCCAAATACCTACAAAAACCTCTCACAGTGATAAACATCTACAGAGTTCCACAATCAAACATTAGCCAATTTAGTCAAAACCTAGGAAGTATGATAACTGATGCACGCATGAACAAAGATCACTTACTACTCTCAGGTGACTTCAATATAAATCTCCTGCAAGACCAGGTCCCACACGTTACTGAATTCACAAACACAATGAGTAACTGCATGTTGCTACCAACAGTAACAAAACCTACAAGAGTTACAGAGACTAGTGTTTCCCTACTTGACCACATCTGGACCAACACCATATCCCCTTTAAAATCAGGCATAATTACAGATAATACCACAGACCACTACCCTACTTTCCTCATAACAACTCTTGGTAAAATACCCCAAGACACTACTAAAGTCACGTTCAGACTTCAATATGAGGCAGCCATTAATAACATTGACTGGCACACTGAGCTAGAAATCTATACAGATATTGACGAATGTTTTAATAATTTTCTAAAAAAGACCCAATGCCTCTATAACAAGCACTGCCCTAAAAAAACTAACAGATGACAGCTAAGAGACTGAACAGTCCCTGGCTAACACCCAGCATTCTCAAATCCATAAATACAAAACACCGATATGAAAAACAGTACAGAATGGGTCACATAACCAGAGACCAAACAAAACGTTACTCGTCAATCCTAACCAGCCTGATAAGAAGGGCAAAAAAACTGTACTATGAGAACAGATTATCCAACTTACGAGGTGATATAAAAAAGACCTGGAAGACCCTATCAGAAATTCTGGGAACAAAAAAGATATCACGAAATAGCGAAATAAAATTAGCAAAATCAGATGAACCCCAACTCCCACCAACAGAAACAGCAAACAGACTCAATGATTTCTTCTCCACTATAGGACAAAACCTTGCCAATAAAATCCCAAGCTCAGATACCCCACCAAATGACTACCTCACTGGCAACTACCCGAACACACTGTTCCTAGCTCCGACTAACCCATACGAAGTCTCCCTTATTATCAGCGCACTAAAAAACAAGGCAGGAGATTTAAATACCTTACCACCCTTTATATACAAAAAAGTGTCACAAGTACTATCACCAATCATTGCAACACTCTAACAAATCCACTGAATCCTCCACCTTCCCTACAGCTCTCAAAATAGCAAGGGTCACCCCGATCCATAAAGGAGGAGACCAAACAGAGTTGAATAACTATAGGCCAATATCCAATTTACACCCTCTCTCAAAAATCTTCGAAAAATTAATTCATAAACGAATCTACTCCTACCTCATCTCCCAAAACATTCTCAACCCCTGCCAATTTGGATTCAGGCCTAATAAAAATACTAATGATGCTATTATACACATGCTAGAATATATATACACTGCAATAGAGAAAAAAGAAGTCCCACTGGGGATCTTCATTGACTTACGTAAAGCTTTTGATACAGTTGACCATGACTTGCTCCACGTAAAATTGTCACACTATGGTATTAGAGGGCACTCCCTCAACTACCTCAAGTCATACCTCAGCAACAGAAGCCAATATGTGTACGCAAATGGGGTAAGCTCTTCCGCTCAACCAATTACAGTTGGTGTCCCACAGGGAAGTGTCCTTGGCCCTCTTCTCTTTCTCCTATACATAAATGACCTACCAAATGCTTCGCAATTACTCAAACCCACACTTTTTGCAGATGACACTACATACGTCTTCTCTCACCCGAGCCCAGTCACGCTAGCCAATACTGTAAACACCGAATTACAGAAAATATCTACCTGGATGAGGACTAACAAACTTATACTAAACATTGACAAAACCTACTTCATTCAGTTTGGTAACAGAGCTACAGATGTACCTCTTAACATAACGATAAACAGATCACCTATCACAAAGCTAACAGAGGGAAAATTCTTAGGAATCCACCTTGATAATAGACTCAAATTTCATACACATATACAACAAATTTCTAAGAAAATTTCCAAGACTGTAGGCATACTATCGAAGATACGGTACTATGTTCCACAGTCAGCCCTCCTGGCCCTTTATCACTCTCTTATTTACCCCTATCTCACCTATGGAATTTGTGCATGGGGCTCAACAACAATTAACCATCTCAGACCACTAATTACCCAACAAAAGGCTGCAGTTAGAATGATAACAAATTCTCACTACAGGCAGCACACCACCAATATTCAAAACACTCAACCTACTCACCATACAAAACATCCATACTTATTACTGCACCTATTACATACATAGAACACTTAACTCTGATATTAACCCTCCCCTCAAACATCTCCTTGCCAACCTCAACAGAACACATGACCATAACACAAGGCACAGATCACTCTTTGATGTTCCTCGTGTCCATCTCACGCTATGCAAAAACTCAATGCACATAAAAGGCCCTAAAATCTGGAATTCATTACCTGTAAATATAAAAGAAACACTACCTGTTTATAAATTCAAGTCTTCTCAAAGATCACTTACTCACTCAAAACCAAATAAATACTGAATAACTGAACCTTATAAACTGTATATCCTATATGTTACTCACAATTATATCACACAAATGTTAAACCTAGGACCCAATCTAACTTTATTTTTTTAAATACACTACCTAACAGAATACTCCATTCGACAATGTACAGCAATGCATGCAACCATATGACCTGTCTTTGTAATACTCATTTGTGCTTTATAGTTATCTGTTTACAATAATGTTTTATCACTGATTTCATCATTGCTTAGTTAATCTTAAGTTAATTTTAAGCCAGCCCATAATGCTATGCATATAAGTGGCTTTGGCATGCTGCTCTTACCTGTATTTTTTTGTACCTCTGTATGTATGCTAAAATTACTAAATAAATAAAATAAATAAATAAATAAATAAATAAATACCTGGCTATGTTACTAACCAGTTATTACTATGAAAATAAATTTTCATTCTAAACACATTGAAACAACTTGCAGGTCATGAGGAATATGTTTCAGATTACAGACATGCTGGAATAGACATGATCAAATTCACTGTACATGTACAGTACAATTTTTCCCCACACATTACTGTATAGTTGAAGCTACGTCACAAGGATAAGGCTCCCCGAGAGCCATGCAAATGCTGTATTACTAAATTCTGTCTCGGTAATATTTTTTGCAGATTTGGGTTCAGTGTGTTTCAAAGGCTCTTCAAACATTATTGATGTTAAGAGAATTCTAGAAATGTCTATGAAGAGGGTTTTGGCTGGAAAATTCAAGGATCACTTTTTGAATAAAATCCTTTGGCAGTTTAATTTTGGAACATGCCAAGCCAAAAATATGGATACTGTGAAATAAAACTAACAATTTAAGCCATTTACAGGAAGCCATTAAGGTAAAAAAAAAAAGTCTGCAAATTAGGATGGTTCCAAATTTGGGAGCATGACTCTGTACTTTATAATAATTATAGAATCAAAATAAGCGCAAAACCTGAAAGGGTCTATATACAGTGGACCATCAGCTAACAAATGCATCGCATAACGTTAAATCTGCCCAACGAAGCGTTTGAGCATAAAAATTTTGGCCTGGCTAACAATAAAATAAACTAGCCGAATGCAATTCGTCCTGAACCTGTCCGTCTAGCCTGAGTGCCTCAGCTGCCCTGCCGTCATTGTTTACAAGCCAGGGTGGCCGGTTTCATGTATACATTCGATACATTTTGTATTATTCCATTGTTTATAGTGCTTGTAACTGCTAAATAAGCCACCATGGGCCCAAAGAAAGCTTCTAGTGCCAACCCTGTGGTAAAAAGGGTGAGAAATATTATCGTACCACAGTCAGCTGCTGCTGCACCACCATCAGCTGTTGCTGCACCACCATCAGCTAGCTGATCAGCTGTTGCTGCACCACCGTCAGCTGTACTACTCGAAGATGTGGAGAGACTTGTTGGTGTGGCTTAACGAGAAGCAATTACCAAGAAAGAATTAACCCCAGAGGGTTAGCCACCCAGGATAACCCAAGAAAGTCAGTGAGTCATCAAGGACTAACTTATTTCCATTGGGGTCCTTAATCTTGTCCCCCAGGATGCGACCCACACCAGTCGACTAACACCCAGGTGAACAGGAAAAAATGCCTGGAGCTAGTGCTCATATTGGTGAATTTAAGGCCAGCAAAGGTTGGTTTGAGAGATTTAAGAATCATAGTGGCATACACACTGTGGTAAGGCATGGCGAAGCTGAAAAATTCCAACCCCCAACAAGTGTTCAATTGTGAGGAAACAGGCCTGTTCTGCAAGAAAATGCCAAACAGGACCTACATTACTCAGGAGGAAAAGGCACCCCCAGGACAAGCCTATGAAAGACAGGCTAACTTTCTTGTTTTGTTGTAATGCTAGTGTGGATTGCAAAGTGAAGCCTTTACTTGTGTATCACTCTGAAAATCCCAGTGTTCAAGAAAAAGTGTCATCACTCATCAGTATTCTTCAATAAAGGGAAGTGTCATTTTAACATTTATTTATATAGTTACTGTGCATGTCTCATTGTTTTCTTTGTAGGGAAATGTATATTTCATGATTTTTTTTTTTTTCCATAATACTTTTGGCTGTCTGGAACGTATTAATTGGATTTCCATTTCTTATGGGGAAAATTAATTCGGCTAATGATAATTTCGTCTAACGATGAGCTCTCAGGAACGGATTAATATCGTTAGCCAAGGGTCCACTGTACTCTTTTATAACCTTGCAAGTCTTACCTTGTACAGGTCTTTGTGAAGAGGAGACCGCAATATACTATAGGGATAAAGAAACTCCAAATATTTAAGACTTCATATTTAATTATAAAATATCACTGATATCGTTTCATTAACCGTGTCCATAAACAGGTGACAAGATACCTATTGAGTATGTAATTTATTGCCCTGGACAAGGAGAAATACGTGAAGCACTTCACAAGAGGTAGTAAGAAATTGGGAGGGTGTAGTAACCAACAACACTCCCACATTACACCTCTGCTCTGACAACAGCTTATGTAAATAATGTTATAATACAGTGTATATACAATATATACATATTACAAAATATTTATGGCAGTCACACACATATATACAGAAATAAATAAGTAAAAATATAAAGCTAAGTCTTGTGAGTAAACTGTTGAGAGAATACACTAACTTCCTGCAAAGGGGTCATTAAATCATACTAACCACAATTAGTTGGCAATACCAATCAACTATTTTTGGACAGGGTTTAAGCTAGCTAGGAAAACATTTTAATATATCACAGCTGTCTCCTTCTCACAAGGACCTTCATTAACTTATAGGATTAGCACATCACTGTTACCCCAATATGACATGTAGCATTCATTGTCAAAATAGAGATGCTGCCAAAGTTTGAACAGCACTTGAAAATAATACAATGTATGTAACTGACATGCAAAGGAAAAAAAAAATCTATAGATAACTCCAGTGATTTGCACTTTAAGACCACCCCCCAAATACACAGACCTCAAAAATAACACCTGTTAAAAATGGCACTGCCTTTGTCAAGTTCAGCATACTACATATTATGAATTAATACCATTAAGAAATATCAGGAATCAATATATAGCATCCAAGAATTCGAAGTGTACATCTTTTCTTGAACACATGGTCACTTCCATTCAAAAATAAATATCACTTATGAAAATACTGGAAAGTATTGTTTTCCCATTGATGTTATTATATACCACATTCAGTTCAAGATAGTATAAAACATACATGAACTAAGCTCAGACTGTACAAGAAAAGTTTTGACTAGATTTGGCATTAACATATTACATTTGTCTGACAAAGAAAAAGGATAACACCTTTTTTTTTTTGGGCAATAAGGATAAACATCTAACTGCACCCTCTTATTGAAGACTGAATACTTCACTTATCTCATGGTCAAGAAAATAATACAGGGCAATCGCAAAAAAAATTACTACAAGTGAGAATACACACAAAACAATAGCTTGTTCTCCAGAGAAAGTGTCACAGTTTTTTAAATTAAATATAGTTTAAAATATTTTATTTCAGTGCTCAAATTATTTTGCTGCACAAGACTGATTACAGCACTTATTTTATCAAGGTTTCTCAAACAAAGAAAAAGAAACTTGGGTATCACGGCAAATTAAGAAAAAAAAAATGGGGCTAACGAGATAAACCATTTATCAAACAAGGAGTATGTTCTAACAACTCCTACTTGAATCAGAATTAGCTGTCACCACTTCAATACAACTGACCTGCAGTTTCCAGATTTTTTTGACCATTGTATTGATTTAGCTCAAGAACAGATTTCAGAGCAATTAATGATAAGCCTATTATATGTACTGTAGATGTATAATTAATAAAACAACAAAATGAAATGACAAACAAGATACAATTAACCAATGAAATCAACTAATTTTAACTGGAAGATCCAATTTATAATAAGTAGGGGAAATTTACAAAATCCTAAATGAATGAATATCTGTATGCCAGCCAAGACAGCTGGCATATAGATATTAAATGCCTGATAAGCACTAAACAATGCACTGTAATATCAAAGTATTACTTAAATTCTCCACAGACACTCTTACCAAAGTCAGTTTTACTCACTAACCTTACTTAAATTACAGCAAATATTTAAACAAACTTTGCCTTTACTAATGCAAACTTATTCATCAAGAATAATATGTATTACTGGGTGTCGGGAAAAGTTTAAATGATAAAATTGGACCCTAGTTAACTTCAACTTGCAAGTAACATTTCATCAACATGAGAAGAGAAGCTATTAACCCGTTTAGTCTTTGATCCACTATACAAACCTTGTAGTTAAAATATACATTTACTTAGTGAAAGAATTATGGTAAAGGATGGGAAGAGGAATGATATTTGTTTTAAATGAGAAGAGTAAGTCTTCATAAGAAAGCAGCCACTTTCTATAACTCAGTTAATTGCAGGTAGGTACAAAAATATACAAAAAAAGCCTAAATCCCCATAATGACATTACTAAAGAAATCATGACCCATGTGGAGCTTCCTGGCAACTGTATCAAGCAATATGTTAACCATTCTATAGACTGAATTAGAAATACAAAACAATAAGACATGGGCGAAGATCAGATTTTTTTTAATACAATAGCCAATTTCCAGCCCCCTAAAAGAAAAAAATTCCAACAGATTCTACTGTACAGCTTATGCCATAATGAGCTACCTAGACCACAATACGTACGTACACTGCTGATCAGTAGAATGTTGTAATTTGAAACAAAACTTGACAAGCTCTTATAATTATCATTACTAATGATTATTACTACTAGTCTTCAGGTAATGGCATAAGCAACTCCATATGTTGATGTTACTGATCAACACATGGGTATGGGGTCTATAATAAAGTAACTAAATCTGTGAAACTTCTTTTTCTTTAAATAATTCTAAGGGCTTTCTGCTTTAATACTCAGGCTATATAAAGTGCTGCATCAAATTGCTTATCAGCCAGCCCAAGTTTGATCCCTGGCACACACATGTTCACATCTTGGAATCTGCTAGTGCTCATTAAGAGCACCCAAGACTAACAAATGCCAGAAGTGGTGGTATTTTTACTTGTGTAATTTTATAATATAATTTTTAATTGTATGATGCTATTGACTGAAATTTGCCATTCTTATCTTCAAAATACACAAATAAAAACACAGCACATCTACATGACACGCTGACAAACTATGAATGTCTCAGTACACTGAAGGTAATCATTATTCAAATTTTTGAAAACTACATCTTTCACTAAACTAAGACATTTACCAACATTATATGGAAGCATTACACCGAGATATTGTCGTTTATCTACAAATTGAAAAAAACTACATCCAAGCTGAAGTTAAGATGAGAATTATATCTGCTCACTTTATGGACAGATTTTTATTCTCTGCAATAATGAAGGGGAAAATACTTTCATACTGTTTAACAAATTAATGTTTTTTCTTCGTCTTCAAGAGCTACCTGCCACTGTTTCATATATAAGAAACACCAAGCATATGTTGGGCATAACATGAACGAGATAGGGAGACATTCCCCTGTAGAATCCAACTACCCCCTCGTACCTCCATGTTTCACGAATACAGTGGCGCAAGTTGTCATAATGAGCATGCTGGTCTTGCATTCGTGCCCGTAGTACTTGGTAAGGATAGGTTGTGACAGCTGCAAACAGTTTGGAGAGTGATGCAAAAACTAAGTATTCAGCAGTGGTCTGGAATAAGAGAGAAATACATAAATCAAGGTTTCATGCAGTGGGTAGCTCATTCAAGTCTATTATTGTTCTCTGTTCATACTGTTATATTTCATGAAAGTAAAACTTCAGTATATTTATCACAAGAAATTTTTTCTTCTTCAGGACCAAACTGCAAGAACACACCAATTTTGCATCAATGGGAAGCGAGCGATATTTATTGTAGTGTGCCTTCATTTCTTCATAGGCCATAAACTGAAGTGCCCCATGAGAGACTCCAAATATGCCAGGAACAAATCCCTGGAAAACAAATCAATGATTATACTAAGGAAACCCAATAATGCATCAAAAATCTAATCAATTTCCACTGTGGAAAGAACTTTAGCTTCCTAACACAGGTGTGCAAATAATTGTGTGAAACAATGAAGATTTACATTTTTGCAACCCTCAATTACTTTAGCACCTAGGTAGTAGGGTGGTAGACAGCAACTGCCCAGGGAGGTACTACCATCCTGCCAAGTGAGCAAAACAAACCTGCAATTGTTTTACATGATAGTAGGATTGCTGGTTTCAGGTAAGTCTTGCTACTTCTACTTAGGTAACACTACACATACATGTGCAAGCATACATACATACACACACCCCTCTGGGTTTTCTTCTATTTTCTTACTAGTTCTTGTTCATTTCCTCATCTCCATGGGGAAGTGGAACAGAATTCTTCCTCTAAGCCATGCGTGTCTTAAGAGGTGACTAAAATGCTGAGAGCAAGGGGCTAGTAATCCCTTCTCCTGTATCCATTACTAAATTTAAGAAGAAAATAATTTTTCTCCTTGGGTCACCCTGCCTCGGTGGGATATGGTTGGTTTGTTTACTAAAAAAAAAAAAAAAAAACACACACCACTACTGTTATAGAGGGTACAATAAGTTTGGAGTGCTAGGGGGTCTCTTAATTGAACTTTACATCAAAAAGTTTGGTAAAAGGTAACATGTTGCTACTCTGGAACTTGCATATCCAGAAGCCTACCAAATCAACCTTTTATCCACCAAACTGCCGTTCTTAAGCTCTGTATCACACCTCTTATACTTATTTATCCCCTTCTTAAGAGATATGATACAGGGCAAAAGGACAGCAGTTTCTTGGATAAAAGGTTGATGAGTACACTGTAGCTGTAGCTACAGTGAGAGCAAGAAGTAGATGGAGTAGAAGAAAAGAGACATCAATGAATAAAGTGAGAAGTGAAAGTATTTTACTAAAGGAGGCAGTAGTTAGGGTAAGATGTAAGCAACTGTTGGGAGAAAGATTGGGTAGTGAGAGTACAGGTAATGAGGAGGAGGTTAAAGAGGTATGAGGAAGATCTAATTAGTGTGCAGCAGAAGTTTGTGGACATAGGAGGGTGGGTGCAGGAAGGAACAGGAACGATTGGTGGAACAATGAGGCAGAGAGCGACAAGAGAAAAAGTTTGCATACAAGTTCTTTTATGAAGAAGTGATGCAAGTTGAGTGGAGTATATGGAAAGTAAAAGAGGTTAATGAAGTGTAAAAAGGAGAAGAAATGAGAAAAGTGGGACAAACATTTGAAATACTGGCAGTTTAATTCAAAGGGATTTGTGCTATTAAGAGGGTTGAACTTCGGTTCAATACCACTTCTCTACAATATTATAAATCTACACTGGTGTACTACTCTGTTAATCCTAGCTTTTGAAGGATTAATCTTACAAATTCATCAAAGACCTGGATATGATCCCTTTTGTTACTAGTGCAAATACATCACCTCGCGACATCACGCCTGACATCACATGATGTCACCATCGAGTGTTCAGTAATTATTTCAGTATTGTCGAGAAGATTGAGAGAAAATATATGTCGTGTGTTAATTAATTCCTCTCAGTCAGTGTTCTCACATTTTATTATATGTCTTAGTGTCAGTTTTGTGCACAGAAAAGCATCATTTGCTAGTTAAGCCATGTTGTACCGTATGTACAGCGGCGTGTTTTTAAAGTTTCCGTGTGTCCAGTGAGGTCTGAGCCAGCCAGACTGAGTAACACCACTGTGTTAAGTCACCCTTGTGACCAGTGTGTTTGACAGCTATCAGACAGCCCGAGCGTATGAGCCCTCTTGTACAGAAAGCTTTTATGCTCGTCGCTCGTGATGTTCTGCAGAATCGTACCTGCTACGATTCCCATCGAGATTTGTTTCACTTCACCTCCAGACCGTCAGAGTGCAGTTATATGTAGAGAAACAAGTCTGGGGATGCTTAGGCTAACCTCTGCTATAACTTCAACTGTCGAGAGATGATACTCGTCAAGCCGCAGCCAGCCCTGTCGGCAGGCGCTGTGTCAGCCTCGTGTCACAAGCTTCAGTGAGCAGCCTGCACAAAGAAGATGTCACTTTGACTGCTAGCTCTCTCACTGCAGTCTGGTGTATGATGTTACGACTCCCAGATGTTTCGCCCAGTCGTCTCTGCCACGACTCGCTCCACAACTCACTCCACGCTCGCCGGCAGTGACAGCCCAGCGACAGTACCAGTCGAGAAGTGTCCTCCTGAGTCGCTTGCCAGAAGTCCTGCCCAGTTGCCGAGTTTTGTCGACGCCTCACTCGAGGGCACAAACATGTTGTGCCCCAGGTTGAGTGAAACCTGCAGCGACTCCTACGATGACTGCTTCACCGTTCCAGAGGAGACCATAACCTGTTACGTCACAGCTCAGCAGCAGCGATGTCTCCCGTGTTGCAGTATCTGTCCAGACGCAGGAAGGCGTGCAGTGATGCCCTTCGACGCTCATTGCCTTTGATCACGATGTTTAGCACACCCCACATGTTTTTTCTTCCCTCCCTGTAGGAAGTTTTTTTTCCATGTCCATGTGTATATATATATATGTTTTTATTTTGTGTTCTGTGCCCTGTTCCTACGAGAGAGAGACCGAGTTTCTTTTACCACCAGTATTGTCGCGTCGGGACGACGCTCGGTAGGTGGCCGAGCGTATGTAGACAGCCTGTACTGTCTGCACAGACAGCCCATGCTGTCTGCCAGCTTAGTTCATATTTCGCGCTATGCTGGTGCTGCCACCTAGGCCTTCCCACTTCAGTATGCCCATGCCTCTCCCTCACTCGCACAGCGGCCTAGCAGGAAGACACAAGGCCTCCCAGCTCTCTCTCGTGGGATGGCCCTGCCCGGGCCATGGGCACAAACACACAAGCCTGTGCAACCCACCACGACATTAACAATAAACGAAGAAGCCTCCGAAGAACGTATCATTGCTATCTATGCTACCTTCATCGTCACCAAACCGCTGTTCAGCAGTAAGAACAGCAATAACAATTTCTCTCTATTTCTCTCTCTCTCACTCTCATTTCTCTCTCTCTCACTCTCATTTCTCTCTCACTCTCATTTCTCTCTCTCTCTCACTCTCATTTCTCTCTCTCTCACTCTCATTTCTCTCTCACTCTCATTTCTCTCTCTCTCACTCTCTCATTTCTCTCTCTCTCTCTCTCTCATTTCTCTCTCTCTCTCATTTCTCTCTCTCTCTCATTTCTCTCTCTCTCTCTCTCTCTCATTTCTCTCTCTCTCTCATTTCTCTCTCTCTCTCTCTCTCTCTCTCTCTCTGTCTCTCACTCTCATTTCTCTCTCACTCTCATTTCTCTCTCTCTCTCTCTCTCATTTCTCTCTCTCTCTCTCTCTCATTTCTCTCTCTCTCTCTCTCATTTCTCTCTCTCTCTCTCATTTCTCTCTCTCTCTCTCTCATTTCTCTCTCTCTCATTTCTCTCTCTCTCTCTCTCTCTCATTTCTCTCTCTCTCTCTCTCTCATTTCTCTCTCTCTCTCATTTCTCTCTCTCTCTCTCTCTCTCATTTCTCTCTCTCTCTCTCTCTCTCTCATTTCTCTCTCTCTCTCATTTCTCTCTCTCTCTCATTTCTCTCTCTCTCTCTCTCATTTCTCTCTCTCTCTCATTTCTCTCTCTCTCTCATTTCTCTCTCTCTCTCTCATTTCTCTCTCTCTCATTTCTCTCTCTCTCTCATTTCTCTCTCTCTCTCATTTCTCTCTCTCTCTCTCTCTCTCTCATTTCTCTCTCTCTCTCTCTCATTTCTCTCTCTCATTTCTCTCTCTCTCTCTCATTTCTCTCTCTCTCTCTCATTTCTCTCTCTCTCTCTCATTTCTCTCTCTCTCTCTCATTTCTCTCTCTCTCTCATTTCTCTCTCTCTCTCTCATTTCTCTCTCTCTCTCTCTCTCATTTCTCTCTCTCTCTCTCATTTCTCTCTCTCTCTCATTTCTCTCTCTCTCATTTCTCTCTCTCTCTCTCATTTCTCTCTCTCTCATTTCTCTCTCTCTCATTTCTCTCTCTCTCTCTCATTTCTCTCTCTCTCTCTCATTTCTCTCTCTCTCTCTCATTTCTCTCTCTCTCTCTCTCATTTCTCTCTCTCATTTGGATAAATACATGAGTGGGTGTGGGTGGGTGCGAGTTGGACCTGATTAGCTTGTGCTACCAGGACGGTTGCCGTGTTCCTCCCTTAAGTCAAGGTGACCTGACCTGACTAGGTTGGGTGCATTGCCTTAAGCCGGTAGGAGACTTGGACCTGCCTCGCATGGGCCAGTAGGCCTGATGCAGTGTTCCTTCGTTCTTATGTTCTTAATTAATGTACTGTATATGCATTTTATCGCTCTGGGGCACTTTAAATGTCATAGTATATTATGTGTGGGTGGGGTGTCCTGGCTGGCTACCATACCTCTTACACCTGACTTCCTACAAATAAATACTACTCACCTCTCACCCTACATTAAGACTACAAATATTTTAAGGTAAGTAATGAGTGTACCATGTGTATATTTTACTTTATCTTGCTTTTAATGCCTAGTTCTATTGGTAACTTAATATATGTTAGTGTAAACTTTTTATGTGGCATTTATGAGTGGAAAAATGGCATTCTGCTTTCTGGCTATGTCTGCATTCTGGAACCTAACTTGCTGTATAAGTGGGGCCCTACTGTATACTGATATTTGAATTATTGATATTATGCAGTGCTACTAAGTACATATATGAAAAAATCACAAGAGAAAGGGAATAATAGTTGTAATGTTAAGGTTGTACAAACAAGTCAATGAATGCAATAATGTGAATGCATCAGTAAACTGAAGTCAAATCATGTGCACAAGAGTGAAGCATGACCTTTGAAAACTGCATCAAGAAGGCTGATAACAGAGAAAATATCTTGTTTGAGATTTAAATATCAAAGTGAGTGTAAACAATTGGTCTATGGCATGTAGCAAGGTCACAAGAGGCACTGCATTCAGTAAAGGAGGTACAAGAACGGCAACATCTGCATATTAGTAAAACATCTTAAGATACTATTTAAGTGTGTAAAAAAAATATGCAATAGTGTTCCATAGCATCTTTCAGTTCAAACAGTATGGATTTTGCCTATAGTGTACTCTTCACAACACCTCATCTATGAAGCTAGTACAGTACTAGCCAGAAAGTACTAAAACTGGGAAGTGTGCTTAATGCAAAACAGTGTTACTGCTATCTTCAATGGCTTGCCCCTGCCCATGTCCTGCAATTAACCCTTAAACTGTCCAAACATAGATCTATGTCCATGTGCGCAGGGGGGGGGGGGGGTTCCAAATGTAGATCTACTTTTCTTTTTACATGCTTTCAAATGGGGAAAATCAAGGTTGGAGTGCTACACACATGAACGTAGATCTACATTTTGACAGTTTAAGGGTTAATAATAAGATAAAAAAAAAGTAAAAGACAAGGCACTGGAACCCATAGGGTTGCAAGGGAATGCTCACCTTATAAAGCCCTCTGACACCTTCATATTTGTAGGTCTTCACAAAAGCATCCACCATGCCATTGTATCTGTGCGATTCCTGCAATACCTTCCCTCCAGCTCCATCTGAGTACTGGAGGCACAACCTGTAAGAAACTTTATTAATCCTTCTCAATCATTCAAATTACTGAACTAATAACAAATACTGCAATATTTGTTATAATTTAACCATCAGATTTACCAGTAGTGCTTAAAATCGGTATACTGTACAGTTATTTAAGTAAAACATTGTATCTTCACTAGAGATTACTTGGTTCTACATCTGTTTTGTAATATATTTCCTGATGTCATAAGTGAATAAAACATACCTTGTTTTAACTACCCAGATGGGATTTGTCATGACCAGAGTGAGTATGCCAGCTTCTGCTGCGGCTACCATGTGAAGTCCAGGGCCAATGTGAACTTTGCTGTTCCCACTTTGAAACCATGACTTTATTGTGTTATAGCTGTGAAAAAGTTTAAACTAGTATAAATGTGTGTCATATACACAAATTTAAAACTTGTAAAAAAACACAAGCTGTAGAAAAATAAATGACATGTTACAGTAACTTACAAAAGCAATACAGTGGTACCTCGGGATACAAATTTTTTCGTTCCAGAAGGCTGTTCAAGTACCGATACTGAATGAATTTGTTCCCATAAGGAATACTGCAAATCAGATTAATCCATTTCATACCCCCCAAAAATACACTTACATAATTGTTCGAATTTTGAGCTGTTTGTATCCCGAGGTACCACTGTATGTACTGTAATGTGTACATACATTAAATCATGATGCACTTCTTTCTTGAAATTACAGCAAGAAAAATATATAGTACATATATATTTTTAACCACACTGGCCATCTACCAAGGAATTGTAGAATAAGCACAGAGAAAATGTTGACAAAGCTGATCCCACGTATCAAAGTTTTTTTTTTTTTACAAGAATAGACTGAGGATATTGAATTGACACTATGGAAAGGTGTCGAATGGGGGGGGGGGGAGAGTATACGATTGAAGTAGTGTATAAATGGAAGACAGGAATAAAGGATATGAATAACATGCTAAAAATATCAGACTTGACTCAACAATGGGTTGCAGTTGGAAAACTCGGATTTACAATGGATATGGAAAGAAATGATTTGCTAATTAAGAGTTGTGGACGAGTAGAAAAAACTAGTAATAGTCATGGAAACAAAAACCTTGGATAGCTTTCGAAACATGGATAGGCGAGAGAACTGCCTTGTATGGTCCAAAAGGCCTACTGCTGTGCTCCTTTCTTATATTTTTATGCCTTGACGAGTTTCGAGTTTTTCTACTCCCTGGGCCAGGCTCAAGTACATAGGGACACAAAAAAGGAGGAACATTGCAGGTCTACTGGCCCATGCCATGCAGGTCTAACTCAAACCCTCCCACCTGCTCATGTACATGTCTAACCTATTTCTAAAGCTACACATAGTACTTCCCTTCAATGATGCTACTTTGGAGTTTCTTATATGCTCATCTATGAATATTACCATGCCAGAGCTTTCTTATATCCTTTCTAAATCTAAATTCTTCCAACTTCAACACAATGCTGGAAGTCCCATCTTGTATTAATGTTGGTAGAATTACCTACAATATGTTAAGTAAATGGACACAAGTGCAGTTGTGTCTTTTTATCTAACAAGTCTTATCTTGGGTAGATATTTTAAGCATGGTATCTTTTATCCTCTTTATTTATTCCTACCTAATTTATACATCATCTTAATTCTGTGCCTTTCATCAGAGAGAAGATTTAGTGCCCTCAACCTAGCCCATAAAATACGTGCTAAAGGAATAACTGGGAAAGTGGGGAGATGGATCTTCAACTTCCTAACAAATCGAACACAAAGAGTAGTGGTCAACAGAGTTAAATCGGAGGCTGCCATAGTGAAGAGCTCTGTTCCACAAGGCACAGTACTCGCCCCCATCTTATTCCTTATCCTCATATCAGACATAAACAGAGATATACACCACAGCACCGTATCATCCTTTGCGGATGATACTAGGATCTGCATGAGGCTGTCATCTGCTGAGGACGCGGTTAACCTCCAAGAAGATATAAACAAAGTTTTCCAGTGGGCAACGGTAAACAATATGATGTTCAATGAGGACAAATTCCAACTACTCCGTTATGGAAAACTGGAGGAGATAATAACTAGAACAGAGTATACTACTGACTCCGGCCATACAATAGAGCGGAAAAATAATGTAAGGGACCTGGGAGTAGTAATGTCTGAGGATCTCACTTTCAAGGATCACAACAGTGCCACGATCGCACGTGCAAAGAAAATGATAGGATGGATAATGAGAACTTTCAAAACGAGAGATGCCAAGCCCATGATGATCCTTTTCAAATCACTTGTTCTCTCTAGGCTGGAATACTGCTGTACATTAACATCTCCATACAAAGCAGGTGAAATCGCAGATCTAGAGAATGTACAGAGATCCTATACTGCACGTATAAGTTCTGTCAAGCACCTTAACTACTGGGAACGCTTGAAAGCACTTGACTTGTACTCGTTGGAATGCAGGAGGGAGAGATATATCATAATCTACACTTGGAAAATCTTGGAAGGAATGGTCCCAAATCTGCACACAGAAATCACTCCCTACGAAAGTAAAAGACTGGGCAGGCGATGCAAAATGCCGCCAATAAAAAGTAGGGGCGCCATTGGTACACTAAGAGAAAACACCATAAGTGTCCGGGGCCCAAAACTGTTCAACAGCCTCCCATCAAGCATTAGGGGAATTGCCAATAAACCCCTGGCTGCCTTCAAGAGAGAGCTGGACAGATACCTAAAGTCAGTGCCGGATCAGCCGGGCTGTGGCTCGTACGTCGGACTGCGTGCGGCCAGCAGTAACAGCCTAGTTGATCAGGCCCTGATCCATCGGGAGGCCTGGTCGTGGACCGGGGGGGCATTGATCCCCGGAATAACCTCCAGGTAACCTCCAGGTAGGAAAGCTCTAATATGTGGGCTACTTTCGTCAACCTCTTGTGTTTTCCAGAAGATTCATGTCCATTCTGTAAAAGGGAGACCAGAACTCCGCAGCATAATCTAAATGAAGCCTTACCAAGGATATACAAGGTTGTAATAATGCTGGGAGAATTACCTACAACGTTAAGTAAAAGAACACGAGTGCGAAAAGTTGCCACAATAAAATGTCACATTAGTTGCACTGTGTCCTTTTTACCTGATGTCCAAGGTTGAAGTATAATTTGAATGCTTTTTTTTTATATTTCTTGATATGTAGCCAAGAATTCTATTAAGACGTGTTGGTGTTTGCCTGGTCATACAGGCTGTTGTTGCTGGCGTCCCGCATATACGAAAAAAAAACTCCGTATATGGCATATTTTTATAATAATAAAAAAAAGTCAAATGAACAGTCGTGTTAACAGTAGATAAGGCCGTGCTGGCAGGCCTGCTTCCACTAGCTGGTCAAAGCCAGTATGGACCAGCGGATGCTTCCCTTCCCAAGCTAACCACCTGACAAATACGGTATACAAATCACAAATATTCCACCTGAGCGTGTTTTTTCTATGAGCCGTTCTAATAATGCATAAAAGTTATGTTGGGTTACCGTGGAAATTTTTGTATCTAAAGATGTTTATGAAAGGTGTGAAGAGAGCAAACGAAACTACATATTAGAAAAAAATCCATGATTTAGGAAATAAGGGGAAAACTAGTTATAAACACCACGACCACGGTGCTCTTCATACCAACTCCAAGGCTGAGGGACTGATTACCTCATCTTCTGTATATAGTTCTACTGTCTTCAATTATGTCCTAGAGTTTGTATTGATAAAGCCACTGGATAGCGAAACGTCTACAATAAAGATATCCAAATGCTGCACATGTGTAAATATCTTGTCGGTATTGCATACCATTCTTGTACAACTTGCAAAGAAATAAAAATTGTATAGTTTGATAGTTCCTGACTATGGAACTGAACTTCTCCAGGCCGAGGGACTGACAACCTCAAATTCTACGACTTCAAGGGTGATGGACTGATTACATCTTCACATCTCTACTGTTCCTGCCTACTTTCTGTATTCGACTGAAGAAGCCTACTGTGTAGGCGAAACGTTTCGGAATAAAGTTGCCTAACTGTTGCCTATGTGTCTTACCTACCAACCTGTCGGTATTGTGTACCATTTTGATGTTCAGTTTGAAAGGGTGTGGGCGGGACCTGGCTAGTAGCATGGGCCTGTAGGCTTACTACAGTTTTAAGTGACCTGCTCAAGTCCAAGGAAGGCTTGAAACAAGGTGAGGCGAGGTGCATGTGGCTAGGAGAGGTGAGAGTGGAAGGGTCGAGTTGGTGGAAAAGGTGGCGAGGTTTAGGGGGATCAGGTGGTTGGCCGGCATACCACTGACCTGACGCCTCTCGCACACGTGGACATAAGGCGCACTGCAGCAGACCTACTGGTCTATGCTAGGCAGGTTCAACTCATACCCACTCTTGTACCTTAATTTTCAAAAACCTTGATGACGCTACTCGGGAGTCTATTCCACTCGTCTACAACTATTACCAAACCAATGCTTTCCTATATACTTTCTAAACCATTTTTATTCTAACTTGAACCCATTACTGCGAGTCCTGTCTGTTAGATATTTTTTTTTTAGATCATTATTTATTCCTTTCTTTTTGACGATGGAACAGGGATTCTTGATCTAGGGAATTGGATGTGCTCCAGTTCCCTGAATATCTTCCACCCCCCATGCGCTGTATAATCTTACGGGTTTAGCGTTCCCCCATCATTATAATAATTCCCTAATTCTACGCTTTTACATAGTGCAGATTCAGTGTCCCCCAATCTTCGCATTCTGATAAGTGGATTAACTTTCAATTCTTCTGTTTTCCGGCGTATCTTCAAGTAAGCCGTTCTTTTACCTCTACCATTTGTTACAACATAGCAATGACTTCTGCAACTTCAGTATTAAATGGTTGGTCAACATTTGACAAATGCGATCATGGCGTAATAGCCCATAAAATACGTGCTAAAGGAATAACTGGGAAAGTGGGGAGATGGATCTTCAACTTCCTAACAAATCGAACACAAAGAGTAATGGTCAACCGAGTTAAATCGGAGGCTGCCATAATGAAGAGCTCTGTTCCACAAGGCACAGTACTCGCCCCCATCTTATTCCTTATCCTCATATCAGACAAACAGAGATATACACCACAGCACCGTATAATCCTTTGCGGATAATACTAGGATCTGCATGAGGCTGTCATCTGCTGAGGACGCGGTTAACCTCCAAGAAGATATAAACAAAGTTTTCCAGTGGGCAACGGTAAACAATATGATGTTCAATGAGGACAAATTCCAACTACTCCGTTATGGAAAACTGGAGGAGGAGATAACTAGAACAGAGTATACTACTGACTCCGGCCATACAATAGAGCGGAAAAATAATGTAAGGGACCTGGGAGTAGTAATGTCTGAGGATCTCACTTTCAAGGATCACAACAGTGCCACGATCGCACGTGCAAAGAAAATGATAGGATGGATAATGAGAACTTTCAAAACGAGAGATGCCAAGCCCATGATGATCCTTTTCAAATCACTTGTTCTCTCTAGGCTGGAATACTGCTGTACATTAACATCTCCATTCAAAGCAGGTGAAATCGCAGATCTAGAGAGTGTACAGAGATCCTTTACTGCACGTATAAGTTCTGTCAAGCACCTTAACTACTGGGAACGCTTGGAAGCACTTGACTTGTACTCGTTGGAGCGCAGGAGGGAGAGATATATCATAATCTACACTTGGAAAATCTTGGAAGGAATGGTCCCAAATCTGCACACAGAAATCACTCCCTACGAAAGTAAAAGACTGGGCAGGCGATGCAAAATGCCGCCAATAAAAAGTAGGGGCGCCATTGGTACACTAAGAGAAAACACCATAAGTGTCCGGGGCCCAAAACTGTTCAACAGCCTCCCATCAAGCATTAGGGGAATTGCCAATAAACCCCTGGATGCCTTCAAGAGAGAGCTGGACAGATACCTAAAGTCAGTGCCGGATCAGCCGGGCTGTGGCTCGTACGTTGGACTGCGTGCGGTCAGCAGTAACAGCCTAGTTGATCAGGCCCTGATCCTTCGGGAGGCCTGGTCATGGACCGGGCCGCGGGGGCGTTGATCCCCGGAATAACCTCCAGGTAACAGTTAAGCAACTTTATTCCATGTGTCTTACCAGCCTGTCGGTATTGTATACCATTTTGATATTCAGTATTAATTCTTAAAAAAGTTTATTTATCCTATCATGACTTAACTCCGTCCTGTCGAAATAATTCGAGTGAAGGAAAAAAACTTTAAACTTAGCGTCACATCACAGCTTCGCTGTCCCCTCAAGCCATTCCAGGGCAGACCTTCATAGTGACTGGCAATATGATAGGAAAACTAACTCTTGCGATTCAAGTAATATAATCCACATACACAGATGGAAACAAACACATATGCAGTTTAATGTGATCCTTTATTGATAACGTTTCGCCCACACAGTGGGCTTTTTCAAGTCGCACACATATCTACCTGGAATCATCGCTTATCTCTATACCCAACAATTTCAACCAGAACAACGGCTTCTATAACTTAGCTGAACCACTCGCCAAGAAACTTCTTCATCGCTATCCCACATAGAACATAGAACACTACAGAAGATCTACTCACAACTTGTCCAATACCCCTGCCAAGCTACCCAAGACTATAACCTCGCCCGGTAGATCATCAGATGCAGCATTCTCCACCTGACCTCAACATTCTGAACCTGACTATAAATACTCCCGTTCCTTCCACCCCAGGTAGATCTGTGTGTGACTTGAAAAAGCCCACTGTGTGGGCGAAACGTTGTCGATAAAGGATCACATTAAACTGCATATGTGTTTATGTTTCCATTGTGTCGGTATTTTATACCATTTATTTACATACACAGATACTTAAAGTCGGTGCCGGATCAGCCGGGCTGTGGTTCATATGATGGACTACGTGTGGCCAGTAGTAACAGCCTGGTTCATTAGGCCCTGATCCACCGGGAGGCCTGGTCGTGGGCCAGACCGCGGAATACCCTCCAGGCACTCCAGACAGGCAGACGAAAACGACGAGCTAGACCACACCAAACCGGAGACTAAACTACACATTATATTAAAAATAAATGATGAAATCATACTAATATATAATCCAAAAAACGAAGTTTAGAGACTAGAGAATAATTATTCATCAGGAGGCATACTCTCCTGGGGACAAAGTACAAAAACCGAGAATATAGTGTGTGAGTGTGTGTGTCTAAGTAAAACTGGTCAATTACCAAGAACATTTAAAATCAAGTCCTTTCTAAAATTTTCTGTTATACATTAAGATATTTTTTTCATATATGTTAATATAAAAATTTATAATTTTGTACCAAAAGAACCTTAGGAAATTTACCTAACTTAACCTAATCCAACTAAATTTATTTTATACAAGTTTACAATAATTTAATAAACACAAATACATATTTTTTCATGAGGCTCAGAATGATTTTTGCGAAATTATTGCATACACAAATATTCGCTTGCCCTACTGGGCAAGAAGTGCGTTGCTATTTAAGCCAAAATCTAAAGTCATACCTGTTTGGCACGACATATATGCAAACAGCATCTTAACAATGCAAGACAAGTCATGGGGGGAGGGGATTATTAAGCTAAAGAGTTCCACCCAGTGGCTTGTCTATATAAATTAGACGAGCAAAAAGTGACAGGTGAAGTACGTGTATTGTTCATGTTTCAATTGTACGTGTATTGTTCATGTTTCAATTGGCGTTATTAAATTAGAAAAACTCAAGAGGCGTGTACTTGCAAAATTTACTTCAACAGGAATACGTGAACTTGAGAATTAAAAATGAACACTTCGTCATTGACAGTTCTGCTCATAAACCAAAACCAATTATCGTTTCTAGGATAGCTGCTAAACATTAGATTAAGTGACTAATCAGTCTAAATGCACGTACACCTTGACTGGCTACATATAACCATTAACCAGTCTTACCCAACTAGTCAGCACTCAAACTGGAGTTGCCAGTCTAGGGGCAATTACATCGAGTCATCTGCCAATGGAATTCAAGTTAGTTTCACTATGTTGAATCTGTAATTAAATTATAATATATATAATTTATATTCCACACCTATACAGAAAAAGTTTACCGATTGCAATAGTCAAGGCGATGTGTGTGTTCCTTGAAGTTTTTGTACCTATCACCTATATATATATAGGTGATAGGTAAGTATGTATATATATATATATATATATATATATATATATATATATATATATATATATATATATATATATATATATATATGAAGAACATAAGAACGTAAGAACGAAGGAGCACTGCAGCAGGCCTACTGGCCCATGCGAGGCAGGTCCAAGTCTCCTACCAGCTTAAGCCAATGCACCCAAACTAGTCCGGTCAGGTCACCTTGACTTAAGGGAGGAACACGGCAACTGACCTGGTAGCACAAGCTATCAGGTCCAACTCACACCCACCCACATCCACTCATGTATTTATCCAACCTATTTTTAAAGCTACACAACGTTCTGGCCTCTATAACTGTACTTGGGAGTTTGTTCCACTCATCCACAACTCTATTACCAAACCAGTACTTTCCTATATCCTTCCTGAATCTGAATTTTTCCAACTTAAAACCATTGCTGCGAGTCCTGTCTAGGCTAGATATTTTCAGCACACTATTTACATCCCCTTTATTTATTCCTGTCTTCCATTTATACACCTCAATCATATCCCCCCTAATTCTACGTCTTTCTAGAGAGTGCAGATTCAGGGCCCTTAGTCTATCCTCATAGGGAAGGTTTCTGATACATGGGATCAACTTTGTCATCCTCCTTTGAACATTTTCCAGAGCATTTATATACATTCTGTAATACGGTGACCAAAACTGTGCAGCATAATCTAAATGAGGCCTAACCAAGGATGTATAGAGTTGAAGAACAACCTGAGGACTCCTATTATTTATGCTTCTTGATATGAAGCCAAGGATTCTATTAGCTTTATTGCGAACACTTATGCACTGTTGTCTTGGTTTCAGATTACTGCTAACCAAAACTCCTAAATCTTTTTCGCAATCCGTAATATTAAGATCTACATTATTTAGTTTATATGTGGCATGGTTATTGTCCTGTCCAACATTTAGAACTTTGCATTTGTCTATATTAAACTGCATCTGCCACCTCTCCGACCACTGCATCAGTCTATTCAAATCTTCCTGGAGTGCTCTAATGTCCTCGTCAGAATGAATTCGACGGCCTATTTTGGTGTCATCGGCAAACTTGCTGATGTCGCTCTTTATGCCCTCATCTATGTCGGAGGACATTGTTAGCCGGCTTGACAACATCATGAACGGTAATGGGATCAATCCTATTATTTGCCTCAGTGCTGGAGGCAATGATGTTGGCAAGCGTAGAAGTGAGGATTTAGTTAGAAAGTTCAGGACAGCTATAGACATGATTAGGAAGAAGGGGGGGGCGCCCTGTTATATGTGGCATTTTGCCAAGAAGAGGTGTTGGTAATGAATGGTTGTCCAGAGCAATTGGTATTAATTGTTGGCTGGATAAACACTGTAAGGATAATGCAGTACCATTCATTGACAACTGGGACAACTTCTATGGCCGAAATGACATGTATGCCAGGGATGGGGTTCACTTATCCAGGGCAGGTGTGGGTTTTCTTGCTAACTCAGTTGAGGGGGTTGTTAGGACTTTAAACTAGGATTAGTTAGAGGTATGGGTTTTTGCAGGAACACTGTGAAGTCGCAGGGTAGTAATATGAGTACCAGGAAAACTAGTAATAGGCAAAATGAGGTGGATATTGGAAAGCCAGTGGCACAAATTGACAAGGACAGTAATAGGTTTAGTGGAATAATAGAAAAAAGCAGGAAGGGTAAAGAGAGAGGAGGGTCATTAAAAGTTTATTACACAAATAGTCGCAGTGCTAGGAATAAGATGGGCGAGTTGAGACTAGTTGCTAGTGCAGGTAACATAGATGTATTTGCCATTACTGAGACGTGGTTTAATTCAAAAAGTCGGGACATGCCTGCAGAATGTCACATTCAGGGTTTTAAATTGTTCCAAGTAGATAGAAGTATCGGGAAGGGGGGTGGGGTGGCATTGTATGTCCGAGATCGCTTGAACTGTTGCATAAAAACGGGTATTAAGTCTGAAGTAACACATACAGAGTCTGTTTGGATAGAATTTTCAGAGGGGCATAAAAAATTAATTTTAGGTGTGATATACCGTCCCCCTAATTTAGATAGGGACCAAGGGAGACTACTATGGGAGGAAATTGTTAGGGCCACAAGGCACGATAATGTAGTAATTCTAGGAGACTTTAACTTTAGTCATATTGATTGGAATTTCTTGACTGGGAATTTAGAATCATACGATTTCTTAGAAGTAGTTCAGGATTGTTTTTTGAAGCAGTTTGTGACAGAACCTACAAGGGGAAATAACCTGCTTGACTTAGTTCTGGCAAACAATGAATCCCTTGTTAATAATTTAGAAGTTTCAGAGGAACTGGGTGCTAGCGACCACAAATCAATTACATTTAGAATTGAATGGAAGTATGATAGTAGGGATAACTCAGTAACAGTCCCAGATTTTCGCTTAGCAGATTACGATGGGCTTAGAGAACACTTATCATCTGTTGACTGGGGTAACGAAGAGAGCTATCAATATGACAGTTTTCTGAACACAATACATGCTGCTCAAAGAACGTTTATCCCTTATAAGGAAATTAGATCAAATAGAAATGACCCTAAATGGATGAATAATAGGCTGAAATATCTACTAGGGCATAAGAAAGGAATTTATAGGCGTATCAAAAGAGGCGAGGGTCATCTTATGAATCAGTATATTGACATTAAGAGGGACATTAAAAAGGGGATAAGAAAAGCTAAAAGGGACTATGAAATTAAAGTTGCTAGGGATTCTAAAACTAATCCAAAAAGTTTTTTCCAGGTATATAGAACAAAAGTCAGAGATAAGATAGGTCCCCTTAAAAATAACTATGGGCATCTTACTGACAAAGAGAATGAAATGTGCTCGATTTTAAATAATTATTTTCTCTCGGTTTTTACACAGGAAGACACTAATAATATTCCGGTAATTAATTTTTATAGTGGATCAGAAGAAGATAAATTATGTAACATCACAGTCACTAGTGAAATGGTTGTGAAGCAGATAGACCGACTGAAGCAAAATAAGTCACCGGGTCCTGATGAGGTTTTTTCAAGGGTTCTTAAGGAATGCAAAATGGAAGTCTGTGAACCATTAACTAATATTTTTAATTTATCTCTTCAAACAGGTGTAGTGTCTGATATGTGGAAGATGGCTAATGTAATTCCTATTTTTAAAACAGGGGACAAGTCGTTACCGTCAAATTACCGCCCAATAAGCCTGACCTCAATTGTAGGCAAGTTGCTAGAGTCAATTATAGCTGAGATTATAAGAAGCCATCTCGATAAGCATAGCTTGATTAATGATACTCAGCATGGATTCACAAGAGGCCGGTCTTGTCTAACTAATTTATTAACTTTCTTCAGTAAAGCTTTTGAGGCTGTTGACCACGATAAAGAATTTGATATTGTTTACTTAGATTTTAGTAAGGCATTTGATAGAGTTCCGCACCAAAGACTGTTGAAGAAAGTAGCAGCTCATGGCATTGGGGGGAGGGTGCTCTCGTGGATCGAGTCATGGCTCACAGACAGGAAGCAGAGAGTGTCCATAAATGGGGTTAAATCCGAGTGGGGATCAGTAACAAGTGGCGTTCCACAGGGATCAGTCTTGGGCCCGTTGTTGTTTATAATATATATCAATGATCTTGATGAAGGAATTGCTAGTGATATGAGCAAATTCGCCGATGACACGAAGATAGGTAGGATAATTGATTCAAACGTAGATGTTAGGGAACTTCAGGAGGATTTAGACAAACTCTACTCTTGGTCAGAAAAGTGGCAGATGCAGTTCAATGTGGATAAATGCAAGGTTCTGAAGCTCGGGAGTGTCTATAACCCTAGCACTTATAAGTTAAATAATGTAGAACTTAGCCATACAGATTGCGAAAAGGACTTGGGGGTTATGGTAAGCAGCAACCTTAAACCAAGACAGCAATGCCTAAGCGTACGTAATAAGGCAAATAGATTACTGGGATTTATATCAAGAAGTGTAAGCAACAGAAGTCCAGAGGTCATACTGCAGCTTTATACATCATTAGTAAGGCCTCACCTAGATTATGCAGCTCAATTCTGGTCTCCATATTACAGAATGGACATAAATTCGTTAGAAAACATTCAGCGTAGGAGGACTAAATTAATACATAGCATTAGAAATCTTCCTTATGAAGAAAGATTGAAGACTCTTAAGTTACATTCACTTGTTAGACGAAGAATGAGGGGAGACCTGATCGAAGTGTATAAGTGGAAGATAGGTATTAATAAAGGGGATATTAACAAGGTCTTGAGGATATCTCTCCAAGAGAGAACCCGCAGTAATGGATTTAAATTAGATAAGTTTAGATTTAGAAAGGACATAGGAAAGTATTGGTTTGGAAATAGGGTAGTTGATGAGTGGAACAGTCTACCTAGTTGGGTTATTGAAGCTAGGACTTTGGGTAGTTTCAAATTTAGGTTGGATAAGTACATGAGTGGGAGGGGTTGGATTTGAGTGGGACTTGCACATCGGAGTTTGTTTCTTGGGTGGCATTGAAAATTGGGTTGGGCAAATGTTTTGTTAGTGGGATGAATTGTAAAGGACCTGCCTAGTATGGGCCAACAGGCCTTCTGCAGTGTTCCTCCTTTCTTATGTTCTTATGTTCTTAACAGCAGGGGGCCCAACACTGACCCCTGTGGAACACCGCTCGTGACGCTTCCCCACTCTGATTTCTCCCCATTTATGCAAACTCTCTGCTGCCTATTTGTCAACCATGCCTCTATCCAGGAAAAAATTTCTCCTCCTATTCCATGTGCCTTAATTTTCCTCAATAGTCTCTGATGTGGGACCTTGTCAAAAGCCTTACTGAAATCCATATACACTATCATATTCATTACCATGATCAACCTCCTCAAATACCTTAGTGAAAAAAGTTAATAAATTCGTAAGGCAGGAACGCCCCTTTGTAAAACCATGCTGAGATTCGTTGATTAATTTATGCTTTTCAAGGTGGCTACGAACTGCCTTGGCAATTATTGATTCCATAAATTTTCCCACTATGGAGGTTAGGCGTATTGGTCTATAGTTCGAAGCTAAGGACCTGTCACCTGCTTTGAAAATAGGTATCACATTTGCCATTTTCCACTTATCTGGCACCATGCCAGTTTGTAGTGATATGTTGAAAAGATTAGCCAAAGGTTTGCTAAGCTCCTCTTTACATTCCTTTAGAACCCTTGCATACAGTTCATCAGGGCCTGGGGATTTGTTAGGTTTTAATTTATCTATTTGCCTAAGGACCATGTCACTTGTGACTCTAATCGTGCACAGTTTATTATCGTCCTGTTCCACATAATTTATCATTTCTGGAATATCGCTGGTATCCTCCTGTGTAAAAACTGAGAGGAAGTATGTGTTAAAACTTCTACACATTTCCTTATCACTGTCAGTGAGCTGACCCGAGGAACTTTTGAGTGGGCCTATCTTGTCCCTGATCTTACTTCTGTATACCTGAAAGAATCCTTTTGGGTTAGTCTTCGAATCTCTTACAACTTTAACCTCATAATCTCTTTTTGCTTTTCTAATTTCTTTTTTTATTTCTCTTTAACTGAATATATCGATTTCTTAATTGCCCCTCCCCTCTTTTGATTTGCCTATATATGCCTCTCTTTTGACCAATTAGATATTTTAATCTATTGTTCATCCATTTAGGATCATTTTTGTTTGATCTGATTTCCCTATTTGGAACATAATTTGACTGAGCAGCTAGAACTATGCCCTGGAAAGCGTCATATCGGCAACCATCACCACCTACCTGACCCTTAGTCAGGTCATTCCAGTTCAGCCCACCTAAGTAATTTTTCAGTCCTATGAAATCAGCCAAGCGGAAGTCAGGGACAGAGACTTGATTGCCATTATTAGGGGAATTCCATGATATATTAAAACTGAGTGATTTGTGATCACTTTCCCCAAGCTCATCATTAACCTCAAGATTATTAATTAGTGTTTCCCTACTGGCAAGAACCAAGTCAAGGAGGTTATTTCCCCTAGTTGGCTCTCTCACAAACTGTTTTAAAAAACAATCCTGGATCGTATCAAGAAAGTCACCTGACTCTAAATTTCCTGTCAAATTGCTCCAGTCAATCTGTCTATAGTTGAAATCTCCCATTAGCACAACATTTTCGTATGTAGATGCCTTACGAATTTCGTCCCATAGAAGTTTTCTGCACTCCCTATCAAGATTTGGGGCCCTGTAAATCACACCCAAAATTAGTTTTTCTCGGCCCTCGAGAAGCTGTAATCAAACAGATTCAGTGGCTGACGCTTCTAATTTAATATCTTGTCTAACACAACAATTTAAATTGTCTCTGACATACATCGCTACTCCACCACCTTTCCTGTTGACCCTGTCAGTGTGGAATAATTTATAGCCTTGTATGTGACATTCAGAGGGTATCTCTATCTTTCAGATTGAGCCAGGTCTCTGTTATAGCAATAATATCGATGTTTCCTGCACTTGCAATTAATCTTAGCTCATCTATCTTATTTCTTACACTCCTGCTATTAGTATAGTAAACCTTAAGGGAGCTAGTCCCTTGCTGCCCTCTGCTGTCCCCCTTTGTTTGCTGACCTGATCTATTGTTTTTATTTATAACTTCATGCTGAATGCCTTTTATACATTTACTGTTTCCAACCCTAGTGTTGCAACCTGCTTGTTTCCCACACACACCCATACCTCTATCTTCCATCAGTTTAAAATCATAGGCATTTCACCAATGGTCTGCAAGTGCTACCACCCCAGCCCCAGAGAGATGTACCCCATCCCTTGCATACATATCATGTTTGCCATAAAAGCTGTTCCAGTTGTCAATGAATGGGATTGCAAGTTCCTTACAGTATCTGTCTAGCCAGCAATTTACACCAATTGCCCTAGACAACCATTCATTTCCTACTCCCCTTCTAGGCAAGATGCTACATATGATTGGGATCCCTCCCTTAGACTTAATGAAATCTATAGCTGACCTGTACTTATCTAGCAGCTCTTCTCTCCTACCCTTCCCAATATCATTTCCACCAGCACTGAGACAGATAATGGGCTTGTTCCCATTACCTGACATGATATTATCCAGCCTGTTGACAATGTCCCCAACACCAGCTCCAGGGAAGCACACTATCTCTCATCTTATTCCTATTACAAAAAGCACGGTCAATATATCTTACCTGAGAGTCACCAACCACAAGAATGCGCTTACCTCCATTAGCAGGGGCAGTAGTACCCTTACCTTCACTGGCCACTGGAGTACATTCATCCTGAAGAACAGAGAAGCGATTTCCTACCTTCAGATCTTCACTCTTAACTTTCCTTACTCTGATGCGCCTCCCATTACTGTGAACCACTCGCCACTTGTAGCAGGTGCTGGGCTGCACCTCACTGCTGGTAGCCGTTGCTACCTCCCCAACTACAGCCTCCTCACAGTGAGAGACAGACTGCACCTCACTGCTAGAAGCCTCATTCCCCACAACTCCAGCCACCTCACACTCTCTCCCAGACCCATTGAGGTGGACCTTCAGCCTCCTAATCTCCTCATGGAGAAGCAAGACCTCCTCCTTCAACTCTCCAACCTCAATTTTTAAAACACTGCAGAAGCAAGCCATGCTTTGTAACCGTCCACGCTAATCCCCAAAGCAGCTCAGGGTCTGTGACCTCACGTGACGACTGACCACTGACCATATACACGCCAAAAAAAATCACAATATTGCTCCAGACCATGAAGCAGAACTCTTCTCCAGGGTGATGGACTGATTATATCGTTTTTACATCTTCACTGTTCCTGCTGCCTCCTCTGTATTCGACCGAAGCCGTATACTGGTAGGCGAAACGTTTCGGGATACCTAACTGTTGCCCGTGTCTTATATATCAACTATCGTGCGTTTATATCTCCTCACGATATCCTTTCATTAAAGCTTGTTTAAACCTGTCATAAAGTGTAATATAATATTAAATAAAGTCTTTCATGTCAACCGGAGCAATGACATCTTCATTAAGTTTTGGCACCACTCCACCTCGACAAGCCCATGTTGTCATCGAATTGGCTGTTTCCAAGGTGAACACTGCTCTGCCCACTAAACTTGGACACCCATTGGTTCGCCAAAAATATTTTATTTATTTAGAACATGTTAAATAAATTATCCAAAGAAATCTTTGAACCAATTCACTGTTTAGGCCTCTGATTATATTACTCATTTTTTGGTGTCCATTTTACAGTACTCCCTTCTAGGCAAGATGCTACATATGATTGGGATCCCTCCCTTAGACTTAATGAAATCTATAGCTGACCTGTACTTATCTAGCAGCTCTTCTCTCCTACCCTTCCCAATATCATTTCCACCAGCACTGAGACAGATAATGGGCTTGTTCCCATTACCTGACATGATATTATCCAGCCTGTTGACAATGTCCCCAACACCAGCTCCAGGGAAGCACACTATCTCTCATCTTATTCCTATTACAAAAAGCACGGTCAATATATCTTACCTGAGAGTCACCAACCACAAGAATGCGCTTACCTCCATTAGCAGGGGCAGTAGTACCCTTACCTTCACTGGCCACTGGAGTACATTCATCCTGAAGAACAGAGAAGCGATTTCCTACCTTCAGATCTTCACTCTTAACTTTCCTTACTCTGATGCGCCTCCCATTACTGTGAACCACTCGCCACTTGTAGCAGGTGCTGGGCTGCACCTCACTGCTGGTAGCCGTTGCTACCTCCCCAACTACAGCCTCCTCACAGTGAGAGACAGACTGCACCTCACTGCTAGAAGCCTCATTCCCCACAACTCCAGCCACCTCACACTCTCTCCCAGACCCATTGAGGTGGACCTTCAGCCTCCTAATCTCCTCATGGAGAAGCAAGACCTCCTCCTTCAACTCTCCAACCTCAATTTTTAAAACACTGCAGAAGCAAGCCATGCTTTGTAACCGTCCACGCTAATCCCCAAAGCAGCTCAGGGTCTGTGACCTCACGTGACGACTGACCACTGACCATATACACGCCAAAAAAAATCACAATATTGCTCCAGACCATGAAGCAGAACTCTTCTCCAGGGTGATGGACTGATTATATCGTTTTTACATCTTCACTGTTCCTGCTGCCTCCTCTGTATTCGACCGAAGCCGTATACTGGTAGGCGAAACGTTTCGGGATACCTAACTGTTGCCCGTGTCTTATATATCAACTATCGTGCGTTTATATCTCCTCACGATATCCTTTCATTAAAGCTTGTTTAAACCTGTCATAAAGTGTAATATAATATTAAATAAAGTCTTTCATGTCAACCGGAGCAATGACATCTTCATTAAGTTTTGGCACCACTCCACCTCGACAAGCCCATGTTGTCATCGAATTGGCTGTTTCCAAGGTGAACACTGCTCTGCCCACTAAACTTGGACACCCATTGGTTCGCCAAAAATATTTTATTTATTTAGAACATGTTAAATAAATTATCCAAAGAAATCTTTGAACCAATTCACTGTTTAGGCCTCTGATTATATTACTCATTTTTTGGTGTCCATTTTACAGTAAACTATATACAGTAGTAGTAGACACTGCTAAGTAAAACGATAACCTTTCTTATTTCTCTATGTTCCCGATGAAGACGTGATGTAAATGGTTTAGAAAGCAGACAAGTTGAAGAATTACCATGATAATGGTTTAAATAAGACTGCTGAAAATATCCAATTTGTTTGAAGGTTGTTTGTAATAGCAGTTAGTATTGGAATACCGAAAAAAAAATTGTAGCTGACAGACAAGCAGCAATTGGAAACTATTTCGCAGTAAGCAAAAGCTCGATATTCATTCACTCACACTCATTCGTTCATATTAGTGTGAGTGTGGGTATGTAGTGTGTGTGGTATGTAGTGTATGGTGTGTATGTAATGTATGTATGGTGTGTATGTATGTATGGTGTGTATGTAGTGTATGGTGTATGTATGTAGTGTATGGTGTGCATGTATGGTGTGTATGTATGTATGGTGTGTATGTATGTATGGATGGTGTGTATGTATGGTGTGTATGTATGTATGGTGTGTATGTATGTATGGATGGTGTGTATGTATGTATGGTGTGTATGTATGTGTGTTTTTTTTCACAGGGTTCGACAAGGTTATTAAGGATCCCTAGCTTTACTGACAAGCTAAGGATTCCTAACTTTATTGACAAGCTAAGCTGTTACCTACATCAGCTCTTTTGAAAGCATTTTTATTGTTATGGGACATATAAGCAGGGAACAGGATGAAGTTGGAGCCATCTGTGGGGGCAGCATTTTCATTTGATCAACTGACATCGTTGACATCATAATCATGTACGAATGTGTTCGACTTGATTCATCCTGGGGATGAATAATCTCAGATGAAGTGATGTTCTGGAGAAGGGTACAACCAAAGTGAAGTTGCTGTTTTCTGCCCGTCTTGTGGTATAGAAGCTTGTTTCTCGCTGTCCTCGAAGTGGAGCCAAGTGTGGTACTTTGACAATGTTGGCCTTGTACGCCCACATCCCTCCTCCAGGATGGGTCCAGGCGAGAGACTAAGACGTCTTGCTCTCTCTCACATAATTGTGGTTGCAGGGGTCGAGTCATGGCTCCTGGTCCCACCTCTTCACTGGTCGCTACTAGGTCACTCTTCCTGCTCCGTGAGCTTTATTATACCTCTTAAGGCCATGTATGGATCCTGCCTCCACTATTTCAATTTCCAAATTATTCTACTTCCTGACAACTCTTTATGAAATACTTCGTAAACATCCCTGTGACTCCTCTGAGTCTTCAACTTCCAATTATGACCATTTGTTGCTGTGTCTCATCTCTGGAACATCCTCTGTCCACCTTGTCGATTCCTCTCAGTATTTTGTCTTTATCATGTCCCCCCCCCCCCATTTGTTCTCCAGGGTTGTCAGATCGATTTCCCTTAACCTCTCCTTGTAGGACATGTCCTACGTGTGTGTGTGTGTGTGTGTGTGTGTCAACTACAAGTTAACATTACTAAAGTGTACAATTCAATTTGAAGCAAAACAATTACACAAGTAAGACAATGCAAATACTGTAAATTGAAGCAATTTATTTAATGATAAAGGTTGGTAATAACAATGGAACATACTGCAAAGCATCACTGAAGCAAATACCACAGTACTTCAGCTGATGCAGAGGAAGCAGTAGATGTAAAGAGGCGGTCAGTCCCTCGGCCTAGAGGGAAGTTCTGCTCCATAGTCAAGAACAGTGCGAGGCGCAGAAAATCATAACATACGAAGCGGGGGGGATCTTTCTGTATTCGACTGAAGAAGCCTACTGTGTAGGCGAAACGTTTCGCAATTAAGATACCTAACTGTTGCAGGTGTCTTACTTAACAACTTGTCGGTATTGCATATCATAATAAAGTACTCCTTATTAAAAAAGAAAGTTAAACAATTACATAAAAATGGTTGGGCGTGAATGACACAGGACATGCATAGGCCAGTTGCTCTGATGACGGAATCCTATTGTTTATTTTACTTTAGTTTGTCTTATTCTGTTTAGTTTAAAGAAACTGATAACCAGTATGTGGCTTTTGCCACTGTTTTCGCTTTACCAGATTATTTTACCAGCGGTCTGAATTTTCGCATTTTTTTTTTTAAGTTCACTGTTAGAAGAAAATGGTATAAAATACCGACACAAACAGATGTTTGTGACTTGATATAGCCCACTGTGTGGGAGAAACGTCGTCAATAAAGGATCACATTATACTGCTTATGTTTTTATTTTTCCAAAGTTTACTGTTTTCGCCTTACCAGACTTTTCCCCGCGGTTTGAATTTTCGCATTTATATGTATAATATATATATATATGTGTGTGTGTGTGTGTGTGTGTGTGTGTGTGTGTGTGTGTGTGTGTGTGTGTGTGTGTGTGTGTGTGTGTTCCTAAGCATTTTCTGGTTTTGTATTTTTGTAGGCCAAGTTTAAAAAATGTCGAGTTACACAGATCTGCTGAAATAATTTTAAAATTATTTTCAATGCAAATATTAAGTACATGATCAATACATCTCAGTTCAAAACGCTGAACAGGCTTCCACTGTTTCTAGTATAAGGACTTTCCTAGTATGGGCCAGTATGTCTGCTGCAGTGTTCGTTCATTTTTGTGTTATGTATCATTCATGACTGGGTGGTATTACCTTCTTAGACGATTGTTGATTAATAAAATCTTTTTCCAGCAATTACTTCTGATTTGCAAACAAATCACACAACGGGTGAGTTTCGAACTCATGGCAAGAAGGAATGGTCCCAAATCTGCACACAGAAATTACTCCCTACGAAAGTAAAAGACTGGGCAGGCGATGCAAAATGCCCCCAATATAAAGTAGGGGCGCCATTGGTACACTAAGGGAAAACACCATAAGTGTCCGGCTCCCAAGACTGTTCAACAGCCTCCCATCAAGCATTAGGGGAATTGCCAATAAACCCCTGGCTGCCTTCAAGAGAGCTGGACAGATACCTAAAGTCAGTGCCGGATCAGCCGGGCTGTGGCTCGTACGTTGGACTGCGTGCGGCCAGCAGTAACAGTCTAGTTGATCAGGCCCTGATCCATCGGGAGGCCTGGTCATGGACCGGGCCGCGGGGGCGTTGATCCCCGGAATAACCTCCAGGTAAGTGTCATAAAACTCTCGGGCCAAGTGGTTAAGCACCTGCGAGTTTCAGGACTTTAGTGCCATGGGTTTGAGCCCACCCGTTCTGTGGCTAGCATGGCAATTTTTTTTGTCGAAAAAGCATAATGCTTTTTATCTCAAATTTAAACTAAGAAAATCATGTCCGCTACTTATCAAAGAGACCTGTAATCCATTTTGTTTAATAAATATTCTACTAGCTATTAAATTTAATTTGTAAAATAATAAAATTAAATGCGCGACATTTTAAGCACTTATATGTAGCCGATTGTGGAAAATTGCATTTAGCTGAATGTATGATTATGTACATAACAGTAAATGAACAGATAATTATTATTTATCAGTTAGACAAGTAGGAATTTGGGACACCTAGGTCGCAAAAAATGTTCCCCTTCGATACCTACCACTGCCATATCCACAAGTTGCTCTGGACCTATTAATTATATGAAATATACATACACCAGGAATACTGGTAAATATATAAATTTGTGGACTGTATATTAAAAATAACAAATGGTTATATATATACACAATTACATAACAGAGGGAAAATATATCTTAATATCACTCACCAATTTGACTGGAGATTAATGTGTATCATACTCAGAAAACCTCACTCTAAATCTATGAAAATAATGCTGGCCAGAATTACACAAATCTAGAGAGCTTATCTGAGGTTCCTGGAGCTGTCTTGTCCAGTCGTCTGATATCTCAAGTTATGCAGGAATGCACATCCACCAATTTCGCCTCCTATTTGAGTGTCAACACAATTTTAACGTCTAGAGCACGAAAAATTCTTCCCCATTCGCCAACGTTTCTAATCCAAAATTCAAAAACCAAGATGGTGAGTGTCTACTTTTTTTCGATAACATACTTCTTTTAAAAATACAATATAGGGCATCTATTTACCTATAAATTACCGTATTTCCGGAAAATATATACAGTATTTTCCACACCGATGCCTTAATGATTATCAAGTAATGGTACTCGTCCAACAATTAAATATACGCGGTTACCTTGGTTAAAAATACACAACAAAATATTGTACGAACATCAGTGACTTTGGTCAACACGTGTTACTGCCAACTTTGTACTCATTCTATCCTAATGTATATTTGGCAATGGCTACATGCTATACATTTGTGGGATGAATAAAAGTTTTCAAGACACCCACGATAAATTAAAACTAGTCAGAAATGATCGAATGAATTACTTCCAGAGCAACATCCACTACCAACTACTAGAGCATTGAATCCTGCGGTATACACACTTGCTTAAAAAAATGCCATAGAAAGGAAAACTTGTATTTCACATATACAGCGAATACTTAAAGTACGATATAGAAGACCAAATTTTATAATTCACAAGAAGAATGATATGATAATTACACGGCGCCATCTGATGAAGCAGCTGGCTACGCAAGTTTACAAAAGAACAGGTTTGTGGTCAGGCGTACCCTTGATGCTTGTAGGTGATTGGCTGAGAGCGAGGGTGTGCGCGACAAAAATTGGCATCCCCTCCTGTTGTCGAGGGCAACCAACACCCCCAGTTTGCTACAGCTTCCAAATTAGTATCTATCTTAACCCCCCTCCCCCAAACACAAAACTTTATTACCCATCTAAGACAATAAGCCGGTTATTTGAACTGCCAAAATGCTTTGTGAATGAAAAGAGGACACTGGAACCATGAGAATAACCTAGCAAATTCTCAAGTGTTGTCTGGTTATTATACTTGGGTAAAGTTAATAAATCAAATGCTTTTAGATATTCTATAGTGGTTACAATAGGTCTTTACTATTTAATATTAGGCGTGACGTCAGTGAAAGAAGTCTTGTGATTGGCCGTGTGTGAGGGTGTGTACGTGATCAAGCAAACAGGGAACCAGTACCCTTCAGCCACTGACAACCAAGGTTACACGTGCCCTTGTTCCTACACCTACTGTGGCGCAGCTCCAAGATTTTGAAATCAACATCTAAAAAAATTTATATATATTTTTTTTTTTCAACAAGTTGGTCGCCTCCCACCGAGTGTGGGTGACAATATATATATATATATTATATATATATATATATATATATATATATATATATATATATATATATATATATATAAATTTCACCCAACTTTTTTTTAATGCAAACATTAAGTTACGTCTTCATAAAAAAAAAGTTGGATTGCACAACAATCATTAAGCCGACTTACTTTTGTATCACCAATACACACAAATTGGGTATATCGAACAACTGTTAGTCAATGACAAAATTATTGAAATAAATAAATGAGAGGTTGGTTGAAGTTATATGCTGCGTACAACCAAAGCAAGCATACAACTAAAAATAATGAAATTACACAAACAGGAATTTCCGTCACAATATCACATCAGTAACTAGAGATATTATGCAATGTCTAACCGGTGGCGTGAGCCTAGGAAGGCAGTCTGACATCAGCTGGTGCGTAGTGATTGGCTGAGCAATGGGGTGTGTGAAGATGAAGACCCTCCCCCCTCTCTCTCTCTCCCTCCCTCCTACAACCCTCTCTCTCAAAACACACACACACACACACACACACACACACACACATACACACACACACACACACACACACACACACACACACAGCTGTGATTAGACCCCTGCAACCACATAGGCGAGTTCACTCCTACTGATCTTAATTTCTCGATAACCCCAGTTAATATTTTAGGCAGAGCTGATCAATCAAATTGAGTACGTATTAACATTATTTAATTAAACAAGTGACTGCTGTCTTAATGACCAACATGTAGGCGATAGTTTTTAAATATAAATCTCCCCAGTGTTGCCTGCACAAGACATGTTCTTGCAAATGGATAAAAATAAGTCTTAGACACTTATCATAAATTAAGGTTAACCGACGAGCAAAACTATTTTTTGTATAAAACGTTATTGGTAAGCAAATATATTCCAATGTGTACCATTACACAAGGAATTTACACTCAAAGTACTTAAACACTAATTTTCATGAAATTACAGAAAGTGTGGAAAATTGCATTTATCTGAATGTATAATTATGTACATAACAGTAAATGAACAATAACTATTATTTATCAGTTAGACAAGTAGGAATTTGGGACACCTAGGTCGCAAAAAATGCCCCCCTTCGATACCTACCATTGTCATATCCACAAGTTGCTCTGGACCTATTAATTAAATGAAATATACTCCTGTCAATTAACTGATGTGTCCCTTTAATTGGAAATATATTCAATTCAAGAATTTGAATCTAAATATATTGGACTAAAACGTAGCATTACAGATAATATCGAGAATTTAAAATATTGTTTGGCCAGCACTTGCTACCGGATAGCTTTACTAAAATTATCTTCCTTCTCATAATCTGCACATTGCAAATTATTTACATAAAACTAATGAACATCAACCTAGTATGCAACCCACAAATCTAAGTGACGTCAGCAAGTTTCCAAAAGTCTTTTTCAAGGAACGTACAAATTTTCCTACTTTTGTTTTATGTACAGTACTACCGTTTGAGGAAGGGGAAACTGGCATTAACCTCTCATTACACGCGTAATACCCAAGCTTAGCTACTCGCCAACCGTCTAATAGTGGAAAAGACGAGGCAGTATAAATTAAACTGATAAACTTCCCGTGGGGAATGTGACGACTAAGTTTGGGAGTACAGTACGTCACAAGCTTCCTTGTCTCTTATTGGCTGTGAGCGGAGGTGTGGACGTGAAGCCAACTTACTCCCTGCCTGCGCCACCACCGCCACTTTTTACTTCAATTTTGGTACATTATTTGTTTTACTATTAACAATCACAATCTTCACCTCACTTCAAACTTAAGTGAAATAAATTCTATTTAAATAAAATAAAGAACTATTGTTCACCGTTTGGAATTAAAAGTAGGTTAACAGCTCGTGTGAATAGATGGAGAGCGAAAGCACACAAGTGGTTTATTCCATATATCAACAGAATGTTGTAGCCCCATTCTATGATAATCAACACACTGAATCAATTTTCAATGTCACATTACATAACACAGGATGGGTTAGATAGTGTTGAAATCTGTCAGCCTGAGCTGGGAGATTTCAGTAGGGTAATTATATAGTCAAATATTTCATTATGGGTTCACTAGCTACAAAGATTTGGCTTCAGAAGAACGGGAGCTTTTATTTCACGGGGAATTGCTTCTTCTCAGGATGGCCCATCTCATACGCAAAAGAAACGGAATTTTCAATAACATGTCTACCAAACCTAGTGGAGGCAAGTGACAGGCAAAAAAAAAAAAAAAAGAGAAAGGAGCAACTTTGATGACATAATATATGCATTATGCAAATATCGCAAACAAAGCGATACAAGATGAAAAACCACGGGGGGAACAGAATGATAGCTATGTATGAGCATACATATACAATGTAGAATCATTAGAGGAAGAGCGAAGGGAGAGGGGGGGCAAACTCTCTGAACATGATATCGCCTGGTGAGACCACACTTGGCCAGCACTTCATCCCCCACTTCTCTTCTCGTACTGCCTGCCAGCTAGCATCAAGAATCCACACCAAACTAGACCAGACATGGTTCCTATTATTCGCCTGCAAAACAATTTAACCATAGGCGGTTGCTTGCACTACTATACTGCAATGTGCTACATATTGTCCACAAATTTTTTACTACAAATAACCCATTGAAAACGTAATATATATTAATCAAAAATGTACTACGAATTACAAATGAAAATTAACTGCAAATTACTCATGGAAATTTATGAACGAGGGTAAACCAATGACTAATATAGACTTAAAGAAAAATAAAAAGCATGACTAGCTAACAATGAAAAACAAACAAGTGAACAGGCTAAAATTATACAGCTGAAGCTGTAGACAGCAAGAGCATCACGAGAGAACAGAAGGAAGGCTACCTTGGCAGTTAGTGTACGTAGTCGCGAGTGCAACCTGCCTTGGCTGGCAGGTATTGATAAAAAAACCTTTTTTGAAAATTGAAGGTCCAATTTGTTACTTTTGAATAAAGAAAAAAAAGGATGGATATTCTCAAATTTTGCGTGTACGTTTACACATGACATTGCAATCCTTTGGCTTTCAACCCTATTTCAAGCTAATCCAGGGTGTTCTCTAATTTAGAATGATCTGTTCAGCAAGATTCGGTTCTCTGTCCTACCCTTAATTATTCCTTATTGATTTTCAATGGAGGTGTACTGTACACCCAATGTTCTCTGCTCATGCTGTGGATTCGCATTTTTTCATTCTTCAGCAGTCACATCTCGCATTTGTACATCCTTCTCTTACGTTTTATGTTTATTACATGTACTTAAAAATTTCAAACCTTAATCGTTAATTTATGGCAGAAAATCTGCCTCTAATACCGCAACTACTGCTATCAATTTCGGAAATCTGACATCTTGTCGCCCACTTAATATTGTATCAGCACTAAGTCTTCTCATGGCCGTTGGTTATTTACTAAACTTAGAACAGAAAGCTATGCTTTCATTTTTGCCAGTTTATATGCTAGCATGTAGAACAAGTTAATACTATTTCGTGGCCTCTTATGATCTGCAAATTGCATTTTTTTTTCGCTAGCTAAGCATTGATTGCCGTTGAACTAATCAGACATAACCTACTATATTGACGGCTACTAATCTTTTATCTCAGATCCTAAAATACGTTGAAACATTTATGTGAAGCTAATTTTCCCCAACTACTCCGAAATCAATTATAAACGGCTACTTTGCTTCATACTTATGATAAGGTGGATACTGTACATTAGACAACAGGAAGGATGGATATAAAAAAAAGTAAGTTTATTTAACAATATGACTAACACTAAGTTACAGTAATACGATACCAATTGCTGCCAAAGCCTTTATATTAAAGACTGTTTTGGCCATACATGGAACCTGTGTGAATGTGATGCTGTCTTTAAAGATAGTCTGCAAACAGAGTCCTATTATCACACTTGTCAGCAATCCTGTCATTGTTTAGGTAAGACACATATGCAACAGTTAGGTATCTTTATTTCGAAACGTTTCGCCTACACAGTAGGCTTCTTCAGTCGAGTACAGCAAAGTTGATAGAAGCAGAAGAGACCTGAAGACAATGTAATCAGTCCATCACCCTTAAAGTTTTGAGGTGGTCAGTCCCTCAGTCTGGAGAAGAGTATTGTTCCATTGTCTGGAATAATATGGAGTTGAAGTGATAGGATGGAGCCTTATATAGCGCCAGGAGGTGAGGCTCCATCCTATCACTTCAACTCCATATTATTCCAGACAATGGAACAATACTCTTCTCCAGACTGAGGGACTGACCACCTCAAAACTTTAAGGGTGATGGACTGATTACATCGTCTTCAGGTCTCTTCTGCTTCTATCAACTTTGCTGTACTCGACTGAAGAAGCCTACTGCGTAGGCGAAACGTTTCGAAATAAAGATACCTAACTGTTGCATATGTGTCTTACCTAAACAACCTGTCGGTATTTTATACCATTTTATTGTTCAATCCTGTCATTCCATAATATTACAAATTGTTTTGGCTATACATAGCGCCATGTGAAACAGCGTCCCAAACTGCTTCCTACCAGAATAGGTATGACATGTTTTATTCTAGAGCTAATCTAGCAACATCTGATGTCAGCTAATTGCAACACAATCCTTCCATGATCACATCACAAGGACATGACAACCAGAACTGGATAGCGACTGGTAAAACTTTCAAATCAAGAATGCCATTATCGAAAAAGAACAACACATTGCAGTCAGAAAGGCAAAAATGAACTACAAAATATCATGCCTTTGGTTCTGGTCTCAACATAATTGTAGAATACTGACAACATGTATGTTGAAAATATGAGGTTGCATATGTGCTTTGAAAGAAAAAAGTTCAAGGGAAGGAACAAAATTAAAAGTATTACAGGTCGAAGGGTAATGTGGAGACCAAGGCGGCAGCAGCAGATTTGGAGGTTGCACACTCGACATGCAACAAGAAAAAACTGCTGCAGTCTTACAATTGCAAGTGATGCAGGCCTTATTTATAAGCACCCATGCAATTTTAACCTCTCCCAAGTTTATTAACTACTCATATAAAAAGGAATTCCAACACATGAACAAGTCAAAATGCTACAGAACCCCAAAGAAATTCAATCACACTGACTTCTATATTCTAGGTTAAATCTATAAATGATGCAATACATATACGCATGTTAACGTTATCTGTGTGCTCTCATGACCATTTTGTGTTATGCATGGACTGTCTAAACAAAAATTAATCAAGTTGTCTCCAAATACATGTATATGTAACATGCACTTATGAAACTTCTTTCTACATACTTTTTATTTCTATACAAATGTTATTTATGCAATGTTGGGATTGGTTGGTTGGATTAGCGTTAATTCACGTCAAGTACGTATGCTGGGGAATAAGTACTGTATGGCCAATGGAACAGCAGACAAAAACTATAATTTTTGCCTGGATGAAAGGTCCATGTTTTTCTTTTTTACTTAACTCTTATGCAAATTGAAATTTCTAACTAATAAGTACAAAACTAAAATGAATCCAGGAACAGGAGGAATTTTAATGTTTATTTAACCCACTTAAGTATTTTCCTTGATAACATTAGTTGTTTTCCTTACAAGCCAATACGTCATTATATTTTAAATTAATTTATTACAATTTAATCCCACTTGCAAGATGTCCACTAATTTTTATTACATAAATACACGTACTACATACCTAGTTTGCTATCACCATTCCCTATTCTATACCTTCAAAGAAAATTTGCATTACCATTATTTTGGTGAAGCAGAAAATCTGTAGGGGTCCTACAGAGCCTAAGGAATGGGAGGCAATCAGGTTCAACTGAAGGGAAAGACAGGTCCAAATCCTTGGATCAAGAGTCCTTTACTGGCAAAAAGGACATCTTCACGAAGATGCGCAAATTCCTAAGAAAAATACCCGATACCCATTCTCTTGTATATTTTTCACTGCACCTATATTCAAAACTGACAAGTGTTACCACTGAAAAGTTGTCTTATAACGTTTTTTTTTTTTTTTAACAAGTCGGCAGTCTCCCACTGAGGCAAGGTGGCCCAAAAAGAAAAAATACTTTCATCATCATTCAACACTTTCACCTCGCTCACACAATCAGTTTTTGCAGGTGCTCAGAATACAACAGTTTAGAAGCATATATGTAATGAAGATACACAACACATCCCTCCAAACTGCCAATATCCCAAACCCCAGCCATTGTACAGTGGAACCTCATAAATCGAACTGCTCCCAACAACCAATTATGCAAGTGTATTTTTGTAAGTGCTTCTATAAGTGTATTTTTGAGGGTCTGAAATGGACTAACCTAATTTACATTATTCCTCATGGGAATAAATTCATTCGGTAAAGGCACTCAAACAGCCTTCTGGACTGAAGAAAGTTCGATATTTGAGGTTCCACTGTACTTCCCATTTCCAGGACTCAAGTCTGGCATATAAAAATAACAGGTTTCCCTGAATCCCTTCACTAAATGTTACTCTGCTCACACTCCAACAGCTCGTCAGGTCCCAAATACCATTCGTCTTCATTCACTATCTAACACGCTCATGCACGCTTGCTCGAAGTCCAAGCCCCTCATCCACAAAACCTTTACCCCCTCACTCCAACCTTTTCGAGGACGACCCCTACCCCGCCTTCCTTTCCCTACAGATTTATACGCTCTCCATGTCATTCTACTTTGACCAAACCACCTCAACAACCCCTCTTCAGCCCTGTGCCTAATACTTTTATCAACTCCACACCTTCTCCTAATTTCCACACACTGAATTTTCTGCATAATATTTACACCACACATTGCCCTTAGACTTGCATATTACTTAATATTAAGCCAAGCATGTATTTTTGCTTTTAACTTGAGATTATTACTAGTCTGTCTTTGCATCCTTTTTGGATAAGTGCTATACATTATATTTAATTAAAATTGCAGTCATTTTCAATTCCAAATGTCATGCAAATACAGTGGACCCCCCCGGTTTACGATATTATTTCATTCCAAAAGTATGTTCAAGTGCCAGTACTGAACGAATCTGTTCCCATAAGGAATATTGTGAATTAGATTAGTCCATTTCAGACCCCCAAACATACACGTACAAACGCACTTACATAAATACACTTGCATAATTGGTCACATTGGGAGGTGATCGTAAAGCGGGGGTCCACCGTACAGTAAATCTAAATATTACAGAGCTCTTGTTTTAGCCACTCTCCCAAGTGTCTTTTGTAACCAATCTTATCCCATTTATCTTTACTGTTTCTTATCAGATAGCTATGCTTCTATAGCCAGACAATTTCTCAAGTATCTCATACTACCACTCAAGTACAGGGCCTTATCAACAGCCTATCTAAAGTTCGGATTTTAATACACAGTACTTGTTACCTTTGCAGAGTGTACTGTAGGTACACTAAAATGCTGTATCTTAGTATTACATTCGATATAACCACACAACGTCCATGGAAAAAGCCCCTGAACAAATTCTCATGAAAGCAAAGGTGATAAAAGAAAAAACGTGGTGGTACTGCTTCAAATTTTAGCTAAGGAGTGCCAAAAGCATTGAAGATAATTTTAAGATTTATAAGGCTCTAAATTTAGCCTATCTAACAAGAATAGAAGAATAGTTGCAGGAATGAGTTGAATCTACTGAAATATCACTGATATAAAAAGTAGACAAGTGCAACATCTGGGTATCTATCATAGACATTTTGCCAACCAGTGGCTTTATCAATACAAATTCAAGGACATAATTGGAAGACAGTAGAACTATATACAAAAAGATGAAAAGAAAGATGAGGCAATAACCACAGCTGAGGGACTAATTACCTCATCTTTTTGTATACAGTTTTACCGTCTTCCAATTATGGCCTTGAATTTGTACTGATAAAGCCAGTGGTTGGCAAAACATTTACAATGAAGATACCCAGATGTTGTAAGTGTTGGTATTATATGCCATTCATGTACATCACTGACATTCTTTTGCCACATATTCGTTAAAGAGCCACAAGTTTAACAAATTAAACATTCAAGAAAGTCAAGTGATTATATTTATATTTATGTTAAGTAAGATGCAGTACAGGTATGCCTCACTCATTGACCGAGTTCCGTTCCTACGAGTAGGTTGGCAAGTGAACTGGTTGATAAAAAATAAAGTAAGGAGCCGTCCCTTACCGATATTTGAAGCATACTGTACCGGTAGTGGGATTGTGCCAACTGTCTTTAGATATTGTTTTTATGTCATCTTTGTACCATTCATAACATTTTTAGTATATTAAAAACAGAACTAGGCATTAAAAAAACAATAAAGTACAATACAAATACAGTACACTCATTACTTACCTTAAAATATTTGTAGTCTTAATGTAGGGCGAGAGGCGAGTATTTATTGTAGAAAGAGGAAGAGGAAAGAATGGAAGTATAAAAAGTTTACTGTCAAGGGGGTTAGCATGTATGAGTTAACCTTAAGCATACAGGAATTAATATGCATTTGTGTTTGTTTACATCCTTAGCATCTTTCATTCTCTCTTGTTTGCTCATTTAATAATAATTACTATTCTGGAGCCACTTTGTCTTATTTCGTGTACCGCACCTACACGAAATAGTATGACATTTAAAGTGTCCCAGAGCAATTATGTATTATTATTACTATCGACATACCTTGCTCACTATAAAGGGGCGTGTTCATCTGTTTACATTCTTGGTGTCCCTTGTTTATGATGGCATCCAAGGGTAAGTAACTTTATTCAGGTAGAGGTACACAAATAGTTACACAAATTATCATACATAGCTGCATGTGTAGATTACTTAGAATAGCCCCCAAAAAATGAAAGTTACTTTTTTGAGTTATCCTAGGTAATTCCACATATGCTGCTATAGTATGATATTTTATTTAACTATTTAGGTGTACCTGTACCTGAATAAACTTACTTATCCTCAGATAGCGTAAATAAGAGCCACCGAGAATGTAAAGAGAAATATACCAGGTAACTCCTTCACAGTGAACTACTTTTGTACTTCCCATTCTTTCCTCTTCTAAGTGCTGCTGTGTTTCCAACTATCCTGTACTATGGGTTGCACAATAAATTACAAATTTATAGACGAAATATGTAATCTTCGAGATTGCTCAAAGCTGAGATGTCATGCTGCCGTTTCCATGACCAAAGTTCTCATACAGCGTACAATACTGACTGGTCAGAGAGACCTGGTCATAAGCCTGAGCGGATGTTAAACAGGTAGGTCATTAATGTGGAGTGCCTATACTAATGTATTGTTTATCAGTTAGTATCCTTTATTTTATAAAGCTACTATTCAGTGGCAGTGGTAATGGAAGTTTGGCAGTACAGGCAAGTAAAAGGCAATATTTCTAGTGTTGCAATGAAGTCTTTTGGGATATACACAAATGGCTGTGTTGCACTTCTGTTCCATTACTAAGCACATATGGACATGGTGGTTACAATGAGTTGTCACACTACACATTCTGATAGTGTAAATACACAATACTAGTATATTCTGTACAAAGACTTTCCAGACAATATGGTATGCAATACCAGTATTGTGGGCAGAAAGCCTATGGCTTAACAGAATCCCTTAGACAAAGGACCTGGCTATCTCGATCCAGTTACTGGACAAATTCAACAGTGAAATTTCACCTCATCCACAGTATTCCAGAGATAACACTACCCTCAGCTCTGTGGGAACATCTTTTATGTCAAGTGGGGGCACTGACCCCTGGAACCCTCTCCAGATATACTCTCCAGGTATAGCCAGCAAAGGATTCACAAAACAGTAATTATAGAACAGACGTAGTGGCACTTATAACATCAGCCTGAAAAATAAGGCAGCAACAGCATTGCCACTTACAGGCACACTACCTTGGGTATATAAATTTACATCATTATATGTAGTCTGAATGCAGATATTTTATGTAATATTTAGTTTTAACTACATTAGATTTTCAATTCTAGCAAGTTATAGCTCTAAAGAAAACTAATGCAGTGTATATACTTTATAATACCGTGTTTCTGAATAGGAACATGATACAGTACCTGTATCCAAAGGGCATACCACTAACAGCTGTGGAGACAAACAAGGAATGTTATGCTGCAGTATTCACTCGCAATTTGCATGGAAATGGTCAATTGAAAGCAAAAATGAAAAAATATGTACATGCATCTCTAAGCTTGCTCTGCAATGCATCTTTTCTACACAGTACCTTTACTGTACCACAATAACCCTACTGTGTAATGCATATTACTGAATATCCTTCAGTTAACTGAAGGTCAAGATGAAGAAGCTAAGGTTACTGTAAACAAATCTTCTCTACTTACCATTATCCCTCATGTCAGTCTTATTTCCTCAATTTTCCCCAAGGCTAATTACAATCAGTCTGCTACAATTTATTTCTTTTACAGTCACCTATTGTACACTGTCTATATTAAGAATATTATTAAGATTTAGGCTGACATGCAGAGCAGGATGAAAAATCACCCACTCATTGCACTCTCAACCATTTCTTTACAAATTGCAAGTAAATACTGCTACACAACATTTTTTTTTTACTTAAGGTACAATAAATTTAGAAAACACTTACAAAAGGAAGTAGAGTCCCCAAGCAGAGCCAGCACCCCAAACGTTAGGAGTAACACCACGGTAGAGTCCTCTGATGCCCTCATGCCGAAAGATTTGACACATAGCCTGTGTAAGCCCTGTGTAGTGAGGCTTGGCAGCAGATGAGCCATCACTCACTACACAAGATATACAAATACTTTAGCACATCATATAATAACATCCAGCTGCATACTCAAAAATAATCCAAGCAGAAGCTACATATTTTTTATAATTTAATCAAGGGAAGCACTAAACCCATAAGGGGAAGACAAGACCAGTTCCTTTGATCAACAACTCGCCATCAAGGAATTTGCTTGGCCTTGTCACCATCTCATGTAGATCTACATTACTAAGGCCAGTGGCACCTACTTAGATTTAAGTCTTAATTATAACACCCTCAAATATGGTGCGAGAATTACATTTTCACCTAGACATGAGAGAATGGTTCTGTGGGGTGGGTGTACACACCATAAAAAAATTCTGCTCCATGCAGTGCATTATGGGAACAGCTAACCTCTGACCTTGTTTTTACATTAAACTAGTGACTGAGATAATGTCTACAGTAGGTTTCATTGGTTGTTTCTTGGTACTAATTAACAGATCAGAAGACATGCTAGCGAAAAAGATGATTTTGGTTGGTTGCAGACTGGAAGTCACCTGAAATAGGCCTCAATGTGGTGGAAATATTTGATTTTTGGCAATTTTCCTGAGGAAGGGCAGGGCCCTTAGTATCAACCTCCCCAGTCTGTTTCATAAGTTTTTCAATAGGTATGCTTTATTGGGATAACTTAAGAACATAAGAAAGAAGGAACACTGCAGCAGACCTACTGACCCATGCCCAGGCCTACTGGCTTAAGCCAATGCCCCAACCTAGTCAGGTCAGGTCACATTCACTTAAGGATGGAACACAGCAACTGATCTAGTAGCACAAACTAATCAGGTCCAACTTACACCCACCCACACCCACTCGTGTATTTATCTAACCTATTTTTAAAATTACACAACTTTTAGCCTCTAACTGTACTCGGGAGCTTGCTCCACTCATCCACAACTATTACCAAACCAGTGCTTTCGTATATCCCTCCTGAATCTGAATTTTTTTCAGCTTAAAATCACTGCTACGAGTCCTGTCTAGGCTAGATATTTTCAGCATGTTATTTACATCCCCATTATTTATTCCTGTCTTCCGTTTATACACCTCAATCATATCCCCCCCTAATTCTGCGCCTTTCTAGAGAGTGCAGATTCAGGGCCCTCAGTCTATCTTCGCAGGGAAGATTTCTGATACATGGGATCAACTTTGTCATCCTCCTTTGTACGTTTTCCAGAGCATTTATATCCATTCTGTAATACGGTGACCAAAACTGTGCAGCATAATCTAAATGAGGCCTAACCAAGGATATATAGTTGAAGAACAACCCGAGGACTCCTATTATTTATGCTTCCTGATATGAAGCCAAGGATTCTGTTAGCTTTATTGCGAACACTTATGCACTGTTGTCTTGGTACTTAGCTCAGTGGTGACGTGTACTTAGCTCAGTGGTGACGTGTACTTAGCTCAGTGGTGACGTGTACTTAGCTCAGTGGTGACGTGTACTTAGCTCTGTGAAGACCTGTTCGTGTGCTCTTGAGTGGTGACCTGTACTTTGAGTGCTGACCTGTACTTAACTCTGTGAAGAAGTGTCTTGTTTGCTCCCGTGGACTGAACCAAGATGCCCTCCATCGAGCAACTTTACCAGCAACTTAAGGAAGAATTGAAGGCAGCGAAGATGGAGATACGGCGATTGACCGAGGAAAACAAGAGGATTCGTAGTAGCCCTCCTGTTTCGAGTCCTCAGGTCAAGAAGGGATCGTGGTCAGTGGCTGGACAGCAGGGGACGACGAAGTTGACGATCAAGAAGACGAATGGAAAGCCAGAAACGATGAAGAAGAAAGAGACTGCTGTGGAAACTCCCGTGGAAACCTCCAACGCATTCTCGGTGCTACCCGACGAATGTGAGTCTACTACTGGGATCGTCACGACGAACGACAAGGAAGGTAAGAATATTGTTGTTGTTGGGGATAGCCAGGTTAGATACATGGATAGGGCATTCTGCTTGAAGGACAGGAGTAGGAGACAAAGGGTATGCTTTCCTGGGGCTGGGATGGAGGACATTGTTAGCCGGCTTGACAACATCATGAACGGTAATGGGATCAATCCTATTATTTGCCTCAGTGCTGGAGGCAATGATGTAGGCAAGCGTAGAAGTGAGGATTTAGTTAGAAAGTTCAGGACAGCTATAGACATGATTAGGAAGAAGGGGGGGCGCCCTGTTATATGTGGCATTTTGCCAAGAAGAGGTGTTGGTAATGAATGGTTGTCCAGAGCAATTGGTATTAATTGTTGGCTGGATAAACACTGTAAGGATAATGCAGTACCATTCATTGACAACTGGGACAACTTCTATGGCCGAAATGACATGTATGCCAGGGATGGGGTTCACTTATCCAGGGCAGGTGTGGGTTTTCTTGCTAACTCAGTTGAGGGGGTTGTTAGGACTTTAAACTAGGATTAGTTAGAGGTATGGGTTTAGAAATGATTAATAATGAGTATGGATATATTGACTTATGCTCTGATATTAAGAATCTTAATAGTAACTGTCATGGAGTAACTCTGGGTAATGATAATTTCAGAAATTGTGTAAAAACAAAGATGAATAGGAAAAATGTGCAGAAAAAAAAACATATGATGGTATTTTATGCTAACAGTCGAAGTGCAAGAAATAAAATTAATGAACTACGTTTGGTAGCATGTGCTGGGAACTTTGATATCATTGCATTAACTGAAACGTGGTATGATTTAAAGAGTCGGGATATGACTGCTGAGTGTAATATTCAGGGATTTAAGTTATTCAATGTGGATAGATGTAATGGGAAGGGGGGAGGAGTTGCATTGTATGTTCGAGAAAATATTAATTGTTGCATAAAAAAAGGTATAAAAATAGATGGAGCAGTAACAGAGTCTGTTTGGGTAGAGTTCGTGGAGGGTCAAGAAAAACTAATTCTAGGTGTAATATACCGACCTCCAGGCTTGGATCACGATAGAGGGAGACTTCTTTGGGACGAAATTGTTAGGGCTTCTGGACACAGTAACGTAGTCATAGTAGGGGATTTTAACTTTAGCCAAATTGACTGGAATTCTTTGACAGGTAATCTAGAGTCCAGTGACTTCATGGAAACAGTTCAGGACTGTTTTCTGAAACAGAGTGTAACTGAACCTACCAGGGGTAATAATTTGCTAGACCTAGTCTTGTCAAATAAGGAAACACTAGTGAATAATCTGGAGATCACTGAAGAGCTTGGCGCAAGTGATCACAAATCCATCACCTTTAGCATTAATTGGGAATGCAAGAATAATGATAATACAGTAAAAATCCCCGATTTTCGTTCTGCCGATTATAATGGACTTAGGGAACATCTGTCTAATCTTGATTGGGGTTATCTAGCTAATGATTTTATTGACGATAATCATACTTATGAATATGAAGGGATCTGCTTTTATGATTGTTTTCTTAATAATGTACACAGTGCCCAGAGTATATACATTCCCCAGAGAGAAATTAGGTCTAATAATAACGATCCCAAATGGGTTAACAGGAGGTTAAAGCATCTATTAGGGGAGAAAAGGGGAATTTATAGGCGCATAAGAAGAGGAGAGGTTAACCTTACTGACCAATATGTTCAGCTTAAAAGAGAAGTAAAAAAGGCGATTAGAAAGGCTAAACGTGACTATGAAATTAGAGTCGCTAATGAATCAAAGACTAATCCAAAGGGGTTCTTTCAAGTGTATAGGACGAAGGTGAAGGAAAAAGTAGGACCTCTGAAATCTGGGAATGGACAGCTGACGGATAATGAACTGGAAATGTGTTCCTTATTTAATGACTATTTTTTGTCAGTTTTTACACAGGAAGATGTAAATGAGATTCCAGTAATTAACAATTATTTAGTTCCTGATGAATTTAAGTTAACTAATATTACTGTCACGAGGGACATGGTTATTAAACAGATAGACAAACTGAAACAAAATAAGTCCCCGGGACCCGATGAGTTGTTTTCAAGGGTACTTAAGGAATGCAAGATGGAGCTTAGTCAGCCATTAACGAGTGTATTCAATGCGTCCATCCTTACCAGTGTTGTGCCAGAGATGTGGAAGATGGCTAATGTGGTTCCTATATTCAAATCAGGGGATAAGTCCACTCCTTCAAATTACCGTCCAATAAGCCTGACATCTATAGTGGGCAAGTTATTAGAATCAATTATAGCTGACATTATCAGAAGTCACCTTGAAGAGCATAACTTGATAAATGAATCTCAGCATGGATTCACGAGAGGTCGTTCCTGCCTGACAAACTTACTGACGTTCTTCAATAGAACATTTGAGGCAGTTGACAGTGATAAGGAATATGATATTGTTTATTTGGATTTTAGTAAAGCCTTCGACAGAGTACCTCACAAGAGACTCTTAAGAAAAGTGGCAGCTCATGGTATAGGAGGTAAAGTTCTAGCATGGATTGAGGCATGGCTTACCAATAGAAAGCAGAGAGTTACCATTAATGGAGTGAAATCTGAATGGGGATTAGTCACTAGTGGCGTTCCACAAGGATCAGTTTTAGGCCCTCTCTTGTTCATAATTTACATTAATGACCTTGATGAAGGGATTACTAGTGACATGAGTAAGTTTGCTGATGATACAAAGATAGGCCGTATAATTCACTCTGAGGAGGATATCAATGAACTCCAGGACGATTTGAACAAATTAATGTCTTGGTCTGAGAAATGGCAGATGAAGTTTAATGTGGATAAGTGTAAGGTACTTGCCCTTGGTAATGAAAATAACCCTCGAAGCTATAATCTAGGTGAAGTAGAGCTTGGTCATACAGAATGTGAAAAAGACTTGGGAGTCATGGTAAGCAGAAATCTAAAGCCAAGACAGCAGTGCCTCAGTGTGCGCAACAAGGCCAACAGATTACTTGGATTTATCTCAAGAAGTATAAGTAACAGAAGTCCAAAAGTTATTTTACAGCTCTATACATCACTAGTGAGGCCTCATTTAGATTATGCTGCTCAGTTTTGGTCCCCTTACTACAGGATGGACATAGACTCATTAGAGAACATACAGAGAAGAATGACTAAAATGATTTACTGTGTAAGGAACCTCCCGTATGAAGATAGACTTAAAGCCTTAAATCTCCACTCTCTGGAGAGGCGTAGAATAAGGGGAGATATCATTGAAGTGTATAAGTGGATGACGGGCATAAACAAGGGAGACATTAATAAAGTACTGAGGGTGTCGAACCAGGTAAGAACCAGGAATAATGGATTTAAGTTGGATAAATTTAGATTTAGAAAGGACATAGGTAAGTACTGGTTTTCTAACAGAGTTGTAGATGCGTGGAACAGTCTTCCCAGTGGGGTGATAGAGGCTAGGACCTTGGGTAGCTTTAAGAAGAGACTGGACAAATATATGAGTGGGAGGGGCTGGGTTTGATTGGTGTTGGGGGGTGCGGGAGTTGTTTCTTGAGTAGCTTTAGGTAGATGTCGTTTTGATAAGGACCTGCCTCGTATGGGCCAGTAGGCCTTCTGCAGTGTTCCTACATTCTTATGTTCTTATGTTCTTATCACCATATACACCATTTTTGGACTGTTTTTAAATTAGAATGTGTTGAATTGTGTAAAATTGGTCTAATAACTGAATAACAGGTGCTTTATAGGATAGCTCTGACAGTTGACAGGGCAGTTTCTTGCACTCAGTAGTACAGAAGGCCTCATTTAGATTATGCTCCACAGTTCTGATCTCCATGTTACAGAATGGACTTAAGTGTGCTGTTAAATACATGGGATCATCATCCTTCCCCAAGTATCAAAAACCTTTCCTTTGTGAATTAGGAGGGATATTACCGAAGAGAATAAATGGAAGACATGAATAAAGGGGATATAGGTGGCACTCTGAAAATATCTAACCAAGACAGGACTTGCAACAATGGGTTAAAGTTGGAAAAATTTTGGTTCAGAAAGGATATACGACAGCAATGGTTAGGAAACAGTTGTAGAGGAGTGGAAAAAAACACAAAGGTAGTGTCAATGAGGAAAAAATACAGATGGCTTTAAAAATAAGTTACAAGTAAATGAGTGGTCAAGTTTTCCCTGCCAGAAAGAGGAAAAAGAGAAAGAATTATTAATGTTTATCTTAGTAAAAAAAAAAAGGTTATTACAATACCAGGTTTTTTTTTTACTGCAAATACTATAGTACAGAACGTTCTCATTCATTTATATTATAATTAAGGCAAAGCTTGTGAGCATCACACACTACCTAAGGAATAGGAGGCAATAAGGTCTGATCCAGGAAAGTGGATCAGGATCAAGAGTCTTTCACTGGCCTCACTACCTCCTATGCATTCTTGCTACAAGGAAAGGCTAGGATGACAGTACTGACAAGAGCCAAAGTGTTACGATGCTTGCCAACTCACGAATAGAATGCCATTCATATATGTACTTGTTTCCCACCATATTCAAATACCAGTTGGTCAGGGGGAAGGGAGGCAAGCCTTAGTTTCTCATGACATGTCTAAACTCTGGTGAAGGTGCAAACACTGCTTTACACGAGACCTTTCTTGCTCACAAGACAGTTTTTATTAGCAGAGGTAGATCATGATAAAAAGTACAGTGCATACATTTATACTGACTTAAGACTGGTAAACGATTCATACAAGAATAAAAAAAAAATGTAATGACAATGCCAGTCATCTTGTTGACATTCCCAAGTCACTGACTGGTCAAATTCCAATACTGTTCTACTCATAACATTTTTCCCATACATAAATGTAGTAAAATTGCCAGCAAGTACTAACCTAATTGTCACCTGATGTCTTACTTTCAAAGTGTGATTTTTCTTTAAATGAATATGGTACTAGGTAAAATTCTCATAATATCTGACTAATTTTCTAAAAATTAAGCATGCTAAAATGTTGATTAAAGGCAAAAGTGGGAACGTTGGGCATATTTCCTTACATCTGCTGCCCCTGTTCACCCAACATTAAGAAGGTATTGTACCCAAGTGAAAGGTAACTGGTGTTGATCAGATCCTGTGGGAGGGGATTAAAAGACCCCAGTGGAAATAAGAATCCTCAATGATGTTTTTGACTACAGTACTAGGTTATCCAGGATTACTAAAGCTCTGGATTAATAATCCAAACAATCACCTGCTATTTACATGTTATGTGGATAGTGACCAGCCTACAATATTCTTTAACCCAGTCGTCAGTCGTCAGTGGTCAGTCGTCAGTCGTCAGTGGTTCAGTCGTCAGTCGTCAGTGGTCAGTCGTCAGTCGTCAGTCGTCAGTCGTCAGTGGTCAGTCGTCAGTCGTCAGTGGTCAGTCGTCAGTCGTCAGTGGTCAGTCGTCACGTGAGGTCACAGACCCTGAGCTGCTTTGGGGATTAGCGTGGACGGTTACAAAGCATGGCTTGCTTCTGCAGTGTTTTAAAAACTGAGGTTGGAGAGTTGAAGGAGGAGGTCTTGCTTCTCCAGGAGGAGATTAGGAGGCTGAAGGTCACCTCAATGGGTCTGGGAGAGAGTGTGAGGTGGCTGGAGTTGTGGGGAATGAGACTTCTAGCAGTGAGGTGCAGTCTGTCTCTCGCTGTGAGGAGGCTGTAGTTGGGGAGGTAGCAACAGCTACCAGCAGTGAGGTGCAGCCCAGCACCTGCTGCAAGTGGCGAGTTGTTCACAGTAATGGGAGGCGCATCAGAGTAAGGAAAGTTAAGAGTGAAGATCTGAAGGTAGGAAATCGCTTCTCTGTTCTCCAGGATGAATGTACTTCAGTGGCCAGTGAAGGTAAGGGTACTACTGCCCCTGCTAATGAAGGTAAGCGCATTCTTGTGGTTGGTGACTCTCAGGTAAGATATATTGACCGTGCTTTTTGTAATAGGAATAAGAAGATGAGAGATAGAGTGTGCTTCCCTGGAGCTGGTGTTGGGGACATTGTCAACAGGCTGGATAATATCATGTCAGGTAATGGGAACAAGCCCATTATCTGTCTCAGTGCTGGTGGAAATGATATTGGGAAGGGTAGGAGAGAAGAGCTGCTAGATAAGTACAGGTCAGCTATAGATTTCATTAAGTCTAAGGGAGGGATCCCAATCATATGTAGCATCTTGCCTAGAAGGGGAGTAGGAAATGAATGGTTGTCTAGGGCAATTGGTGTAAATTGCTGGCTAGACAGATACTGCAAGGAACTTGCAATCCCATTCATTGACAACTGGAACAACTTTTATGGCAAACATGATATGTATGCAAGGGATGGGGTACATCTCTCTGGGGCAGGGGTGGTAGCACTTGCAGACTCGATTGAGAAGGCCATTGGTGAAATGCCTATGATTTTAAACTGATGGAAGATAGAGGTATGGGTGTGTGTGGGAAACAAGCAGGTTGCAACACTAGGGTTGGAAACAGTAAATGTATAAAAGGCATTCAGCATGAAGTTATAAATAAAGACAATAGAACAGGTCAGCTAACAAAGGGGGGCAGCAGAGGGCAGCAAGGGACTAGCTCCCTTAAGGTTTACTATACTAATAGCAGGAGTGTTAGAAATAAGATAGATGAGCTAAGATTAATTGCAAGTGCAGGAAACATAGATATTATTGCTATAACAGAGACCTGGCTCAATCTGAAAGATAGAGAGATGCCCTCTGAATGTCACATACAAGGCTATAAATTATTCCACACTGACAGGGTCAACAGGAAAGGTGGTGGAGTAGCGATGTATGTCAGAGACAATTTAAATTGTTGTGTAAGACAAGATATTAAATTAGAAGCGTCAGCCACTGAATCTGTTTGGTTACAGCTTCTCGAGGGCCGAGAAAAACTAATTTTGGGTGTGATTTACAGGGCCCCAAATCTTGATAGGGAGTGCAGTAAACTTCTATGGGACGAAATTCGTAAGGCATCTACATACGAAAATGTTGTGCTAATGGGAGATTTCAACTATAGACAGATTGACTGGAGCAATTTGACAGGAAATTTAGAGTCAGGTGACTTTCTTGATACGATCCAGGATTGTTTTTTAAAACAGTTTGTGACAGAGCCAACTAGGGGAAATAACCTCCTTGACTTGGTTCTTGCCAGTAGGGAAACACTAATTAATAATCTTGAGGTTAATGATGAGCTTGGGGAGAGTGATCACAAATCACTCAGTTTTAATATATCATGGAATTCCCCTAATAATGGCAATCAAGTCTCCGTCCCTGACTTTCGCTTGGCTGATTTCATAGGACTGAAAAATTACTTAGGTGGGCTGAACTGGAATGACCTGACTAAGGGTCAGGTAGGTGGTGATGGTTGCCGATATGATGCTTTCCAGGGCATAGTTCTAGCTGCTCAGTCAAATTATGTTCCAAATAGGGAAATCAGATCAAACAAAAATGATCCTAAATGGATGAACAATAGATTAAAATATCTGATTGGTCAAAAGAGAGGCATATATATGCAAATCAAAAGAGGAGAGGGGCAATTAAGAAATCGATATATTCAGTTAAAGAGAGAAATAAAAAAGGGAATTAGAAAAGCAAAAAGAGATTATGAGGTTAAAGTTGCAAGAGAATCGAAGACTAACCCAAAAGGATTCTTTCAGGTATACAGAAGTAAGATCAGGGACAAGATAGGCCCACTCAAAAGTTCCTCGGGTCAGCTCACTGACAGTGATAAGGAAATGTGTAGAATTTTTAACACATACTTCCTCTCAGTTTTTACACAGGAGGATACCAGCGATATACCAGTAATGATAAATTATGTAGAACAGGACGATAATAAACTGTGCACTATTAGGGTCACAAGTGACATGGTCCTTAGGCAAATAGATAAATTAAAACCTAACAAATCCCCAGGCCCTGATGAACTGTATGCAAGGGTTTTAAAGGAATGTAAAGAGGAGCTTAGCACACCTTTGGCTAATCTTTTCAACATATCACTACAAACTGGCATGGTGCCAGATAAGTGGAAAATGGCAAATGTGATACCTATTTTCAAAACAGGTGACAGGTCCTTAGCTTCGAACTATAGACCAATAAGCCTAACCTCCATAGTGGGAAAATTTATGGAATCAATAATTGCCGAGGCAGTTCGTAGCCACCTTGAAAAGCATAAATTAATCAACGAATCTCAGCATGGTTTTACAAAGGGGCGTTCCTGCCTTACGAATTTATTAACTTTTTTCACTAAGGTATTTGAGGAGGTAGATCATGGTAATGAATATGATATTGTGTATATGGACTTCAGTAAGGCTTTTGACAGGGTCCCACATCAGAGACTATTGAGGAAAATTAAAGCACATGGAATAGGAGGAGAAATTTTTTCCTGGATAGAGGCATGGTTGACAAATAGGCAGCAGAGAGTTTGCATAAATGGGGAGAAATCAGAGTGGGGAAGCGTCACGAGCGGTGTTCCACAGGGGTCAGTGTTGGGCCCCCTGCTGTTCACAATCTACATAAACGACATAGATGAGGGCATAAAGAGCGACATCGGCAAGTTTGCCGATGACACCAAAATAGGCCGTCGAATTCATTCTGACGAGGACGTTCGAGCACTCCAGGAAGATTTGAATAGACTGATGCAGTGGTCGGAGAAGTGGCAGATGCAGTTTAATATAGACAAATGCAAAGTTCTAAATGTTGGACAGGACAATAACCATGCCACATATAAACTAAATAATGTAGATCTTAATATTACGGATTGCGAAAAAGATTTAGGAGTTCTGGTTAGCAGTAATCTGAAACCAAGACAACAGTGCATAAGTGTTCGCAATAAAGCTAATAGAATCCTTGGCTTCATATCAAGAAGCATAAATAATAGGAGTCCTCAGGTTGTTCTTCAACTCTATACATCCTTGGTTAGGCCTCATTTAGATTATGCTGCACAGTTTTGGTCACCGTATTACAGAATGGATATAAATTCTCTGGAAAATGTACAAAGGAGGATGACAAAGATGATCCCATGTATCAGAAACCTTCCCTATGAGGATAGACTAAGGGCCCTGAAACTGCACTCTCTAGAAAGACGTAGAATTAGGGGGGATATGATTGAGGTGTATAAATGGAAGACAGGAATAAATAAAGGGGATGTAAATAGTGTGCTGAAAATATCTAGCCTAGACAGGACTCGCAGCAATGGTTTTAAGTTGGAAAAATTCAGATTCAGGAAGGATATAGGAAAGTACTGGTTTGGTAATAGAGTTGTGGATGAGTGGAACAAACTCCCAAGTACCGTTATAGAGGCCAGAACGTTGTGTAGCTTTAAAAATAGGTTGGATAAATACATGAGTAGATGTGGGTGGGTGTGAGTTAGACCTGATAGCTTGTGCTAACAGGTCGGTTGCCGTGTTCCTCCCTTAAGTCAATGTGACCTGACCTGACTAGGTTGGGTGCATTGGCTTAAGCCGGTAGGAGACTTGGACCTGCCTCGCATGGGCCAGTAGGCCTTCTGCAGTGTTCCTTCGTTCTTATGTTCTTATGTTCTTAAACTGTCCAAACAAATTTATGTTCACATGTGTAGTGCTCCAAAAGTAGATCTGTTTTTTTTTACATATTTTCAAATAAAAAAAACAAGTAGATTGAATTTTTTTTTTTTACAAGTTTTCAAATGTAAAAAAAAGAAAAGATCTAAGTTCGGACAGTTTCAGGGTTAAACAAAATAGTATATCGAACCACAAATAATCAGAGTAAGAAAAAAGCGGCACATCCAACAATGCAGTTCAATAACTGTTTTACACCAAGCTGCCAGTCACACAAACTTTTTAAAGATGTAAAAAAAAAAAAAATTCAATCCATATATGCAATGTCACATTCTTTATCTTGGTCTACCATATTTAATACTTCAGTAAAAAAAAAAAAGGGCAAGCAGATTCATATTACAAGAACTCCCCTTTTAAAAATCATGCTGAAATCTGACCTAATTAATCTAACGGGATGGCTTGTAACTGCATCCCCAACAACTACAGTTATGCCTCACTGGTCTACAAAGAAATTTGAAGCTAAGGCCCTATCTCACTTTTGTAGTTATCTGTTACGAGTAGCTAAAAGTTTGCTAAGTTCTGCTTTACAGTCCTTTACAACCTTTGAAAATAATCGTCCGGGACTGGTGGCTCGTTTAATTTCAATCTTTAGTTGTCCGAGGATCATGTCACTAGAGTCATCTTCCATGATTTATCCTTTTTCTGCCCTGTATAATTATAGACTGTTTTTATTTAGATTATTAACTCCTTGATAACCCAATAAAGTTAAGTTCTGTTTAAGGCCTGCATCTTCTTTCTATTGGGGTCATCTAATCTTTTTTCCCAGGATATGACCCACACTAGTTAGCGAACACCTGGGTACCTATTCACTGTTCGGTGAACATGGGCAGCAAGTTTAAGGAAAAATACTGTTTCTACTAGTGCCAGGGATCCAACCCTAGTTCCTTAGTATACAAGCTGATGCAGCTACCATCTGAGCCACAAGACCACCAGATGTATCCAAAAGAAAAAAATATATAGTGCAAATTTTATCAAGTCAGATTCAGATTGTAATGTATAACTAGGTTATTAGGCAAGACACATATGCAACAGTTAGGCATCTATATTTCAAAACGTTTCGTGTACACAGCAGGCTTCAGTCGAGTACAGAAAAGTTGGTAGAAGCAGAAATAAAGATACCTACTTGTTTCATGTGTCTTACCTAACAACTTTCGGTATTTTATACCATTTTGATATTCACAATGTATAACTAGGGCTTTTATAAATCACGAAAGGAATTAGTAATTACACTAGACCAGGTGCTATCTTATGGAAACAAGTAGTATGTACCTTTACTAAATTATTCTTTGTTACTTTCTAACAATTTGCAATTTTCATAAAAATCTTTAGTATCCTAGGTTAAGGCATCATAATCACCTTGGTATAACTATCTAGTGGTAATATAAGTACATATTTTTTTCAGTTTTATATATAATTCACCTGTATGTACTACGAAACTTCTGTATACAATACAGTCCCAAAAAACGCCATCAGCCAATCAAAATAAGGCATATTATGGAGGAGCATCTCAGTTCCAACTCAGAATTCCACAGAACATTCTGGGAAAATTCAAATAAACTAAAGACCACTGAACGATACTGCTATTATAGTACAAAAATAATTAATTTGGTGTTATTACTGACCGGCAAATCTGATCTTGAGTAGGTCTAGAGGATGTAGGATGAGCGTAGAAGCAACACCACCGAAGACACCAGCCACCAGGTGTTCATACTTGACACCAGCCAGAGGGTTCCTCCCGTTGCTAGACAGACTCATCTCGGCTGGCTTCTTTACTAAGCTATGAGAGAAATACGACACCAAGTGTAGGCTATCTGACGCAAACGCTGCCTGGGTGGTGCAGAGGGCTTCTCATGGTTGAGAGTAGCACATGGATAAGCACACAGGGAGAAGGAACACTACAGAACAGCCAACACCCACTACACACTGGTGTTGACTGAGGTTGGCAGGCAGGCAGCCTCCACCATCACTTCTCCCTCTCTCCCTCCCTCCCTACCACCCTCCTTCCTTCCTTCACTACCTCCCTGCAAGTAAGATGATTTAGTTATAGATACACATAAGCACAATTATCATACATAATATAAATTATCTAGGATAACCAAAATAAGTCAAATTGACTTATTTCCATTGGGGTCCTTGTAAAAAACATAAGCAACAAGCACAACAATAGAACTCATAAATACTTCGCATAACTAGTAAATTATTATTAAAAAATACATACTCAAGGCTAATTGATAGGTAAGAGAGTAATGGGTAGAAATGGTAGTTTATTATGGCAGTTGATAAGAACCAACAACTATGATGAAAACAGTGAAGGAGGAAGATGTTCAAATAACGGGAAGGATGGCGCGGATTCTTCGTGTTTCGTGAGTATTATTACTTATATTATTAGGGTTTTTACCCTTCGAGGGGGATACCTTCATGCTCATGAAGGTCTCTTGATCCAAGGAATTTCGACTACCGTACATCAAACTTTATTGCCTCTCATTCCTCAAGCGATGTGACCCTTAGGGGTTTGTCCTTCCACTTGATTTTTTTTATAATATTAACATACAAAACCGAATTAAATTAGAATGGGTACCATGTTCTTACATATTTTGCAAGAGTGAAAGTTTATGATCAACCGTAACTAACATTTCTATCCTATCTTCCTTTGCTTTATATTAGTGTGGTTTTGATAAGGACCTGCCTTGTATGAGGCAGTAGGCCTTCTGGAAATATAAACACGAATGCAGTATAATGCGATCCTTTATTGACAACGTTTCACCCACACGTTCCAACCCCAGGTAGATCCGTGTGTGACTTGAAAAAGCCCACCGTGTGGGTGAAACGTTGTCAATAAAGGATCACATTATACTGCATTTGTGTTTATATTTCCATTGTGTCGGTATTTTATACCATTTATTTCCAGTAGGCCTTCTGCAGTGTTCCTTCATTCTTATGTTCGTATGTGTTTTATCACATTCTTACAACAATGTAACATAATTTGGATAAACGGTCTAGGATACCGACAAGTTCATAAATGAAATATTTGTGCAATATTTGGGAAACTATTCTGGAAACGTTTCGCCAGCCATTGGCTACTTCAGTCCAATGCAGAGACAGGTGGAAGATGAGGAGTTTGAGGTAATATGTCCCTCAGCCTGGAGTCAATGTGTTCAGTCCATCAATTGATGGATGAAAATATCGACTCCAGGCTGAGGGACTGATTACTTCAAACTCCTCTTCATCTAACACTTCTCTGCGTTGGACTGAAGAAGCCACTAGCTACCTGGAGAGTATTTCGGGGATTAACGCCCCCGCGGCCCGATCCATGACCAGGCCTCCCGGTGGATCAGGGCCTGATCAACCAGGCTGTTACAGCTGGCCGCATGTAGTCCAGCGTACGAACCACAGCCCAGCTTTAAGTATCTGCTGGCGAAACGTTTCCAGCATAAACATTCCCAAATGTTGCGCAAGTGTCTCATTAGTTAACATGTAACCTGAATTTACATGGATTATTTTAATTAATAAAATGCTACAAATAAATGATACCTGACTATAATGCTTGCATCATATTCAGGTAGTTTTAAAAATAAGCTGGACAAATACACGAGTGGGTATGGGTGGATGTGACTTGGACCTGACTAGCATGGGCCACAAGGCCTGCTGCAGTGTTTCGTATGTTCTTACGATTTGCAACTAGTGAAAATATGGACCCAAATGGAACTTGGCCTCAAGATCCTTGATGTCAGTGAAAGGCTCTTGATCCAAGGAAATGGATCAGTCCTGATTGGCTCCCATTCTGTAGATTCCATATTACCCCTATGGGTCTAATACTTCCCCCTGATTATAAGTGGCTTTATCGGGTTATGCTAAATGTGCATAATGTACTGTATATAAGAACAAAAGAAAGGACCACTGCAGCAGGCCTACTGGCTCATGCCAGGCAAGTCTTACACCTGAATATCAAAATGGTATACAATACCGACAGGTTGGTAGGTAAGACACATAGGCCTAACTGTTGCCTATGTGTCTTACCTACCAAGTCTTATACCTACCATCACCAACTCATGTATATTTCTAACCTATTTTTAGAGCTGAACAAGGTTTTGTGCCAGTAACATCTGTGTGCTCTTAAAACCACTGTAAATTTTTGTATATGTATTCTATATCAACATATAAGCTAAACCATGCGACAGACAGTCTGTAGGTTTCTAGGATATAACTAAACTGAATTCATTTTGTAGGTTATAAAGAGAACCATATTGGCTGTAGAAACTGTCAAGATAGGGAGAAAACAACATTTTTTAATGAAGCTAAGAATGTGACATAACCTTGCCTAAGTGCATTTGCCATGAAAACAACTCAAATGCTAGGCACATCTTTAGCTAACACGTTGAATTTGGCACTTTAATATCACTCGTGCATTACATATTTAGAGGCCTGGTGAATGACGAGAGATAAATGAATATATATTACTCACTTTGTATTTAATATAGGTGGTTAATTCAGTTCTCAAGGCAACTGCAGAGATCTTGGTATCACAGGGTTTGTTTAGCTGCCTGGCCAGTTTAATTCTTAATGAAATTAAACCCTCCTGCACATTTCTGAAAAGGATGTAATTCTGTCACATTACCACAAAATACCACCACTGGCAAGCTTAGACTAAGGAATAGTAACACTCAATCAAATTAATATGAAGCATAATAAATGTATAAAGGAAAATGTACAAAGGAGGATGACAAAGTTGATCCCATGTATCAGAAACCTTCCCTATGAGGATAGACTAAGGGCCCTGAATCTGCACTCTCTAGAAAGACGTAGAATTAGGGGGGATATGATTGAGGACAGAGCCAACTAGAGGAAATAACCTCCTTGACTTGGTTCTTGCCAGTAGGGAAACACTAATTAATAATCTTGAGGTTAATGATGAGCTTGGGGAAAGTGATCACAAATCACTCAGTTTTAATATATCATGGAATTCCCCTAATAATGGCAATCAAGTCTCCGTCCCTGACTTTTGCTTGGCTGATTTCATAGGACTGAAAAATTACTTAGGTGGGCTGAACTGGAATGACCTGACTAAGGGTCAGGTAGGTGGTGATGGTTGCCGATATGATGCTTTCCAGGGCATAGTTCTAGCTGCTCAGTCAAATTATGTTCCAAATAGGGAAATCAGATCAAACAAAAATGATCCTAAATGGATGAACAATAGATTAAAATATCTGATTGGTCAAAAGAGAGGCATATATAGGCAAATCAAAAGAGGAGAGGGCCAATTAAGAAATCGATATATTCAGTTAAAGAGAGAAATAAAAAAGGGAATTAGAAAAGCAAAAAGAGATTATGAGGTTAAAGTTGCAAGAGAATCGAAGACTAACCCAAAAGGATTCTTTCAGGTATACAGAAGTAAGATCAGGGACAAGATAGGCCCACTCAAAAGTTCCTCGGGTCAACTCACTGACAGTGATAAGGAAATGTGTAGAATTTTTAACACATACTTCCTCTCAGTTTTTACACATGAGGATACCAGCGATATTCCAGTAATGATAAATTATGTAGAACAGGACGATAATAAACTGAGCACGATTAGGGTCACAAGTGACATGGTCCTTAGGCAAATAGATAAATTAAAACCTAACAAGTCCCCAGGCCCTGATGAACTGTATGCAAGGGTTCTAAAGGAATGTAAAGAGGAGCTTAGCACACCTTTGGCTAATCTTTTCAACATATCACTACAAACTGGCATGGTGCCAGATAAGTGGAAAGTGGCAAATGTGATACCTATTTTCAAAACAGGTGACAGGTCCTTAGCTTCGAACTATAGACCAATAAGCCTAACCTCCATAGTGGGAAAATTTATGGAATCAATAATTACCGAGGCAGTTCGTAGCCACCTTGAAAAGCATAAATTAATCAAGGAATCTCAGCATGATTTTACAAAGGGGCATTCCTGCCTTACGAATTTATTAACTTTTTTCACTAAGGTATTTGAGGAGGTAGATCATGGTAATGAATATGATATTGTGTATATGGACTTTAGTAAGGCTTTTGACAGGGTCCCACATCAGAGACTATTGAGGAAAATTAAGGCACATGGAATAGGAGGAGAAATTTTTTCCTGGATAGAGGCATGGTTGACAAATAGGCAGCAGAGAGTTTGCATAAATGGGGAGAAATCAGAGTGGGGAAGCGTCACGAGCGGTGTTCCACAGGGGTCAGTGTTGGGCCCCTGCTGTTCACAATCTACATAAACGACATAGATGAGGGCATAAAGAGCGACATCGGCAAGTTTGTCGATGACACCAAAATAGGCCGTCGAATTCATTCTGATGAGGACATTCGAGCACTCCAGGAAGATTTGAATAGACTGATGCAGTGGTCGGAGAAGTGGCAGATGCAGTTTAATATAAACAAATGCAAAGTTCTAAATGTTGGACAGGACAATAACCATGCCACATATAAACTAGATAATGTAGATCTTAATATTACGGATTGCGAAAAAGATTTAGGAGTTCTGGTTAGCAGTAATCTGAAACCAAGACAACAGTGCATAAGTGTTCGCAATAAAGCTAATAGAATCCTTGGCTTCATATCAAGAAGCATAAATAATAGTCCTCAGGTTGTTCTTCAACTCTATACATCCTTGGTTAGGCCTCATTTAGATTATGCTGCACAGTTTTGGTCACCATATTACAGAATGGATATAAATTCTCTGGAAAATGTACAAAGGAGGATGACAAAGTTGATCCCATGTATCAGAAACCTTCCCTATGAGGATAGACTAAGGGCCCTGAATCTGCACTCTCTAGAAAGACGTAGAATTAGGGGGGATATGATTGAGGTGTATAAATGGAAGACAGGAATAAATAAAGGGGATGTAAATAGTGTGCTGAAAATATCTAGCCTAGACAGGACTCGCAGCAATGGTTTTAAGTTGGAAAAATTCAGATTCAGGAAGGATATAGGAAAGTACTGGTTTGGTAATAGAGTTGTGGATGAGTGGAACAAACTCCCAAGTACAGTTATAGAGGCCAGAACGTTGTGTAGCTTTAAAAATAGGTTGGATAATTACATGAGTGGATGTGGGTGGGTGTGAGTTGGACCTGATAGCTTGTGCTACCAGGTCAGTTGCCGTGTTCCTCCCTTAAGTCAGTGTGACCTGACCTGACTAGGTTGGGTGCATTGGCTTAAGCCGGTAGGAGACTTGGACCTGCCTCACATGGGCCAGTAGGCCTTCTGCAGTGTTCCTTCGTTCTTATGTTCTTATGTTCATACACATATACACCATCAATATTACAACCAATGTTTACTGTTTTCTTGGACACTTATACAAGCAGCTACTGGGTTGTCTTTCATCATGATAGACAATGTTGTGGTATACGTATCTGCACATATACCAGACTGCACATATACAAATCCAAACACATGCACACAAATAGGTACTGTAATTAGATTAGATTAGTGTGTGTGAGGCTAGTGTCAGTTATGGTAGGTTACCCATTACGTGTAGTCAATTCTGGGGGTCACCACCCTCGTCTTACACGGAGGTCATTCCGAGGGTCAATGCCTCCACGGCCCAATCCTTAACCAGGCCTTTTAGTTGCTAGCCTGATCATTTAGGCTTAGTGTCTGTGGCCACATGGCTTAATGTCTCTGCTGATTGTAGCTGCCTTCCCTCACCTTTAAGTAAGCATGTTTATATTAAGTAATATTATGTTTTATATTAGTGCTATTATTTCTAAGCTTTTAAGTTTGTGATATTTTTGGTGGTAATTAATGTAACCTAAAAATTAGACCCATTCATATAGGCAATGCTAGTTTAGTCTTGGAAATTTTTGAGTAAATTTTTTGCATGAGGGCTCTGTATGTTTAAATGTTTAGGAAATTAAAAAACACTTAACATGTGAATTTTGACTTTAGATTTAAATTACATGTGGTCTGTGAATGCTGTATAGCTTCGTGAATCACTCAGATAAAAATGTCTGCACAAATGTAATCACAGTACTGAAAATCCAAGTGAAACTATAATTAAGTTAATGTTCAGTGCAGATTAAAAAAGACAAGTGTTTAATCTGAAAAATATTGAATTTAATCTATAAGCATAATAGTACAGGGAAAATTTCTGCCTTTCCTTTGTACATGTATGGGGTGTTTACCTGGAGTTTACCTGGAGAGAGTTCCGGGGGTCAACGTCCCCGCAGCCCGGCCTGTGACCAGGCCTCATGGTGGATCAGGGCCTGATCAACCAGGCTATTACTGCTGGCTGCACGCAATCCAACGTACGAGCCACAGCCTGGTGTCTAGTGAAGTCACCAGTTTTTTAAGTTGATGACATGGTGTCTACAGTGGAACCCTGGTTTTCGTCTTTAATCTGTTCTAGGTCGGCCAAAAACCGATTGGTACGAAAACTGAAGTAATATTTCCCATAAGAAATTACGTAAATCCAGTTAATCCATTCCAGACACCCAGAAACATTAACAAAAAAATTAATTTTATAGAGAATAACTATAGTTTTACATACAGAAAACAGTGAGAAATAAATATAAAGCACTAATGAAATGGATAAATGAACATTTAACATCACTTTTACCTTTATTGAAGACTCTTGTTGGCATATGGAAGATGGCACGGAGGGAAGAGGGAGGAGAGGTTATTTTTTGGAAGGGGAATCCCCCTCCATAAGGACTTCAGGTATCAAAGCCCTATCCGGGGTTACTTCCCTTCTTTGTCTTTTACTGGCACTAGGACCAGCTTGAGAGTCACTGGACCCCTGTTGCACAAAAAATGTCCAGAGAGGCCTGTTTCTGGTGCCCCAAAAATGGGACACGGCATTGTCATTGAACATGTTGCTGACACGGCTTGCAACAACTTTGTTAGGGTGATATTTCTACACAAAACTTTGCACTTCACTCCACTTTGCACAAATATCCTTAATTGCTGAAGAAGGCACATTCTCCTCTCTCTCTTCCTCCTCCTCTGAAGCAATTTCCTCAGCTAAGGTCTGTTGCTGTTCCAGATGAAGGTCTTGCAGCTCTTCAGTGGTTAGCCACTCACCTCCAACCCCATGGACTTTGTTTGGCCCTATGGTGGCTTATTTAGCAGTGGCAAGGACAAAAAACAATGTATTATTATGAAATGTTTTGGATGAACGTGCGGAGTAATGCTCACTGAACAAGTAACAAAGACACACTGAGTCACAAACATATGAGTGGCCGCATCTCATGGGCAGGCAGATGTGTCTGGTATGGATGATTTCCGAGTGGATGTACGAAAACGGGGAAAATTTCACCGAAAAAAGTGGTCGAAAACTGAACTGAATTGTACAATAACCAAACCAGACAAAAACCGGGGTTCCACTGTACCTAGAAGGTGTTCTGGGGGTTAAAGCCCCCATGGCCTAGTCCATGACCAGGTCTCCCAGTGGAGATTAATGAGACTGTTACTATTGGCCATTCACAGTACAACATACAAAGCTCAGCCCTGCAGGTCAGGTAATGACTTCAGGAATCTATCCGGTTTCCTTTTGGAGACAACTAGGGGTTTATTTGTAATCTTCTATGTATGATGCAAGGCTGTTTAACAATCTTGGACCCCACTGAGACATACTGTGTTTTCTCTGTGTACTCACAGCACCCCTGCTTTTTGTCAGGCGTATGTTGAACTGTCTATTAAGTCTTTTGCTTTTGTAGGGAGTGATTTGTATGTCCAGATTTGGGAGCAGTTCCAATAGGACTTTTAAGGTGTAGATCATGATATATCTTTCTTGCCTGCATTCCAACTGAGTTAAAACAGCCACAGGTTGAGTGACTTGATATATAACCACAAGCATAATTTTAAGTTTAGGTTAGGGAACTGCCACAAATAGCTTTACTAAATTTATGTATGGGAGAGCTTTTTGCCAGGAGGAAAATATCTGTGGCTGAGACATTGGCTAGAGCACTAGGATTCTTATACAGTATGGAACTCCTGGTACTGCATGAATTTAGAAAAAAAAAATGCATGGTGGAGCTTGATATTAGGGCTGAATAAACCTGATGAACTATAGATAACCTACACTGCCTGCATAAATTCAGGCGAGTACAGTACCTGAATTACTGGGACCACTTGAATTCCCTTGAATTGGAACATTGACGAGAAGGACATTTTATATGTATGTGATATATATATATATATATATATATATATATATATATATGTCGTGCCGAATATGTAAAACTGGTCATTTAGCAAGAACTCATTTAAAATTAAGTCCTTTCAAAAAAATTCTCTTATACGTTCAAAGATATATTTTTTTCATTAATGTTAATGTAAAAAATTTTAATTTTGCTCCAAAAGAATCTTAGAAAACTTACCTAACCTTATTATAACAAAAACAATTTATTTTAGCCTAACCCAACTAAATTTATTTTAGATTTGTTTACAATAATTTAATACTAAACAAACACAGTGAAACATATTTTTTTTCGTTAGGTTCAGAATGATTTTGGCGAAATTATTGCATACACAAATTTTCGCTTGTCTTATATGGCAAGATGAGCGTTGCTATTTAAGCCAAGATCGCAAGTTCTGCCTATTCGGCACGACACACACACACACACACAATTATATATATATATATATATATATCTATATATATATATATATATATATATATATGTATATATATATATATATGTATGTATATATATATATGTATATATATATATGTATATATATATATATATATATATGTATATATATATATGTATATATATATATTGGAGGGATTGGTCAAAATCAGTACGCATTCAGTGCAAAGTACCTCCAGTTAAAAGATGTGCACTGAGTACACTAAGAGAACTCAATAAGTGTAGAGAGACCATGAATAAGGGGAAATATTCACAGGCCCCTAGCTGTCCTCAAGAGGAAACTTTGTAAGTTCCTTGGTTAGGCCAGTTCCTGATCAGCTGCGCTAAGGGGCATTTATTGTTTTACACGTGGCTAGTACGAACAGCCTGATTTGATCAGACCAGTAATGTGGAGGCCTGGTCTGGGATCAGGCCATGTGGGTGATGACATCTGAAACTGTCTTCAGGTATTCTTCAGGTTCAGTCATTTAGGAATATTGCTCAGTGTTGATTGCCCATTCAGGGCAGGAGAAATATCCGACCTGGGTCATGGAGCCAGTAAAGCATTTAAATTACTGGGAATGCCTTAAAGTCTTAAATATGTACTCACTGGAGTAGAAAGAGAAATACACGATAATATATACCTGGAAAGTACTCGAGGGTTTAGTTCCAAATCTGCACACTGCAATAATAACATCCTGGAGCGAGAGATATAGGAGGAAGTGCTAAATAAACCCAGTGAAAAGCAGGGGTGCGGTGAGCACAATAAGGGAACACAGTACGTATTAACATCCGTGGTCCCAGATTATTCATTCAAGAGGAAGCTGGATAAGTGACTTCACCAGGTGCCAGATCAACCAGGCTGTGATGAATATGTGGGGCAATGGACTTCCAGCAGCAACAGCCTGGTTGACCAGGCTAGCACCAGACAAACCTAACCCATGGCCAGGTTCCAGGAGTAGAGACTCGAAACTCATCAAAGGTATACAGAGGTGTACAGAGGTACTACAGTAATATGTACTGTACTTCTAACTGTAATACCTCTGTACACACTTAATTTAAAGGTCTTACCTTTACCTTTGATATATCTTTGATGAGTTTTAAGTCTCTACTCCTGGAACCTGGCCATGGGCCAGGCTCGTCTGGTGCTAGCCTGGTCAACCAGGCTGTTGCTGCTGGATGTCCATTGCTCCACATAACCATCACAGCCTGGTTGATCTGGCACCTGGTGAAGTTACTTATCCACCTTCCTCTTGAAGACTTATACACTTGTTCCAACAGTGTGTCTGATATCTTCTGGTAAGAGATTGAATAAGGGAACATGGTACTTATAATTAAAAAAAATGGCACTTGGACCAATTCTCTGACAATTTGACAGCTTAGTTTTGCTATTTTGGAATTGTATAAGTATAGTATTAAGAAGAAAAAATGTATATGGGCCTATTTTAATGGCTTGACTTTTGTGCCAGTAGCATAACTAATCCAGAAGAAAAAACACTACTTATTAGAACAATAGCAGGCACATTTGGACCTACTAGATTTCAAGCCCCTTCATCTTAATATTCTCTCACTTTTTATCAGAAATCCTCCTACACCACCTTTCATCTATCCTAGATTCATAGACCCCTCTTTAATTGACTTGGCATTCCATTTTTTTAATAACATCTGCAGTTCCTTTGCTCTTTCAATTGTACCATTTGACTTGGCATTCCATTTTTTTTAATAACATATGCAGTTCCTTTGCTCTTTCAATTGTACCACTTGTACCATCTCAAAATAGTTTGAATTCTTTATTCATTATTCTCTTCATAATGTTCCACTATTACCAACTTCCTTGTTGCAACATTCAAACCTGTTCCAGTATTCAAAGACTACTTCACATCCATACCAAAATACATATGGACACCACATTTAATCTGATTTACCTCATCCATTATGGTACAGTCACTTTTGCTTCTAATCAACTCATTCTAATCAGTTCATTCCCTGTACTTCTTCTTCTTCGTCTCAGCACATTGCTCTTTTGTATTTACTTTCAGCTTTCTTCTTTCACACGTCCTGTCAGAGGATCTCGCCTTCAAAGACCACAACAATGTATCTACCTCATCCGCTAGGAAAATGATAGGATGGATAATGAGAACCTTCAAAACTAGGGACGCCAAGCCCATGATGATTCTCTTCAAATCGCTTGTGCTCTCTAGGCTGGAATACTGCTGTACACTAATGGCCCCCTTCAAGGCTGGCAACATTGCAGACCTGGAGAGTGTACAAAGAACATTCACGGCACACACAAGTGCGATAAGGCACCTAAACTACTGGGAACGGTTGAAAGTCCTTGATCTGTATTCCCTCGAATGCAAGGGAGAGAGATACATGATAATATACACTTGGAAGGTCCTGGAGGGATTGGTACCAAACCTGCACACGAAAATCACTCCCTATGAAAGCAAAAGACTCGGCAGGAGATGCAGCATTACCCCGATGAAAAGCAGGGGCGCCTCGAGTACACTAAGAGACAACACAATAAGTGTCCTGGGCCCAAGACTGTTCAATTGCCTCCCAGCATACATAAGGGGGATTACCAATAGACCCCTGGCTGTCTTCAAGAAGGCACTAGACAGGCACCTAAAGTCAGTACTTGACCAACCGGGCTGTGGTTCGTACGTCAGCTTGCATGCGGCCAGCAGTAACAGCCTGGTTGATCAGACCCTGATCCACCATGAGGCCTGGTCTCAGACCAGGCCGCGGGGGCGTTGACCCCCGAAACCCTCTCCTAGTAACTCCAGGTAATCCTTCCAAATCCCACCATCAACTGCTGCAACTTCTCAGAATAGCACATTCTCATTAGCAAATTGCTACTGTGACATTTTTTTCTTTGTCAGATTGTTATCCTTTTTGGTCACACCTCTCTTATTCTTTTACAATTTTTTTTTTTTGCCAATAAAACCAGTTTTCCATACTCAGTGGGCATTTTATTATATTTTAAGCACTTATTAAGTTGGGAATCTTTGATTAAGGATGGAGCGTCACACTTGTGATGAATGGCACTCGCTGGTTTTATCGTTTCACGTAAGTGCGACATCTATATTCAGACACGGAATAGAAGTTATATGTGAGTGGTGATTGGTTTTACAGGGAAGTGTTATGGTTGATATATACTGTTGATTTTGTTTGTTATGACGCACTATTGGGTTATCTTGCATGGATAACCCTCCCTGTTAAAAATCTGAACAAATTGTGAATAGTGTTATGGTTATAAATAAATATTCAGAATTTTATTTACAAAACATTATACATATTAACTTTGAAAAACCCGTTAGTATGCGTATCTGTTACAATAAGATTGTTCTGTAATATGGTAGTTTTGTATGGTTTGTATTGTATCTTACAAAATATAGATTCTAGGGTTTGTGACCAACCTTAGGAGAACTAAAACCCATTACAGTAATTTCTGGGTATTTATGGAGGGGCATTATGCCTTGTAGCCTCACAGAATTTTAACCCTCCGTAACTAGATAATTCTATCAGTCAAATAGAAAGGTTATCACCTGACATGGTAACCTTAAAGCGAAATTATAAATCATTTTAAATTAGATTTGAGAAGGTACAGATACAGGAGGGATTTTGTTCATTTTTTTTAAGTGGTACATTTCAAGAGAACCCCAACCACCAGCATCCCCCCCCCCTCCCATACCTGTTTTCTTTATGGTCAGCTGGCCATGTGAGAGTTGTCGTGCACCTGGCACACCGCTCCTTGTGAACCACAATGCCAAGTCCGACTTTATCCTTGTAATTGTTTTGCCTGTAGAGTCATGATTTAAATCATCAGATTTTCTTGTATACGTTTGTTTAATGATTTTTATATTTTTTTGTTCTGTAGTTATAACGTATGTGTTGATGTTCATGAATATAGGGGTAGTAATTGTGGTGTTGGGTGGTCGGTGAGCGGCAACACAGCAAGGCGCCCTGATGTCTAGGTGGCGCGCCAGCTCACAGAGGTGGTGGTCCCTGCCAGTGAAACAGGCTGGGTGGCACCCTTAGAATTTCTCAGCAAACCTCCTCTTTACTTCTTATCTCGGTCTTATATTGGCCACCTCAGCTACTTGCAGCTTTTCACCCGCGATCCAAGCTCAGCTGGGCCTCCAGACTGAGATTGGGACTTAATTAATTTACTCTTTCCAGTTACATCTATTACAATTGTAGCAATGCCTTCCGTGTGATGGAAATTAAGACAATATTACGAAATACAGAAACAGAAGGAACCAATAGTAGTACATCACGCATCTGAGGTGAGTACAGTTGGAAGACATATACTATAGTGGGAATAGGGAAAACTAGGTGGCAGAATTGACACCACAGCGGCGGATTTCACCTTCCCCGCCCCCCCTCCCTTTCCGCTTGTGATCATCGACCTCGGGTGAGCCCAGCGTGTTTGTGATTGTGTATATTATATTGATATCTTACTGTCGCTAAGTGGAGGAATGAATCTTTTCAACCAGGTCAGAGATAAACAGGTTGTGATGAGTGGTAACATATGATAGATACTATCAGAGGCGTGTAGGCACGGGGCTTGTGGTGACGCAAGGGCGCGTACATACTGGGAGGGAGTGGGGTGCTACCTAGTAAAACTGGTATGGTTTGTACAGAATTATAGTCGTGGGAAAGGGCTAAACCTTCGAGGGTCATACAGCGCCTGCAGATTGGCAGGCAATCACGCTTATTTTTGAGGAAAAAATGATGGTGGCTCCAGTTCCTCATATTAAGAGCCTGTCAGTGGCATCAGTGCATTACCTGTTTATATATATATATATATATATATATATATATATATATATATATATATATATATATATATATATATAGATATATATATATATATATATATTTAGTATTATTATCACTGGCCGATTCCCACCAAGGCAGGGTGGCCCGAAAAAGAAAAACTTTCACCATCATTCACTCCATCACTGTCTTGCCAGAAGGGTGCTTTACACTACAGTTTTTAAACTGCAACATTAACACCCCTCCTTCAGAGTGCAGGCACTGTACTTCCCATCTCCAGGACTCAAGTCCGGTCTGCCGATTTCCCTGAATCCCTTCATAAATGTTACTTTGCTCACACTCCAACAGCACGTCAAGTATTAAAAACCATTTGTCTCCATTCACTCCTATCAAACACGCTCACGCATGTCTGCTGGAAGTCCAAGCCCCTCGCACACAAAACCTTTACCCCCTCCCTCCAACCTTTCCTAGGCCGACCCCTACCCCGCCTTCCTTCCACTACAGACTGATACACTCTTGAAGTCATTCTGTTTCGCTCCATTCTCTCTACATGTATATATATATATATATTATATATATATATATATATATATATATATATATATATATATATATATATATATATATATATATATATATATATATATATATATATATAGCTGATCCATTTGCTAAGTTTCTCCCCCTCCCCCCAACTCCCCAAATGTGAATGTGTAGCTCGTGAGTCAGGTATAGGTGTCTGTTATTGTTAAATTATTAATAGGCTTTTGGTGTTTACGAGCATTTCTCTCTCTCTCTCTCTCTCTCTCTCTCTCTCTCTCTCTCTCTCTCTCTCTCTCTCTCTCTCTCTCTCTCAGTTACCTAAAAAACTCTTGGTCAGTCCGAGGCTGTTAATGACGGTCGGTCTTGTATTAAAGCTGTCTTCTGACCATTTCCAGTTTTCAAGGTTCTTAAAATGCTAAGTCCAGCCATGGCGGGTCGCGTTACCAAATAGGTTGCATTGTGCTGTTGTCTAATGTGTCTGGGAGCTTTGCATGATATTTGTAGGGAGGGTTAGGCCCCCAAGAGTGGTGTATAATTTTGCCTCGCCCAACTCAGGCTGACAGATATCTACATTGTGTATGTGACCCATCCTGTGTGGCGGAATATGACGGGGAAACAACTGGCGTTTGTTCCCACGGTAACCAAGAACGGTAGTAGCACACTGCAGATGTGCTGCTTCCCTATTCTGGCTGCCTTGCTTGCAAGGCTGGGCACATTGTCAAATTGATTATGCGTAGGTAATAGTTACCCATGTTATTGTTACTGATGAATGCATAATTTTAAATATTCCTTCTATCTCATCTCTGATAGTAATGTTATTCCGTCTAAACCACAGTATGTGTTTTAGTAGTAAATTTAACAATTTTTTTACTTCAAGCACATATGGTTGCGCGTTGCTGGCTGTACTCGGTTGGTAGACAGCAGGCATCCGAGGAAGTACAGTACTTCCTCGGATGCCTGCTGAACGTAAAACAAAGTTCTTAAATGTTTTACGCTGACAGGATTGCGGGTATTATCTCATGAACATGTAAGATGACAGGTATATCTTTTATTCAATATTACACGTAACTTTCTCAATAGTTATTATCGCTAACAATGTTTTCTTTCTAATGTAGGATCCTTGGTGTAAAATCGGGCTGCAGGGGCGGTGGTCATGGAAGTGCTAGAGGCAGTTGTCTACGTAAGCAGGGGATTCATGGAATTACAGTGGACCAAGAACATAACATTTTAAAGTAGTCGGTAATTCTACCAACTTTATTATAACATTTTAAGATAACCTTGAAAGAAAGCTCTAAGAGAGTGTAATGGAGCCAGAGATTTCTAATGGGGTAGTTACGTCAGGAGGCCGCGGTACCGTGTCTAATGCCTAATACCTAGTACTACTTCTCAGCTGATCTTGGACTCATGCATGGAGTGATACATAGTGGAAAGCTTCAACACCAGTGCCGTCACAGAGCAGCAATTATTATTTAATGGTCTGTATTTTCTGAGTGACTCCATGGGAGGACATTGCCTCTGTGCTAGGCAGCAAAAGGCGACCCTAGCTGGTTTCACTGAACAGTTTGGAGCTCACATTGTTCATCCTCGCAGCATTTCACTTGTCCAGGGATTTATGGAAATTGACTTGCTATCTTGCTGGTATATCCGAGAACCTTGACGCAGTTCTTGCAGCTAGCCAAGAAAGTTCACAATATGGATCTGGCCCTTTCATCATGAAAACAGAATAGTCTAGCAATAGGTCAGCCTTTTCTTGATTGCTGGAAATAGACTCTTCTCGTCCGTTTAGAGGTGAAATTGTGTACTCGGCAAATATCCGTCTTGTCCTTGACCGATAACAACCAAGTTGTAGAGCCCACTCTGCTTGATGTCAGTTTTGTCTTCCTCACTTCCCTCCTCCCCCTTCCCTCCCCTCGTTTCTTCATCCTCACACCATCCCTCTCTCTCCACACGTCTCCTTTACACATCTGCACTCTTCCCCACATATCCCTCTATTCACATCACCCACCTTCTCCAATCGCCCTCTTTCCCTGTATCCTGTATATAGGATACGTTATCCTGAGAGATGGCAATTCCTAAGTGATAGTACCCACTGCTATGCTGAAAGGAAACCCTTGAAGCTGCCGTAGTTCATGAACCCTTGATCACCCTACTGAAGTCTCCCAGCTCAGGCTAACATTTCATCACCTTGTATGAGCCCCGTTCTGCGTGGTGGAATATAACAGGAAAACAACTAGCTTTTGTTCCCGTTTTGTAATTATATAGAATAGGTTAGCAAAACACTGCGGATGTATCCAGTTTTGGTTAAAAGAAATCCATCCCTCCTGTCTTTCCTCCCACCACTACCTTCTCTTTCTCTCTCTCTCTCTCTCTCCACTGCCTTTTGCCACTACCCTGCTTTCCTCTTCTTTCTGCCTCTCCCCCACTGCCCTCACTCTCGTCCTCACTTATCTCTTTTTTCCCTCAGTGCCTTCTACCCTCTCCCTCACTGCCTTCTACCCTCTCCCTCACTGCCTTCTACCCTCTCCCCCACTGCCTTCTACCTTTCCCGAGGACGTTGTTGGCAAGCTCTCCCTTGTGAAGTAATTTGAAGTTGATGTTAGTGTCATTTCCTGCAGCCGGTACCCACATTCACTGCCGCCCATCTTACCAAGGACGGACAGTGAGGGGGGAAGGAAGGATGGGTGAGTGGGTTGCATATTCGTGGACTGCAAGAAAGTCATGTGATACTGTACCTCACAAGAGGATGAGACAGAAATGTAGGAAGTATGCAGGAATAACGGTGACTGTCCTGAGGTGGATCAAATGCACCATAGGAGAAAGAGACAAGAGTGATTGTCCGAGAAGACATGTTAGACTGGGAAAGAGTAACACGTGGGATACCACAAGGATTGCTATTAAGACCAATAATGTTTCTGGTATATGTGAATGATATGCCAGAGGAAATAGATGGATCCCTGTTTGCAGATGATTTAAAACTAATGAGAATAAAAATTGATGAGGGCAAGGAAAGACTTAACAAATAAATTTAGATAACTAATTTTGGTCGGATGAGTGGCTTAAACTAATTTTGGTCGGATGAGTGGCTACCTGAATGCAACCCCAGCAAATGCAAGGTTATGAAAATTGGGGAAGGACCAAGAAGATCGGAAACTGAATTTAGACTTATATAAGGACAGAGGTTAGGTTAGATAAGGTTGGTCAGGAAACAGGACAAGTGTTTCCTGACGCAGGTCTTAGTCAGATGATAACCCGCAACTGGAGCTTTTGGTCATCTCATCGTGGCCTTCCGCTGGCTTATTGGTCCACTCCTTTAAAAATTATGGTCATAGTTATAACCATTTATATAAATATAGGACAGAACTGTAGACCTCAACCCTTGATCTTTTTCCTTGAGTGAGGAAAAAGACCTAGGGGTGAGCATAGTGCCGAGCATTTCGCCAGAGGCTCACATTAACCGAATACCTTACGTCGCTAATGCTCTTCTGAAACCTCAACATGTCTCACAGACCTTTATACAGCATATGTCAGACTCAATTTGGAGTCTGCAGCACAAGTTTGGAAACCACACCTGATAACGGCATGTTAAGATACTTTAGAAAGAGCATTGGTATGCATTGAGGGTAGTTCCAGATCCAAGGGAAAGGAGCTATGAAGAGAGGCCAGAAAAGCTGAACCTGACGACATTAGAGAACTTAAGAACCTTGGGAAACATAACATAAAAACATTCTCAGTTATTGATAGTGTGGACTGAGGGGCGGGAAGCAAGTAAAAAACAGCAAATTAAAGACAGACGAGACAGGGGTGTCATGAAGTATTTCGTTAGGGATGTCACGAAGTAGAATGACCTGGGAAAAGAAGTAAATAAAATAAAACTAAATAATATAGAACTTAAACCAAATGCAAAAAGGACTCGTTAGTACTGACAGCGGAGATCTAAATTATAATATAGAAGTTTCAAAATTCTAGTTGAACTCCGTACTTCATTTTTGAGACTTAATTTAGACAAAGTAGCACGTTTCTGTTCTGTATTACGGAAATGTAAATGTGCTGGAAAAATATGCAGAAAAGGCTGTATCAGGAAACATTCCTACTTGCGTAGTGTCTTGAATTTAGAGTGAGGAAGCAAATGGTAGGTAAGATTGGAATACCTCCGCCACTACTCATCCTTCCTAACCTTTAATATCGGCCTTGATGTGAATGTCACTACTAGACTGATATTTATGCTGCCTTTCCTAATATTAGTGATACTGCTACTAGTACAATATTACTGCTTCTGATCCTAGTATTATGCACAAATAACTCGCACATAGGAGAGAGGAACATACGACGACGTTTCGGTCCGATTTGGACCATTTACACTGTAAATGGTCCGACCATTTACACTTTGTAAATGGTCGGACCGAAATGTCGTCGTAAGCGTCTCTCTTATGTGCGGGTTATTTGTGTATTGTTCCAGTCACGGTATTGTGCCTTTTTGTTATTTAATCCTAGTATTATTGGTGATCCTAGTATAGATGCTACTGCTGGTCTTAGTATTACTGCTGCTGATTAAATTATTACCGCTGCTGTTCCTAGTATTGCTGCTGCTATTATTACTATTACTGTTGTTATTAATACTGTTACTCCTACTTCTGAACTATGGCTGCCACTGCATTATAGCTACTAGTACTAGCATTACCATTATTATTACTGCTTCCGCTGCCTCCACACCGCTACCACCGCCACACCCCTACCACCATTACTACTAATACTAATACTGTCGTATGAGGTGTCTTTCCTCACTGGTGCTACCTTCATGCTAATGCATGCAGGTGAAAGCTGTACAGTATAAGCGTGTTTAAGAATCACACGTCTCACTCCTGTGAACACAACTGGATCATTCCAGCGTAGGAGATTAATTCTGTTTCACTAAAAATGAATTAACAAGACCAATCATAGCTTCCGCCTTTAATACCCTCCCTCCTCCCTTATTTTGTTAGGAGGGATGGCAGGAATTAGGATGGGGAGGACTGAGACAAAAAGAGCAGTAGAGAGAGAGTGTGCGTGTTAAGTGGCTTCGCCATTTTGGGTCGGCTTTAAGGAAACGGTGGTTGTTACAGAGTGACGAGTTGGATGTTTTTTCCCTTCTTCCTGAATCATCTTACAATACACTTATTTTTTACCAGATTGACTGGCAAGGTGGAGGAATACTTCACTCATTAATGACCTAGACTTACAATGAATGAGAGGGAGTTGGATTTGAGTGAGACTTGCACACAAGTTAGCAGGGCTATCAAAGCTCATTCCTTGGGTAACATTGAAAATGGATTGGGTAAATATTTTTGTTAGTGAGTTTGGGTTTGAAAAGGACTGGCCTAGTATGGGTCAGTAGGCTTGCTACAGTGTTTTTCCATTCTTATGTTCTTATGAACACACGTATGATTTGCAGATGGTTCAGAGAACAGATACCTAAGTGTTGCACGAGGTTTTAATTTATCACACGCATGCTCTCTCAAGTCAGCACCCCTTTGTCCTACACTGAATGACCCTCACGAGTCTACTGCTCTGTGAATTTAATAATAATGGGGTGACTACGTCCAGATATGTGCGGTGAGCATCAACAGCCTGAGGAAATGGTATGGTGATACCGACAAGATGTGGGAAAAGACACTTATGTACAGTTCAGGACATTTACTAAAGGAAACATTTCGCCACGAGTGGCTTCTTCAATCCTAATACAGAGAAAACTAAGAAAACGCATGTGTGTATATAGTGGCAGGAGTCAGGTGAGGTGTCGCGTGGGTAGAGGTGGGCAGTAGTAGTAGTTCAACACTATAAAGTCCGGTAGTTACAGTATCTCAAAATTGCTAATCAACAGGATATTACCCATTCTGGAAACTGCTGTTACATAATGTCAACAGGTCCCTCTGTAGCCATCCATCTCACCACCTTAGTTCCACTAATACTACTACCACTTCTTGGGGCGATGATGCCAAAAATAATTACCAAGTAGGGAGTTAATATCAACTTTGCCAGGTGATTTATGAAGGCTAGGCATGAAAAGGTTTAACAGATGTGTCAAGAAATGACAGAAAGATACAGAACCTCCACGACTACGGTACTCTTCGCACCAACTCCAAGGCTTAGGGACTGATTACCTCATCTGCTGTATATAGTTCTATTGCCTTCAAATTATGTCCTGGAATTTGTATTGATACAGCCACTGGATGGCGAAACGTCTACTATAAAGATGCCCAGATGTTGCACATGTCATAATTTCATCAGAACTAATCTTGTTTTAAATAAAGATGGGACTCTCAACGAGGAAACATATTAAAGGACATGGCATAAACCAAAGTCGACGACTTCCTGTGATAACTGGGACAAAGATGTTGGGTGGTTGTCAGTACGACGCAACAATTTCCATAGTGGCGTTGGGTGTCTTCATGAGGACAGTCTTGACAGTACAATTTTCCCGCAGTGGACAGCGATGAGTGGAGGAGGATCGTCGCAGGAAAACTATGGATCCTCTGTGGTCAAGAATTGCCGCTTAATATACTTCTTGTACCTCTCCTCGTTTTTCTCGTGGAATAACTTTCGTCATTTATTTTCTCCAACCTGTTTTTTATGCGACTTCCCAATTCACCACCAACACCGCATACTTTGGAAAGGAAACTTTAGATGACGTTTCAATCCGTCCTGGAACGTTACCGTGTCACACCACTTGTGACTTCGTAATGGTTGATGTCAGACAGAAACAAAAGCAGTTTGGAGCACGAATAACGACATTTCGCTCACTTGTGAACAAACTTGCCAGTTTCACTATTGACTTACTGTCAAAACAATGCATTCGTATAATTTGAATTTGTGCAACTTAAGGGGCGTGTAAGTTGCTCCGTCTTCTAATATGTTCATTTTTCCTCTATAACCTACCTCGTCCATAATTACTATCGCATTTGCTTTGTTTCGTAAGGTGAAGTCTAGGATCTTTCCTTAATTCATGGTATAACTTAACAAATCTTTGAGGACAATTGTGTTGCAGAGGTCTGAGCGAAGCTCACAATTGTCCTCAAAGATTTGTTTAGTTATACCATGAATTAAGGAAAGATCCTAGACTTCACCTTACGAAACAAAGCAAATACGATAGTAATTATGGACAAGGTAGATTATAGTGGAAAAATGAACATGTTCTTAGAAAACAAGGGTACTTAGGTGCCTCTTAAATGTGTTGTCAAGAGTTCTGCCCTGGTTAGTTATTACTCCCTTGTTCTACGCTGTTTATGAAAATATAAGTTCAGTGATCTTTATCGTCAAAGGAAAGCTCATTTATATCCAGGAATGTGTCGAGAACTGCGCCAATTGAGGCCTTACCAGTGATTACCTGAGTCACCACCCCCGCAACTCCTTCCTAGACCAGGCCTCCTGGTTGATGACTTGATCAGCCAGGTTGTTGGTACTAGCCACACGTAGTTCAGCGTAGACACCACAATCCGGCTGATCAGTAACTATAGAAACTAAACTATAGGTCCCTCTATTGGGTCTGTTGGTAATTTTCCTTATAAAGGGAAGGTGTTGAAAAGCCTTGCTTCCTTTACACTCCTGTTTTTAGTGTATTCATTGCGGCCCTGCTTTTCCATTGGAGGCGTTTTGCATTGTCTGCCGATGCTTTTACTTTCGTAGGAAGAAATTTTTGTAACGAAGGACCATCTGCAACTGATGCCTATATGAGATAATCTCACCCAGTTATTTTTTCCATTTTTTGAATGTTGGGATACGATGTCTGTCCTTCAAGGAGGAGAGGTGAAATGACGACTTAACGTTAAGTTTCAGTAGTCTTGGTCACCAGGACCACACTCGCCCTGTAATTAAGACCACTCTGCGGATCTTAGGGAGAACAAAAACTTGGGTGCTTAAATTTAATGAGAAGTGTCATTCAGTGTGCAAGAAAAATATTTCCTTGTTTGCTGCACTTGTTCTTTTCTACTTCCATACCTGTTTTATTTCGCCCCCCCCCCTCTCTCTCTCTCTCTCTCTCTCTCGTATCTTTCCATTCTTTAATGCTTCCTCTTCCTTCCTGTCCCATTCCTTCGCTTCCTGTTTCCTTTGCTTCCTGTCCCCTTTTCTCGTTTTCTGTCTCCTTCCTTTGCTGCTTGCCCTGGTTTCCCTGACTGGAGATCAGAGGAGCGAGAAGCGTCCTCATGCATGGCTCGTCTGGCCGCTGCTTTACTGCTCGTCAGGGCATTAAATCACTGAAGAATACTAGTACCTCTGCTTCACAGCAGTCCTCCATGTTGACCTCCACTCACTTCACTATTTATTCAACATCCTGGTTGGGGGGACCATGAGGATACCTTGATGCTGGTGAAAGGCTTTTGGTGGAAGGATTTGGAGCCACTTTCCACTTTGGATCAAGCCTGATTAACTCCCACACCGCAGGCACTGTATAACAAATACGGATTTAGTGCTTCCCCGTAACAATTAATAACAACATAATAAAGAAGGATAACTTGATGGTTAAAGGCTTGTTTTTAATTGGATAAATCAGAAGTATTACTATCCTATCTATAAAAGTATATGTGGGAGCACCTTGTGTTCTGCTACCATATTTAAAATGTTAAGTAGATGAACTCCTATCATATTGTCTGTAATTCAACCAACATTATTAATATTTAAAGTGATAGTAACATCATGGGAAAACTTAGCGTGCAGCTACAACAATCTATATGATAAATTCTAGAAATCGTAATGACACGATTGTAAACAACTTTGAGCATTTATTGGGTTCTATATACTAATAACATTGTGGGGAAAATGGGAAAACAAGCAATATGTCCATGTTATATTCCATTACAGGATGAGTTTCATTCGTGAGGTAAATGAAACCCGTCAACATAAGGTGGAAACTTGAATAAGTCGATGGAGGTTATCACCTACTGTAGGGTCAATAGCTACGGCAGCTGCAGAACTGGTATTTGTTATTAATTAAACTTTGGCACATCAGTATCATGCTGTTACCCTACTCCAGACGATAGTTACATTATTGAGACCTAAAATTAGATGTTTCCCTGCACACTAGAGAGAGGTGGAAATGTTACAATTCGGAGGGCCATCTGAACTGTGATTGTAGCACGCTTCTGGCAAGACACTGAATGAGTCACGGTGATTTTTTTTTTTTTTTGGGGGGGGGTCACTACCTCAGTGGAAGATGGCTGATGTGTAAAAAAAAAGTTTATCGTCATTCTGTATCATACAAGACTGGATTTCGTGCAAGAAGTAATACAATGTTTAGCTTGAGTTGGGAGACTTCTGTATGTCGATGAGAATGTCAAATATTCCACTATGGGTTCAGTAGCTACGGCAGCTTTAAGTCAACAGTGGGTGTGGAGAAAGGGGGAGAGGGAATGGACTCGTGGGTGACGCGGTGGGCGAGGTGATGCAAATAAAAATATAAAAAAATGACGGTCCCTGTAGGAAGGTTTTGATGAAACGTCCTACGAGTTTCGTGAATGTAATAATTCAACAAAGCGAATAGGTAAACTAGCAATTAAATAATGGCCTTAATGGATAACTAGAACTTTCCGAACAAGAGATTCCAAGCATTTGGCAATACTCTTCATGTCACCTATTCTCTCTAGGCTGGGACATTGCTGTATAAACGGCTTCCTTCAAGGCAGGAGAAATTGCAGAGCTGGATAAAGTACAGAAAACTTTCACTGTTTGTATAGTCACTCATTTGAATTACTTTCACTTCTTAAAGTTCCTTGAACTATACTTTGAACGTAGGCGAGAAAGATACATTATAATTACACCTGGGCAATCCTGTAAGGATTGATTCCAAACCTGCACACCGAAATCACTCCGTATGAAAGCAAAAGGATTGTCGTCCGGTGTAAAGTACCTCCAGTGAAAAGCAGGGACACGATGGGTACACTGAGAACTCAAGCGTAAGGGGACCCACTGAACATCCTTCCTTCACGCATAACTGGAATTCCCAACAAACCCCTAGCTGTTCTCAGGAGAGAACTGGAAAAGTTCCAAGGCTGTGGAGCATAATACGTTGGTATACTTATGGCTAGCACCAACAACCTAGTCGATCAGGCGAGCATTCGGGAGGCTTGGTCTGAAACCAGGCCGCGGGGACGGTGACCTTTGAAACCGACAACAGATAATGTACACATAATGCTAAAAGATATCAAATGATGAAAGTAGTTGGAAATAATAATAATACACATTCGTGAAATATATAAACCATAAGAAAACAAAAGGTAATTATTGAGTAACGTGGCAAGCAATCTTACTCAACCATAACAGCTCGTCTGTCTCCAACTCACCCTTAAAGCAACCCAGCATGAGATTCAGTATGCTCCTGTTTTAGCTTGGGATAGTGGTAACGGGTAGCCTTTTTTACGGGGTAGTTTAATTAAGCTTCAACTGGTCTGGTACGATGAAAATGTCATGCTCACGCGTGTGAGAGAGAGGAGGGGGGGGGGGCAGGCAGGCCGAGATGTTAAGAGGGAGAAGAAAGGAGGGCGGGGAGGTAGAAAAAATAGGCCATTACAAGATTTAAAGATGACCAACGAAGAAGCAAATGGGTGGCAGGTAGGAATTGTAAGAACATGTAGACATAGGAAGGATGAAATATAGAGTAAATAATGCAGCATAAGATGGGGCAACAAGAGTATAAACAATATAGTATATAAATAATCAGGAAGCTAGGAGTAGCAAGATGTAGATGTTGCAGCAAGGTAGAACGACAAAATATCCAAACTGGCAATACAAATTTGAAAGGAAAATGTTATATTTTCGAAACGAAACCGACCAAATATTGAACATTTCTTTAATGAGGAGACGACCAGCGTGTGGAGCCATTACTTAATTGACCTCGTGTGAGGCATTGGAAATTATTTCCTGAACTTGTTTCCGGAGTTTTCCTGTGGTTGTGGGGCGCTGACTAACCGGCTAGTTCCAACTTTTAAGTACATCCCCGTGATGATGCCATTGTTGGAGTAGGGAGGGATTGTGGAGCGCTGACTAACCGCCTGGTTCCAGATCAGAATAAATTAGAACTGCTCACACCTTCCCTGGATAAGATCTGATTACTTCATATACCCCAAGCGCTGTATAACCAGTGTGTGCTCAATGCCTTCCAGTTATATAATAATTATGAGTAATAATCCAGTGCTCTTTAAATCCCCTTCCGTGGTGTTGGAGCATGGGAAATGTGGATAGCAAAACAATACAATTCTCCGAGGCAACCTGCAGGTGTCATTGTGGGATGGGGATGGGGGGAGGGTTTTGGGGTCGGGGCTGGTATGACGTAAATAAGGTGTTGCCTCTACCTTCCCTGAATGAATTGTCTCCTTCCTCTCCTGCTGGCGCTGCGTCTTCCAGTCTGTCACTCAGATAAGGTCTTCAGGATATTACAAGTGTCACTGAGATCTTCCCTTTCCCAAGGGGCGGCCAGAAATGGCCAAGGCTGCTGCTGATTTTTCACCTTCCTGAATGGAAGAATCGTTCACAGTGTGAGAGTTGGCGTTTGTTCATTCTCTCGTGTTCCCATGTTTGGTTTCACAAAGCTCTAGCTATAGCTGTTGGGCCCGATGTCACCCGTATTACTTGTGTAGTATACTTGTATATATTTCTTAGCAACATTATAGGCGGACTCCTTGGCCAAGCATGGTCACGTGACTCCCGTTTGAATCAGGCATCTAGGCCGTAGCCTAGATTACAAATCGCCTAGGCATAGCAGTGAGCAGACTTGACAAGCTACCAATAATACTCCTCCATAATAGTCTACAATTATTTCCTCTTACCATCATTTAATCAACGAATCCTAATCACTGGAGTTCTGATACCTCCTGCCGCCTACAGCTCTTGGGCCCCGATTCCTAATCTAATCATGGTAACTCCTAATACAAGCAGTAAATATATGGATTTAGTTCGCTGTTGTGGCTCGTACCCAGGATAAATACACACGGATTACAATGAAAACAGGTCAAACTCTGCTTAGCCCTGGTTATTATCCCCCTTAGCTTGGTCCTCACATACTTTTAACACAGTACTGAACCTAGCACCGGTAAGCCAACAGTTGTGTTGCTATGACCGCGCTAGGGATATCGGCTCTCTAACTTTTATTATACTGCTTCAATCTTCTTACAAGGTAACGAACGTCGTTGGCAACGAGGTGTCCTAGTGTACTGGTGATGCTAGAATACGTTGGGTAGCCACACCATCTTAGCGTGGCCCACTATAGTGCTGACACTACTGAATTGATCAATTTAGGACAAAAACAAGGGCCAGTTTTTTCCGTGACGAATAAATTAACAACGAATACTTTCTTTTGGACCAGCCATGAGTATCTTATTCACCAAAGACTGAATGAATCCTAGAGATTTAATGCTTTCCCGTTAATATATTAACTGGATCAGGGATGAAACCATCAGGGCTCGTAAAAGTTAAACACACCATAAAGCCTCGTAGATGTTATTAATATATGTTGCGACAGTGTCAGAGTAGCCAGAAAGTGAGCTTGACATCAGAGTGGTTGAACTAGATTCCTTACCCGGCCTATGAACTGGTTAATATAGTCCCGAGCACTTAAGAGGCGGGACCACGAGCTGAGACTTGACAGGCAACTACAACTAATGGAATACACAATGTGATCGAGGTTTTCAGTCAGTGATGCAAGCAGAACAGGTGTTGGCCTGCGACCTTAACCCTGCACCGACAATCAATACACTTGCCGCACCCCAAAACAACCCTTGTGTGTGTGTGTGTGTGTATGTGTGTGTGCGTGTGTGTGCTTGTATGTGTGTGCGCTTGTGTACTCACCTAGTTGTACTCGCCTAGTTGAGGTTGCAGGGGTCGAGTCCGAGCTCCTGGCCCCGCCTCTTCACTGGTCGCTGTATAGCCCTTGTGGTTTAGCGCTTCTTTTTTATTATAATAATAATAATCTTCACTGGTCGCTACTTGGTCACTCCCTGAACCGTGAGCTTTATCATACCTCTGCTTAAAGCTATGTATGGATCCTGCCTCCACTACATCGCTTCCCAAACTATTCCACTTACTGACTACTCTGTGGCTGAAGAAATACTTCCTAACATCCCTGTGATTCATCTGTGTCTTCAACTTCCAACTGTGTCCCCTTGTTACTGTGTCCAATCTCTGGAACATCCTGTCTTTGTCCACCTTGTCAATTCCTCTCAGTATTTTGTATGTCGTTATCATGTCCCCCCTATCTCTCCTGTCCTCCAGTGTCGTCAGGTTGATTTCCCTTAACCTCTCCGCGTAGGACATACCTCTTAGCTCTGGGACTAGTCTTGTTGCAAACCTTTGCACTTTCTCTAGTTTCTTTACGTGCTTGGCTAGGTGTGGGTTCCATACTTGCCGCATACTCCAATATGGGCCTAACGTAATCGGTGTACAGGGTCCTGAACGATTCCTTATTAAGATGTCGGAATGCTGTTCTGAGGTTTGCTAGGCGCCCATATGCTGTGTGTGTGTGTGCGTGTGTGTGTGTGCGTGTGTGTGTATGTGCGTGTGTATGTGCGTGTGTATGTGCGTGTGTGTATGCGCGTGCGGGCGGGCTCGCCTATTTGTGGTTGCAGGAGTTGAGCCATAGCTCTTGGCCCCGTCTCTTCGCTGGTCGCAAGTAGGTCCACACACTCCCTGCTCCACGAGCTTTATCGTACCTCTTCTTGAAGCTATGTATGGTTCCTGCCTCCACTACATCACTCCAGATTCCACTTCCTGATTGAAGAAATACTTCCTAACATCCCTGTGACTCGTCTGAATTTTCAACTTCCCGTTGTCCCATCTCTGAAACATTGTTCCTATCCACCTTGTCAATTTCTCTAAAGTGTTTTATATGTCATTATCATGTCCTCCCTAACCCTCCTGTCCTTATATGTCGTCTGGTTGAGTTCTCTTAAGGAACCTCTTGTCTTGGAACATACTCCTCAGCTCCGGGACTAGTCTTGTTGCGAACATTTGCACTTCCTCTAATATGGGCCTGACGTACACTGTATACAGTGTCGTTAATGACTGTTTGGATGTCGAAACGCTATTCTCAGGTTTGCCAGGCGCACCCATATGCTCCAGCAGTTATTTGGTTAATGTGCACCTCAGGCGATGTGCTTGGTTATGATGCTCACCCCAAGACTGAGTTTTGCAGCTTGTGTGTGTGTGTGAAAATTAAGTGATGCTTAGGAGCTGTGTTCTCTTAACTATGCAATACTTAACTTTCAAGGGGAGTATCAGGGGGTTACTTGGATGCTGCTGAAGGGTTCTTAATACAAGAGAAATTCGAGCTACCCTATTTTGCCTTGGATCATACTTGATTACCTTCCATTTCCCAGGTCCTGTATGACCCATGCGGATTTAGCGCTTCCCCATAAAAATGAAAATTTGCAAGTTATAGGAAAAGAGTTGTAAGCCAGTATTATATTTTGGTAACACTACTGATCAGATAACAGGTGGTGTTGAGGGCTTGAATTTTGAGAGCATTACGTACCTGTGGTATTCCTGTGACTTTTCTAGGGTTCTACCCACGCAGCTCGTCCTGAGGTCCAAAATGTTGACTATTTGGTCAACCAGACTGTTACTTCTTGTGGCCCGCATGGCTACTTAACCATTACAACCTGGCTGATCTGGCAAAAGCAACAGGTGGTGGTCTGCTTTCCTCTTGAAACTGTTATCTTTGTTCTGGGATTATCTCCAGTTGGTAGCCCTACACGCGCTGGTAACTCGCCTAGAGAATAAGGTACCGTAGTTGTGATAGATAATGTTTAGTGACCTGTTTTCAAGAGTTTTCCTATTTCCCCAGCTCAGCCTCAGGCCAGGCTTGTTTGATGTTTGCCTGGTCAACCAGGCTGTTGCTATTGGCGGCCCGCTGGTCCACATATCAGCAGCGTGGTTGAAGTGGCATTTGTTTTTCTCATTAAAACCTAAAAGGTTGCTAAAACAAATTTGCATTAGGTAAAGCGTCATATTTAACAGTAGTGTATAACAGTAGTGTAAATCTAAAGTAAACTTAGTAATTGCTTACAAAGAAAACTGGGAAGATACAGCTGGTGTAGTAACACCAGAAAAACCAGTTATCTTCTGCTACCAAGTTTCAAGGGAAACGAAACTCCTGGATGCTAGTGCAGGACTCTTGATACATTTAATTGGAGCTTCTCTTGACTCAAACCTGATTGCCTCCCTTTCCCTACGGGCTACTGTATAATCGCAACGGATTTAGAGCTTTCCCATTAATATAATAAATCTCAGTTACCAGAGCAAGCAAAGTAAAGATTTTGTAAATGTTTAACATACAAAAGTAATACAGCAGAGCGCACAGTAATGTATAAAATATCTTATAAAGATTGTGATGAGGTTAACACTGAGGAAACTGGTGATGACCTGGCATCCACCAATATGCACTTAGTGAATTATTTCTTAAACTCATTGTGCATAATAAAGAAGATAAAATTTATTTGGCTTCAGTGAGTACGTTATCTTATCGGCCAGGAATTAGTAATGCCGGCCAATTGAAGGTAAAGGGGCTAGGCCAGGAGCTGAGACTCAAGACCTCAAAATAACCGAGCACAGAGTTTGAGATGAGAGAACCAGAGACGGATAGACGCTAAAGACACAGATAAATCGTAAGGTATTTACTTAGTCGGGTTTGTTTAACAGTTGGGTAGGGAGGTGGATATTCCCTCCATCCACAGCATCTTGAGTACATATGACAACCTAGGAGGGTAATCCAGTCAACGTCGGCCAAGCCAACCTAACAGGCGGGGTCAGGATGTCTCTCTCGACCCGCGCAAACACAACCTTAGTGGAAATCTTAAGTACATCTGCATTGCGCGAGCGTTCAGGTGTACTGTATAGCATATCGTCAAAATTGTTTCATCATGACCTTGAGACTATTTGCACCGTTTGTGTACTTAAACATATAATCATGTATATTGCAAGGAATAGTGTAACTATTAGGCCAAGAAACAGTCATTACTTACATTTACTGCCAGTGCGTGGTAGGTCAGTGATAAGTATCCAAGTTGCCACATAAGAGTTTAGAGGGGAAACGCGCGCGTGTGTGTGTGTGTGTGTGTGTGTGTGTGTATGTGTGTGTATATATATATATATATATATATATATATATATATATATATATATATATATATATATATATATATATTAAAATTTTGAAACCTAGTTCAGTATTATTGTAAATTGGCTACAGTAAACAGTATATAACATACAGTCGGAATACAAAGTACATGTTAGACAGGTAAAGTCGGGTCCAGTTATTAAACAGCAAAGATGTGAGAACACCTAACAGCCGTGTCAAGATGTGGGTTGGGGCAAAAAGGTGGTTGAGAATTATGTGGGTCAAGGTAGTGTGGAGATGTAACTTCCTGCTTTTCGGTTTTATCGTGTTTGTAACTGCGTTCAAAAATGCTTCCGGGCACTGCCGCCTCCAAAACTCAGAACTGAAAAAAAAAATACTACCCCCTCTCTGTTTCTGTGTCTTGGTAAGTAAAAAGCGTATTAGGTAATTTTTGTTTGTGAGCTTCTTGTACACTGAAGAAGTGTCACTGATGGCCTGCAGGGGATATCATGGAGGGCGAGTTTTTCTTTCGCCCTCCAAAGTGAACTTTGTGGGTTCGACGGTGTTGATTCTGGATAAAGGCATGCAGTACACTGGGGTCTCAAATTGACAGTGTTGTCAGTAAAGGATTGCGGCATACTGAATTTGTGTCTGTCCATCGTGTCAGTATTTTATACTATTTCTCTCCGTGTTAATTCTGTTGAGGATAAATTATGGATATCGAAGCGTCTTGGATGGATTATCGAGATGCCATCAACGTACCATGACCAAGTTAGTACTGGGAATGATGAAGCAGAGCTCCTCTGCTTGAAGGTTCTTCATTAAGATGTTGGCTAGTATGGCACTAGGTCTTAATAATATTTGACTGTTTCTATGACAGTTAAATGGGTGACTGATAAACGAGCCTTAACCCTTAAACTGTCCAAACAAATTTACGTTCACATGCCTAGTGCTCCAAAAGTAGATCTACGTTTTTTTACTTATTTTCAAATATAACAAAAAAAAGTAGATCAATTTTTTTACACGTTTTCAAATGTAAAAAAAAAGAAAAGAAGATCTACTTTTTTTACATACTTTCAAATTTTGAAAAAACGTAGATCTACGTTTGGACAGTTTAAGGGTTAAATAGTGATTACCTTGCATAGATCTTACTACTTCCTCTGGCGAGTTCCTGTTGTCTGGTAGCTCGTCAGAACTTTTTGTATTCTATTTACTTTATATTTTATATATTTCCGCTGTGGTGTATTATAATGGGGTAATTTTTATTGAGAGAAGACAGTCTAACATAAATCACGAAATTTGCTGCAAAACCGTGTATGAGAAAGCCACATCAAATTTAAGGGAATGGGTTGAAGAGGATAGAATATCTTCCAACACATCTTATGAAGTAATGATTATGTTAAGGGGAAAAACTTTCTACTGAGTGAACCTTAAAGCCAGCTGGCAGAAGACTCCGATCATATTGAACAAATGCTAGTGATACCTGGAGAATCTTCTGGAGGTATACACTAATAACCCTCACTTGGGAGACCGAAACTTATGACGAAGTTTCGATCCGACTTTGACCATAGCTCGTCACGTAGACGCCCAAGTCGGACCGAAAGGTCATCATAAGTTTCAAGCACTGTATTGTTGCAATCACTATATACCTAGAGGATGTGCCAGGGGTCAACGCCCCCGCGGCCTGGTTATGTCCAGGCCTCAAAAGAATGTTGCCAAAAGCATTTGTTCTCAGGCGGTCATCCATCCAAGTACTAACCAAACCTAATGTTGCTTAACTTCTCTGATCGGGTGAGAAGCGGTGCGCTCAACGTGCCTTTTTATTCTTCCGGAGCTCACCGCCCCCGCGGCCCGATTCCAGACCAGGCCTCTTAGTTGCTGGTTTGATCGATCAAGGTGTTAGTACCCGCCACCCACAGTCCAGCATATGCACCACAGCCTGGCTGATCAGAAATTGTTTTGAGAAGTTTATCGAGTTCTCCTCGTGAAGACGGCTAGACGTTTCTTGGTAATCTCCTTTTTGCTTAATTAAAAGGATGGTATTGAAGAGTTGTGGTCGCTTTAAAAACTTATTCATTTCTCATTCTGTACTCATTGCACTCCTTTTCAATGGAGCTTTCTAGCTCCGTCTGCCGATACTTATACTTAATTTTAGAGTGATATACCATCAAAATTAGCTGAGACCCACCGATAACGATACTTTGGCAGACCCTGCATCAGGAAACACTAGTTCTGTTTCCTGACGAATCTTACCTAACCTAACCCTACTAAATGCCAATGTGAGCGGGTCATCGTATGACAAAGATCTGCGTCAATACAAGCATTTCCATTTCTCTTGATAGATATCACCATTAACAAAAGTATGCTCACCAAGGGATGGGTACATGCTAAATTTACTGCAATCCTTATTCTAGAGATAAAAATATTATTGATTGATAAATGTACTGGTGAATTGGAGCCTTTTATAACCGACGTGAACCCGACAGACTTTAAACCTAACAAACTAACTAATCTGAAAAAAAAAAAACAGCGGGGAATTATCGAGTCATGTTAGAGAAGTGATGAACAAACTCTCCCTCTCTCATATATATATATATATATATATATATATATATATATATATATATATATATATATATATATATATATATATATATATATATATATGTCGTGCCGAATATGTAAAACTGGTCAATTAGCAAGAACTCATTTAAAATTAAGTCCTTTCTAAAATTTTCTCTTATACGTTTAAAGATATATTTTTTGATTAATATTAATGTAAAAAAAAATTAATTTTATACCAGAAGAATCTTAGAAAACTTACTTAACCTTATTATAACCAGAACAATTTATTTTAGCCTAACCCAACTAAATGTATTTTAGATTTGTTTACAGTAATTTAATACTAAACAAACACAGTGAAATATATTTTTTTCGTTAGGTTCAGAATGATTTGGCGAAATTATTGCATACACAAATTTTCCCTTGTCCTATATGGCAAGATGAGCGTTGCTATTTAAGCCAAGATCGCAAGTTCTGCCTATTCGGCACGACATTATATATATATATATATATATATATATATATATCAATATATATATATATATATATATATATATATATATATATATATATATATATATAATATATATATATATATATATATATATATATATATATATATATATATATATATATATATATATATATATATATATATATATATATATATATATATATATATATATATATATATATATATATATATATATATATATATATATATATATATATATATATATATATATATATATATATATATATATATATATATATATATATATATATATATATATATATATATATATATATATATATATATATATATATATATATATATATATATATATATATATATATATAT
>NC_091296.1:15330802-15333302 GCF_038502225.1 Cherax quadricarinatus
ATAATATAAAAATAATTATAATATAAAAATGCATTAGATTAGTAGGAATAACTGGTATGGTTATTTTAAGTGTTGATAACAGTCGGTGTTGGCAGTGTACCCAACAACACTTGTTCTGGTGTCTTTATTAACACTGTAGTTGACCATGGTGGCTTCCCCGGTACCTTTAATACACCTTAGACGGGTTTCGAGAATTTTCCTACTTCCTCGGCCCGGTACTGGGCCAGACTCATCTGGTTCTTTGCTTGATCAACTAGGCTATTGCTGCTGGTGCTCTATTGGGCTGCATATCCATCACAGCCAGGTTGATCCGTGCTTATAGTGATCTCTGGGAAATTTTAGGAGAATCTTTGGACATTAACAGTTAATGAGATGTGGTTATTTTAGCGATGTGATTATATTTGTGTTCTCTTTTATTCTTACTAGTAGTGTTTTTTTTTTCTTATGCATGTTGGATTTATTTTTTATTGCCGTAAGCGCTGAATGATACATACGGGCAAAGTGGTCTTCAAAATTCAAAACGACCTATCTACTGGATGCTGGGTCACTTTAAGAGGCATGTAAGTTCCCCCGCCTTATAACAACATGTTCATTTTTCCACTATAATCTACCTTGTCCATAATTACTATCGCATTTGCTTTGTTTCGTAAGGTGAAGTCTGGGATCTTTCTTTAGTTCATGGTATAACTTAAATCTTTGAGGACAGTTGTGCTGCAGAGGTCCATAATGCGATAGTAATTATGGACATGGTAGATCATAGTGGAAAAATGAACATGTTATTAGAAGACGGAGGAACTTACGTGCCTCTTAACTAGGTAGTGAAGTGTAGGTGTCTTCACCCCAAGATGGCCGCCTCACTCCTCAAGGAGTGCTTGCCTGACTGAAAAAAACATCATTTCTTGGCTTAATTGATGTGTGAAAAAATAATTGTTGGGATATTTCTACCTTTGTCTAATTTTAATGACAGGGCACCTGTACCAGATTCGTGAAATGTCTTCGTAATAAAAAAAAATGCAAAGTACCACTAGCACGATCACTCGGTATCCTTTGGAGAAAGAGCTTTGATCTAGGTGAAATACCAGAGTCCTTACAGAGTGTGATATAGCTCCTCTGCATAAGGGAAGCAGCGGAGCGCTAGCCAAAAGTTATAGACCAGTAGCCCAGACATCCCACATAATTCTTCGAAATAGTCATGAGACGCCAAATTACAAATTTTATGGAACAGTACAAGTTGCACAACCCAAACCGGCATGGACGATAATGCTCATCACAACTGCTAAACCACTATGATAGAATTAGGGAGGTGTTGGAAGAAAACCAAAATCAAGATGTGGTATACGTGTATAGGCATATTGAAAAGTAGACAAATGGATTTTCATCTTTCTGACAGAACACGGAGAGCAAAATTCAGCATTAACGAGATAAAATGTTCAATACCCCAAGGTACGGCCCTGGCGCTTCTACTGTTTTTTCCTCATAGCACACAAAAAACCCTAGTCACAGTTTTTTCAAACAAGAGAAATAGTGTCAATGGTGACACTGCAAATCACTTGTGCTCTCTTTCGTTTAGAATATTGTTCATTGATACCTCTACTGCCCCATTTAGGACGGCAGATATATCAAAGCCCGCATAGATCCAAACAAAGCATTTAAATTGCTTTTAACTCTTTAACGACCTAGATATGTACTCATCGGCGTGGAGGAGAGAGATACATGATAGTATATGTCTGGAAAGTACTTGAGGGCTCGGGCAAAAATCTGCACACTGCCAGAACATATTGAAGTGAGAGATATGGCAAAAAGTGTAAAATAAACCCAGTGACAAGTAAGGGCGCTGTGTACACAGTAAGAGAACGTTGTAGCAACATCCTTAGCCCCCAGATTTTCAACATCTTACCAGAAGATATCACAAACATTGCTGGGACAGTGTAGAAGGTCTTCAAGAGGAATCCGGACAAGTATCTCCACCAAGTGCCAAATCAACCAGGCTGTGATAGGTGTTGACTAGCGGGCTGCCAAGAGCAACAACCTAGTTGATCAGGCAAACACGAGACTAGCCTGACCCAAGACTGGGCTTCGGGAGCAGAAAAACTCTTGAGACTAATGAAAAGTAAAGGTGCGGGCGATGCCAGGGACGCATTATCAATATGGATTGCGGAATGTAAAAAAAAATACTTTGAATTGTTTTACTTGTTTTATGATTATAATTTATGTATTATGATTGTGTAAATTTAACAGTGTTAAAAACTGAACTTCCAGCCCCGATAAACCAACGTTTCTAGCGCTTTGTATATAAAATAAAACAAAATCCATGTGTGTGTGTGTGTGTATACTCACCTAGTTGTGGATGCAGGGGTCGATTCACAGCTCCTGGCCCCGCCTCTTCGCTGGTCGCTACTGAGTCCACTCTCCCTGTTTCATGAGTTTTATTGTACATTTTCGTTAAGCTGTGTATGTATCTTGCCTCTACATCACTCCAGATTTGTTCTGCTTCCTGACA
>NC_091296.1:15338302-15373302 GCF_038502225.1 Cherax quadricarinatus
ACAAATACAAATCGTTTATGACTCGCATAGAGTCAATAAAATATTGAAATTACTGGTACATTATGAAGTGCTTGAATGTTTGGTCCTGGTATCCGGAAAACATATCCTTCACGGTCTCCCACAAGACATCTAAAGGCGTGTTATCAAGGGAGCGTGAGGGTCATTTGATGGGGCCATGACACCCAAAACATATCTGCTAGCGACATTCGTTACGATAATTGCGCTGTCGTATGCTCAGAACTGCATTTTCATATCTTTTACCACGTAATATATTTTTTTTAATTGGAAAAGAATTTTGTGGATATACTAACTTATACAGGAAATAGTACAGGCATAAGAACTATTAATAAAGACACAGCAATGTATTCTGAATATATAAATAAAAGTAACATTTATCTTCCGTCTTACCAGTTCATGAGACAATGTCTGAACATAGCAAGGCTGTTTAGACATTCTGTCAGAGTGCAAACTATTTAACAAGGTGATTAAAATGTATACCTGAAGAGGGTTTCGGGGATCAACGCCCCCGCGGCCCGGTCTGTGACCAGGTGTTCTTGTATAGGGTGGTATTTTAATTATTTTTTGCACATATAGGATTGTATTTTTCACTGTCCTAGTGTTGGAAGAACTCGTTTCATATATAAGTATATATCTTCAGAAGATTATAGTGTGACTAATGACTGCCTGTCTTTTGGTATAATTGCTGTCTTCTAAACATTGTCAGGAGAACATTAGTCTTGTACATAACAGTAAGGCCACTGACATCTCTGATATGGAAATACAAGGCTTCCTAAATTCCATGGTTATTTTCAGCAATTGTTCAATGTTTTTCAGTGATATTTGTTCTAATGTTTGTTTAGGAGATTTGTTTTATTATTTCTCATGTTATCTTATTATTCAGTTGTTGCACGATATAAAACATTCTGTATTTTCTGTTATATTGATGAGCTTTAAATTCATCTTGATCTTCTCATCTTTGTTTGAATGTCACCTCCGTCTTGCATCCAGGACCAACAACAACTTGCTTTACATTTTACAATACATACTGCGGTAATTTGTAAAGCTTGTTCAGGGGTTCTTCATCGAAGAACTTGACCTGCCCTCCCTTTCCTTTGTGCGAATCTGATTGCCTCTCATTCCATTTTTTCGATGCGTTGTAAGACCCCTACGGGTTTAGCATACCGTAACTGCAATAATAATACTATAGTAATAACCTGTAATTATTACTATCAGTTTACATTAGCCTTGTGTATTAATGTCCTCAGTTGCATTTTTATATCATTGTTCTTCGTATTTATTTATAGTCTTCTAATTCCTGCCTCTTTTTCTGTAGTTTTACTATTAGGTATTTTTTTTTTTAACTGTCTTGATCCTTTGCACATTTATCCACTTTGTCACTCTGCATCTCTTCCATATTTCTTGTATCCTGTGATTTATCTCCTGGCTTTTCTCTTTTTTAATCCACATTTCTTCCTTAAACTGTAATAATTAAAACATGAGAGATTATTGCAACCTTAGGTAGAGCATATAATCCGCGACAAGTCCTTTTTTATCAGCAAAACGTATTGACTCAGCAGTTTTGAGTACTAATGCCCTTGGTAGACTATTTCCTCTTTCTTTATTTTATTCATCTTCCTTGAATAAGCTATACATCTTCCATTATCAAGGTAAGGGTAAAGTATTTATCTCCAGTGGGTGTACGTTTTGAGCGTTTCCTGGGTGGTTGACCTTCCATCATGCATGTGTTTGGCATAGTTTTAAGGTCCTTTAATTTGAAGATCGATTTTGAAGGAACAGGAATTGGGTGGCACTGAGAGTCCAGATACATTGACAAATTTAGACTTCGGCTGTAAGAAGTCTAGGCGGACAGGGCTGAGCTGCCACCAGGGAAGAAAGTGCGGCAACAGTAAGGTAGTAATGGTTTTTGTGGTGCAGGCGGCCTTGGTGTCCGTTGTGGTGGTGGTGGTACAACCACTTGCCCATCCCGTTACACTCCCCCCATCCCTTCCCTTCCCTTCCCACATTCATCTCAGCCCTCTTCTCCACCATACTTCCCACTTCCCTCTCCTTAATTCAAAGTCTGTATCCCTTTTCTGCTTCCTCGTAGCCTAGCTCTTAGTTATTTTCTTCCGTTTACCTTACGTAATCTCTTAATTCCGTCTCATTCAACTTACCCACTAACGTCGGTTTCTTCTTTATTTACCCACTCACTCTCTTCTCTACTTATTCTCTCACTTCCTTCTCTTTCTTCCTTATTCATACTCTCACTTCTTTTTCTTTATTTGCACTTTCACCTCTTTCTCCGATTTATTTACCCTTTCACTTTTTGGTTCTTTTTATTTACCCTTTCACTTCCTCTAATTACCTACTGAGTTCCTTCTCTGGCTCTCCTATTCCTACTCTGCTTCTAGGTACTCACCTCCTCACCATCACCATTTCCACTTTCACTTAACGCTCCTTTTACTCTCGTTTCCCTTCCGCCTTGTTTCCTCTCTCCCTTTTCCTCCATTTTTTTTCTCCACACTTCCGGTTTTCTCCTTCTCTGTTACCCACCACCCCTCCTTTCCTGTTTCCCCTCTCCTTCCTTTCCTGTTTCCCCTCTCCTTCCTTTCCTGTTTCCTCTCTCCTTTCTTTCCTGCTTCCCCCTCCTTCATTTCCTACTTCTCCACCTCCCTCCCTCCTGCTCCCTGCTTCCCTTCCTCCCCATGCAGCTTATGGTTCTCGCGCATTTCTACTGCCTGCCCACTGATATAGTTGTGCCGCACTCGTAGATATTGAGCGCTAGAACCAAGAGGAAGTAATTGACCTGGATCCCGGCAGCCACCTCTGTGAACCCTCACGTCTAAGACTTCAATATATTGTTTCTCTGATTCGAGATATTTTAACCTATGAAATACAGTACTTAAATGGATCAGGGCCTGATCAACTAGGCTGTTACTGCTGGCCGCACGCAGTACAACGTACGAGCCACAGCCCGGCTGATCCGGTACTGACTTTAGGTATTTGTCCAGCTCTCTTGAAGGCAGCCAGGGGTTTATTGGCAATTCCCGTAATGCTTGATGGGAGGCTGTTGAACAGTCTTGGGCCCCGGACACTTATGGTGTTTTCCCTTAGTGTACCAATGGCGCCCCTACTTTTTATTGGGGGCATTTTGCATCGCTTGCCCAGTCTTTTACTTTCGTAGGGAGTGATTTCTGTGTGCCTACGGCAGTGCTCCACTGTTTTTAAAGTTTAGTTGGAATCATTCACAAATAACCCGCACATAGGAGAAGGGAGCTTATGACGACGTTTCGGTCCGACTTGGACCGAAACCGTTAATGAAGCTCCTGGAGAGCGAAACGTTGCTACAATAAAATGTTATAATAGTTGCCCTTGTGTCCATTTACTTAACATATTGTCGGTAATTCTGCCAACATTAATACTATTTGTGTATTGTTCCAGTCACGGTATTGTGCCATTTTGTTCTTTCTAGAGTTGGAATCGTCGGTCAGCTTGTCGTAATCACAGAACATTTCACTGTTGTAAAAACGGTCATGTGAGAGACTGATAAAGACATTTATGTCTACTGCGATCACTAGGTGCAAGTTGTATGTTAACGCGGCAGAACTTCTTGTCACCTTGGTCTTATATTTGTATATTTTTTTCGTTGTGAGTGAGAGGGGGTTGGATTTGAGTGGGACTTGTACTGAAGTTCATAGGGTTATCAGAGCTTGTTCCTTGGGTAGCGTTGAGGGTGGGTTGGGCAAATGTTTGAGAAAGACGTGCCTAGTGTGGCCCGGTAGGCCTGCTGCAGTGTTCCTCCTTTCTTATGTTACTCTAACCGAGAAATTGCTGCAAATGGTATGTGATAAATCCACACACAGGCTTATTGGAGTTAAGATGGTCTGCGGTAATGGCGTGTTTGCTGTTTGTGCTGAAATGTTCACTCAGGATAAGTGGTGCTGCCCAGTATTTTCTTTTTTTATCTTGGCTTGGTGCTAATGTTAACTTTTGTTAGCTTGTGCGAGTGTTAGCGTGCATGAGTGAGCTTGAAGATTGAGACACTTATGCAGCATATGGGAATCTTTATTCAGGAAACGTTTCGCCACACAGTGGCTTCATCAGTCCAATACAAAGAGGAAGGCGTAAGGAGAGGAGGAGTATGAGGTAATCAGTCCCTCAGCCTGGAGTCGATGTGTTCAGTCCATCTACAAGATTGATGGACTGAACACATCGACTCCAGGCTGAGGGACTGATTACCTCATACTCCTCCTCTCCTTACGCCTTCCTCTTTGTATTGGACTGATGAAGCCACTGTGTGGCGAAACGTTTCCTGAATAAAGATTCCCATATGCTGCATAAGTGTCTCAATCTTCAACTTGTCGGTTTTTCAAACCATTCATCACATGAGTGAGCTTGTTAGCGTGCATGAGTGAGCTTATTAGCGTGCATGAGTGAGCTCATGTTAGTGTGCATGAATGAGCTCGTGTTAGCGTGCATGAGTGAGCTCATGTTAGCGTGCATGAGTGAGCTCGTGTTAGCGTGCATGAGTGAGCTCATGTTAGCGTGCATGAGTGAGCTTGTGTTAGCGTGCATGAGTGAGCTCATGTTAGCGTGCATGAGTGAGCTTGTGTTAGCGTGCATGAGTGAGCTCATGTTAGCGTGCATGAGTGAGTTCGTGTTAGCGTGCATGAGTGAGTTCGTGTTAGCGTGCATGAATGAGCTCGTGTTAGCGTGCATGAATGAGCTCATGTTAGCATGCATGAGTGAGCTCGTGTTAGCGTGCATGAGTGAGCTTGTTAGCGTGCATGAGTGTTATTATTGTTCAGAGCGCTGAATGACCTTGAGTAGCCACGCTCGTTGTCGCTTCCTTCTTCCTGCTCCATCATTCTCTTCTCTTCCGGATTCTCTCTAGATCTATTCCATCCATCCCTCCCTCTCCATTTTCCCCTTTTCCATTTCCCAACCTCATATTTTCCCTTTTGTCTCCCTTATTTTTCCATTTCATTATTATAATGGTGCTCAGTGAGTGGTGTGTTGTATATAGTGCTCAGCGAGTGTGGCATAATACGAATGGCGTATTGTGTATACTTGATTCTCAGCGAGTGTAGCATTGTAAGTGGTGTGTATTGTGTATATACAGTGCTCAGCGAGTGTATAATGCTGTTATTATGAGGGGTGTTTATGTATGTTCGGTAAGGAGAACGCAGTATACACAGTGCTCCGTGAGTGTAGAAGTATTACCTGAAGTATGGACTGAACACATCGACACAAGGTTGAGGGACTGATTACCTCATTCTCCTCCTGTTCTTCAAGTTTCTCCTACGTATGGACTGATGAAGCCACTGTGTGGCGAAACGTTTCCTCAATAAAGATACCCAAGAGTTGCACATGTGTCTAATTTATCAAGTATTATCTACACGAACATGGGGGTGTCTGGTAAGAGGGTCAAATGTGTATGTGTTACTAACATAAAAACACGAGGAACGTAATCAGAAAAAAATGGTTTGTGTATTTGAGGAACGCATCTTTGTTTTTTCTTTAAGTGTGAAATTTTATGGTGGCGAAAATAACTTATTAGGTCAGGCCAGGAGGCCAATGTTTCGCCTCCTCATACTACTCCCCTCACCTATTTCTCTCTCTCTCTTCTCTCACACACACACACACACACACGTACACCAAAAAACATGTACATGCATCTGGTGATTTATTGCTTTGCAGTAATCTGATTAGTTTGGTTCATTTTCTATATGTAGATTTGTTAATTAAATACCGTGATTTAACCAAATCATTATTTTAAATGTTTTATAATTTAAAGGTTATATTGCTTTGACATTAATCAAACGCATGATATATGTGACCATTTTAGTTTGTATAAGTATTGTCACAATCACTGGTTAAAGGTTTAGTTTGTACAGTTACAAACAATGGTAAAGATAGAGACTGATATATGCGACTGCTCTAACTTTACAAACAATGGTAAAAAAAAAAAGTTGTCATAATCTCCCCTCTCCTATGTACGGGTTATTTGTGTATTGCTAGTCACGGTATTGTGCCTTTTTGTTATTTATTGATAGAACATTGCTGCAAGTCCTGTCTTGGTTAGAGATTTTAGCACATTATTTACTTTCCCTTCATTTATTCCTGTTTTCCATTTATACACCTCAGTTATATCCCTCCCTAATTGTACGGCTTTATGCAGAGTTCAAATTCAGTGCCCTGATATATGTGACTGCTTTAGTTTGTACAGTTAATATTACAAACATTAGTAAAGAGACTGAAGACCAGGGAGTGCAGTAAAATGTTGAAAATCTTGGAGTACAGATGTGAGAAGAAAAGCAGATGGTGGGACACCAACTGCTGTCTTAATTACCAGTGTGCGAACCAGCTGTGGTTTACAGAGATGTAGACATGTACGTAATTCGAGTCTTCGTTTTTATTATACTTAAAACTTGATAGTGAGATATCTGTTTGTCTATTGGTGAAAAAATCACCTAACACGGGTCTGTCGTGCAATGAGTTACTCAGTGGTTGCGGCACTGTAAAGATGCGGTGATAAGAGAGGTCCCTCAAGACTGTTCCTCAGGATGCACTCGTGTCCGTATACATTCAAGTTTGAGGACACATTTATGTCTGCTACGCACTCATGTCTAAGTTGACATGTTATGCCTAGTAGTGCGGCCAGCAATAACAGCCTGGTTGATCAGACCCTGATCCACCATGAGGCCTGGTGTCAGACCGAGCCGCGGGGGCATTGACCCCCGAAACCCTCTCCAGGTAAACTCCAGGTAGTAAGACAAATTTAGAGGCTTACAAGGGCTTATAATTTGAGAGGGTGTAGGCGTCATTAAGCTTTTATGACTTCCTGGAGATATATGTACTCTAGTTTGTTGTGGTTGACTGTGGTCTAGTTTCAGCTGGCAGATAACATTGTGTATTATTTAAGATGAAGATGCATATTATATTTACATCGATGTTTTTGTGATAATTGTAAGCTCGGAAGACATTGACTTAGAGAGAGAGCTAACATTATGTACGTATTGTGGTAATGGTTTGCTACCCAGGAGCCTTAGGAACCTTGTCAAGCCGTTACGACGTGAAAAAGCTGTACAGCGAAATGTTGCTACAATTAATTGTCACATTAGTTGCACATGTGTCCTATTACGTATGTGCTTAATGTGTTTTTGCTGGTCTCAGATCGTTCTACCTCCTGACCCCATCTTTTGAACTAGACCTACTCTTGAAACTGAGTATGTAGTTTGCCTGTGTAATTCCTTTCACCTCCGTACCACCCTTAAAAATGAAGATGCATTTCCTAGCGTCTTAATGGCTCATCTACTTTTCCCCCGTCTCTGGTCCTCGCAGTTTAGCGTCAGTTCCAGTCCGTCTTGTCCATTTTACCGAGTATCTTGTATGTCGTAACCAAGCCTTGCTTTATCAGTTGAAGGGCGTACTGCTGGCGAAACCAAAACAGTAGCAGAGTAAGCCGTTGTCCGGACAAAGCTTCGCTTTAATTGGAGCTTCATTAAACCAGGACTTCATAAAGCTCTACACTGAGCGACCCGCCACTATGGCCGGGTGGTAAAACTGCAGCTCCGTCTGAGAGGTCAAGGGTAAAGTCCCTCAAAGATGTTCCACCAGGTACAGGTAAGTTCGCCAGGACGGATCTTGGCTTGGGTCTTCTCCATGCGGTGACCAGGCATGAGGTTCCAGTCTCCAGTGTTTGGTAATCTACACAGAGCGAAACGTGTCTTAAAGGCTTCTTCTGATAAATATACCCTTTTCTTCATTCTTCCCTTTTCTAAGGATATAAATTTGGTTCAGATCATTGAGTGTCTTGAAACACATCCCTCCACCCCCTCCCACCCCATTTCCAAGAGCAGTTTTCTTGTATCATCTTGACAATGCTTTATCCTGGGGGGAGGACTTCATGCCGGATCTGTGTGTGTGTGTGTGTGTGTGTACACCCACCCATTTAGTGTTCGTGGGGGTCGAGACTCTGGTCCTTTCACAAGCGCCTATCCTATTTATATACCTATGACAGGTTTCGAGAGCTTTTCTATTCCTGCAGCTCAATTTTGGTGCTTATCTGGTTAACCAGGCTGTTGCTACTGGCGGCCTGTGTGTGTTTGTAACTTTATATGTGCATTATGTATAATTATATTTCAAGTAATAAGCGTGTAAAATATATTTCATATTTTTTTTCCCCTGCACAGAATCTAGCGTCGCAAAATCTGCGTGGGGGTTGGAGGGTGAGGGGGTTGATGGGTGAGGGGGTAGGAGGGTAAGGGGGTTGACGGGTGAGGGGGTAGGAGGGTAAGGGGGTTGACGGGTGAGGGGGTAGGAGGGTAAGGGGGTTGACGGGTGAGGGGGTAGGAGGGTAAGGGGGTTGACGGGTGAGGGGGTAGGAGGGTAAGGGGGGTGGGGATGTATTGACATTGAAAGTGGGGTAGGCGCGTTTTTTTTTTTTTATCGATAAACAGTTATAGCTGGAAATAGATTCGAAGCTGGTCGTATTATAGGCTGCGTGTGACAAACGATAATTACCACTGAATATATAATTAACGTGACTGAAGTTTTGTCAGCGCTGTGGTTCAGTGCTCGGCGTGGGTAACTTGCATTAATATAACATTTTAAGGAAATGTTCACATAGTTAATCAGGATAATGCAGAGGTATATTATACGTATATAAAATGAGTGTATAATTAAAGCATTATGTAGGGATGGGACCACACCAACAAAGTGTCTATACCAATACCATGGCGCACCCGTAGCATTATGGGAGCGTAATTTTGGTAAATCACCTCGCAACACGTTTTTTGTTTCATGGATAATTATTACCACAGGGAAACACTAAATTCGAGTCATGCAGGGCTAGGTGGTGGTATTTATTCAGGTTTGATAAGAGTTTTTAGGTGATCTAGAGACCTTCACCTTTTTGAAAGGTCGACCGATAAGATCCTATTTCTGCCTTAAAATATTGAGTGTGAGTGGTTGGCGAAGTTGGTTGGGGGAATTAGTTATTACCGGAGGGATCGTTGTAAGAAGGAGGGGGTAGTCGTTCTCTTCCAAGATCAACTCTTGGCATTTCGAGGCTAAGAATAGAGTGCTTGGTGTTGCGCATACAAGGGAACCAACAACCTAGCCAGCGGTAAAGGTATTGTACTCGACGGGCGGGTGGGTACGTAGTGGAGCGAGCGTGGCTGCCAACCCACAAGTGATGGATAACAACACTGCGAAAGAGACCTTTACACGACGTTTCTCCCACAAGAAACGTTGTAATAGTTTTTGTTTCCTATGCTTTTTTTTATCCACCTGGCGCATACGTGCGCACGTACAGCAGGGATGTGGAGGGTAGAGTAGATGATGAGCCGCATGTACGCCAACATTGCGTACATAAACCTGCACACCGCCTAAATACTCAACAAAATCCTGAAATAGAACATATAAGCGAATTAAAAAACCGGTTGAGGCAGGTTGGCTGAAAAGGAAAAGCGAGATTTATTAGATGTGAATTTACCTGTTGGAGGTGATGATGTGAAGAGGGAAGTGAAGGTTCTCGCACGCTGTTCACGTGAACAGAAAATTAAGCCAGATGTTCACGGCTCTTATATACTTGAGCCTAGTGGGAGGAGCTAACTGCTGTCACTGGGGAAGTGGGGGGAGAGCAGGGAACAAGTTCCACTCAGTTGGGGGGGGAGGGGGAGATATAAGACGTCAAGGACCACAGGAGGGGGGAGGGATTTTCAGGATTTGGCTTTGTGAAGGTGGAACAAAGAATTATATACATGAGACCTACTACCCTAATTTAAATAATAGTTTCATTTTGGGAGCAAAAGCTAATTTTGATTCCATGTCATATTCCATCACGCAGGATGATCATCAGCTGGGAGGTTCCTTAATAATAAGAGGTAAATATTATGACTGGTATCAGGTGCGGCTCCACTCACATATTACGTTTACCAGAATGCTTCATGTGCTTATCAGCAGTCATAATGAATTTTCTGGTATGACCCCACCTCCGTATATTTGAGGCGTAGGAAAGTACGTAGTACATAAATACCCGCACATAAGAGAATGTGCTGGTATTTGTGTATTCCAGTCAGGGCATTGTCCTTTTTATTCTTTAAATTGAACTGATTAATTACCTTTGATGTAATTCCTATTTTTTAATACGTTGGCCGTCTCCCACCGAGGCCGGGTGACTCAAAAACAAAGGAACAATTTTTTTTTCTTTTTACATTTAGTAACTTATACAGGAGAAGGGGGTTACTAGTCTCTTGCTCCCGGTATTTTAGTCGCCTCTTAAGACACGCATGACTTCCAGAGGAAGAATTTTTCTCCACAAGTGTAGAAGTCTTCAGGAAGAAACTGGATCTTCACCAGGTGCCAAATCAACCAGGCTGTGATAAATATGTGGGGCAGCGGGTCTCCAGCAGCAACAGCCTGTAGATGAATGGTTCAGAGAACCGACATGTTGATAAATTAGACACATGTACAACTCTTGGGTATCTTTATTGAGGAAACGTTTCGCCACACAGTGGCTTCATCAGTCCATACAAAGGAGAATCTTGAAGAACAGGAGGAGAATGAGGTAATCAGTCCCTCAACCTTGAGTCGATGATTGATGGACTGACCACATCGACTCAAGGTTGAGGGACTGATTACCTCATTCTCCTCCTGTTCTTCAAGATTCTCCTTTGTATGGACTGATGAAGCCACTGTGTGGCGAAACGTTTCCTCAATAAAGATACCCAAGAGTTGTACATGTGTCTAATTTATCAGCAACAGCCTGGTTATATAAGTCTGTGGTCATATTTTAAAATCAACCGATCTTTGATTTCTGTGGGGACCAACAAACCGCTAGAAGCAACAGCCTAGTTGACGGAGCAGTCAAGAAGGAAGCCGAGCTGAGCGGGTAGAAGAACCCTGGACACTGGTCGAGGTACGGTGCAAGAGTGGCACTCTCCGTGAAGATAATTTTGTGTGGAGATTAACGTTGAAAGGAATATTTCTTTACTTACAAACGCTTTCTCCTCGTTTCCGGGACATCTATATTTTAGGATGCTATTCGTAAAGTACCATTAAGTCGATTTTGGTATACCTTACCTATTTGCTGATGAATGAGATACTGTGTAGTCACTTTAAGGGGGACGGGGTCACTGTTCCCAGACCAAACCTCCTGGTTGTTTGCTTCTTATGAGTCAACCAGCTAAACCTAACTGAGTAGAGAACGTCACATAGTTTTGTATATTTTTGTTTACTATTTGTTTTCACAACCTTATTTAACCCAACTATTCGGTCTATTCTCGCACGACGAGTGATAATGCTAATAATTTGAACGTTTCATGATTTTCTTCGGCCACCTCATTGCCAAATTTTTTATTTGTCTATTTTTACTTCATTATTGGAGATTAAATATATTTTTTTTATAGTCTCACGTAGTACTCGGTTGTATTTGTTGGGACGAGACTACTACTAGCCTCACCTAGACAACTACGATCGGCATTACTGACTTTGTCACTCTAGGCCTTAATATATATAATTTTGAACCTATATGCTTAATTTGCCTCCACTGCCGCATCCAAGTTACTCCACTTTTCAATCACCGTGAGATTGAATAAATACTTTCACCCACCTCTATGGCTCATCTGTGTCTGCTCCGCCCGTCTCCTTGATCTCGGTCCTTTTAATTTGATCTCTCTGCCCTAACAATTTTCCTTAATTAAGATTTTGTATATAATGTTTTCCCCTGTTGTCTCCTTTATAAGATCGTCAGGTTCAGTTCCTTCAGCCACTCCTCATAAAGCATTCCTCTCAGCTCATTTACTAGCCTGGTTGCGAACTTTTGGACATTTTCGTGCTTCACGTGCTTGACCAGGAGTGGGCTCCATGTTGGGACCACGTGCTCATGATTGGCCTGATCTAAGTCAGGCCAGTGCTATTCTTAAGTTTGCTAATATTGCATATGCAACTGACGTTAAGACGTTAATTCGAGAAAATATATATATATATATATATATATATATATATATATATATATATATATATATATATATATATATATATATATATATATATATACACATAACACACACATATATATCGTACTATGCCTCCGGCCAGTACGGCAGTGCCGGAAAATAGCAGGAGATAGCTTCTACCTATACCACTAGGTAGTAGGTTGGTAGACAGCAACCGCCCAGGGAGGTACTATCGTCCTGCCAAGTGAGTGTAAAACGAAAGCCTGTAATTGTTTTACATGATGGTAGGATTGCTGGTGTCCTTTTTTCTGTCTCATGAACATGCAAGATTTCAGGTACGTCTTGCTACTTCTACTTACACTTAGGTCACACTACACATACATGTACAAGCATATATATACACACCCCTCTGGGTTTTCTTCTATTTTCTTACTAGTTCTTATTCTTGTTTATTTCCTCTTATCTCCTGGAGTTTACCTGGAGAGAGTTCCGGGAGTCAACGCCCCCGCGGCCCGGTCTGTGACCAGGCCTCTTGGTGGATCAGAGCCTGATCAACCAGGCTGTTACTGCTGGCTGCACGCAAACCAACGTACGAGCCACAGCCCGGCTGGTCAGGTACCGACTTTAGGTGCTTGTCCAGTGCCAGCTTGAAGACTGCCAGGGGTCTATTGGTAATCCCCCTTATGTATGCTGGGAGGCAGTTGAACAGTCTCGGGCCCCTGACACTTATTGTATGGTCTCTTAACGTGCTAGTGACACCCCTGCTTTTCATTGGTAGGGTGATCCCAAGGAAGAAAACATTAACCATCATTAATTTAATAGCCGTCTTGACAGAGGTGCACAAACATCACAATTCAATTGACCCTTCGTACTTTAACATCCCTACTATTTCCTCATGGTGCTGGCACTAAACTTCCCACCTCTTGGACACAACTCTCCAGCTAACCAGTTTTCCTTGAATTCCATCATAAATGTTACCTTCTCACACTCCAAAAACAAGCAAAATCCCTAAAACCACGATTTAACATACTCACACATGCCTGATGAATGCTCAAGCAACTACCATTGAAAATTGTGACCTGATATTGGTCTCAGAGAGACTGAAACACTGTCTTAAGTTTCCTATCGTAAGTGTGGATTATTTATAAAGTTGAAATCTTCACACCCACCCTCAAACATTTCCAGATTTATACACCCCCTTGGTCATCCTATTGTGCTCTATCCTATCAAAATGGTCAAACCACCTCAACAACCCCTGTGCTGCCCTTTGAATAATGCGTATCATAATCCCACATAGTCACGTAATTCCAATGCTCCAGATTCTTTCTAAAATATTCATACAACACATTGCTCTCAAAAATGTCATCTTCACTGCATTCAGGTTGCACCTCACTGCAAGGTGTAAACCCTGGGTCCCACACTCCTATACAAGGTTTGATATCATGAAGGAGCAAGGGCTACCTATACCACAGAGTTACTCACTAGCTACAAGTGTACAAACTTGTTTAAGTAATATTTACTGCTGTTTTACACATCAAAAGCTGGGTGTCACGGGTAGTCTTAAAGTATTAAACTATTTTTGCATCTTCAAAGAGTAAGACTTATCAGCCATGCAAACAGTTAATTATGTAAAAAAAATGTGTAAAAAATAAAAGTAATGCAAGTTGACTGAGTATATAAAATATAGAAAGCCAAAGTACAGAAGGAGAAAAATACACATTAAGGATATAGTCATGCAGTATGCATTATAAAGAAGGAAAACATATATGAAAACACCATAGTGAGAGAGAATATAGTAAAACACTGGGGAAGTGGAACAGAATTCTTCCTCCGTAAGCCATGCATGTTGTAAGAGGCGACTAAAATGCCGGGAGCAAGGGGCTAGTAACCCCTTCTGTATAAATTACTAAATTTAAAAAGAAACTTTCGTTTCTCTTTTTGGGCCACCCTGCCTCGGTGGGATACGGTCGGTATCCCACCGGTATCATGCAACAAGGGCATATATCAACAACCTGCCTGAGGACAATGCAGTGGTAAAATTAGATTTCAAGAATGCGTTCAATCTCCTGAAAAGAGACGTGGTATTAGCAGCAGTACAAGAACATTTCCCTGGTCTCTTCCCTTTTGTTTCAGCCGGGTATAGCAAGGAATCAATGCTTCTCTTTGGAGAGCATGAAATTACATCATCGGAGGGTGTCCAACAAGGAGATCCTCTTGCACCATTTCTCTTCTGTATAGCAGTTAGGGAAATCACAGTCAGACTGACCAGCGAGCTAAACATCTGGTTCCTAGATGATGGCACACTAGCAGGTACAAAAGAGTCCCTCCTACATGACCTTACACAGGTAATGACACGGGAACAGGAAATGGGTCTCATCCTGAATCCATCCAAATGTGAAATCATCTCAGTCAGTCAATAAGTGATAAATGCAGTGAGATCAAAACTACCAGGAGCAGCAGTCATTGCCCCCACAAATAGTGTCTTGCTAGGAGCACCTCTGGGAAGCAATGCCATTGACACAATTCTCAGGAAGAAATTGGAAGAGTTAAGGAGGATGGAACAACGAATAGGCAATCTGGACACCCACGATGCCTTGTACCTTCTCACAAAGTGCTTGAGTCTGCCCAGGTTGACATATTTCCTAAGATGTGCACCTTCATATGATAACCCTATACTGCACGAATATGACAGTATTCTGAGGCAGATTTTTACGAAAGTACTTAACCTTACTCTAGAAGACGGGCAGTGGAACCAAGCTACACTTCCAGTCAGACTAGGAGGCATTGGTGTCCGCAAGTCATCACAGATTGCGTTACCTGCTTTTCTGTCCTCGTGTATTGCATCCAGAGAGCTTGTAGCAGCGATTCTCCCTGAACATCTTAGGGACAAGATAGGAGTCCAGGACCAAAAATTCATTGACGGAGCAATGATCTGGGATAATCTAACGGGCTCTGGAGCCAGACCTGCTCCCCCCAACAACTACAAACAATCGCACTGGGATGGTCCAATAGTGGAAAATATTGCCTCAACAATGCTTCAGAGTGTGTCAGGGAAGGATAGAGCCCGCCTCCTGGCAGTGAGAGCCCCTCATGCTGGGGACTTTCTGTTGGCTGTTCCCAACTCCAGCCTTGGCACACGTCTCGACCCACAGACCATCCGCATCGGTGTTGCCCTTCGACTTGCCGCCCCTATTCTCGCCGAACACAGGTGTATTTGTGGCAGTGAAGCAGCAGACCGATTCGGGTACCATGGTCTTGTGTGCCGTAAATCCGAGGGAAAGATTGCAAGACATGAGGAGGTTAATAACATTATCAAGAGGAGCCTCACAACAGCTGGATGCCCAGCAGTAAGGGAGCCACCCCAACTATGCAGATCTGATGGCAGCCAGAAGCGTCCAGATGGTATCACCCTTCAAGCCTGGACAGATGGGAAGCAGGTGGTGTGGGACTATACATGTGCATCTACCTTGGCTGATACCTATCTCCAATACACCAGGGAGGAAGGAGGGGCAGCTGCCAGCTTCAGGGAGTCCCAAAAGTCTAGAAAATATGGAGAACTTGCCCATCATTATATGTTTGTTCCCATAGGCTCAGAGACCCTTGGCTCATGGGGAAAGAGTGCATCTAAATTCCTTAAGGAGCTGGGAAAAAGACTCATCAGGGTAACTAGGGATCCCAGGGCAGCTAGTTTTCTGTTCCAGCGGCTCGGTGCGGCTGTTCAAAGGGGTAATGCCTGCTGTATTTTGGGCACACGCCCCAGCTCTGAGGAGCTATATATATATTATATTATATATATATATATATATATATATATATATATATATTTTTTTTTTTTTTCAACAAGTCGGTCGTCTCCCACCGAGGCAGGGTGACCCAAAAAAAAAAGAAAGAAAATCCCCAAAAAGAAAATACTTTCATCATCATTCAACACTTTCACCACACTCACACATTATCACTGCTTTTGCAGAGGTGCTCAGAATATAACAGTTTAGAAGCATATACGTATAGAGATACACAACATATCCCTCCAAACTGCCAATATCCCAAACCCCTCCTTTAAAGTGCAGGCATTGTACTTCCCATTTCCAGGACTCAAGTCCGACTATATGAAAATAACCGGTTTCCCTGAATCCCTTCACTAAATATTACCCTGCTCACACTCCAACAGATCGTCAGGTCCCAAGTATCATTCGTCTCCATTCACTCCTATCTAACACGCTCATGCACGCTTGCTGGAAGTCCAAGCCCCTCACCCACAAAACCTCCTTTACCCCCTCTTTCCAACCCTTTCGAGGACGACCCCTACCCCTCTTTCCTTCCCCTATAGATTTATATGCTTTCCATGTCATTCTACTTTGATCCATTCTCTCTAAATGACCAAACCACCTCAACAACCCCTCTTCTGCCCTCTGACTAATGCTTTTATTAACTCCACACCTTCTCCTAATTTCCACACTCCGAATTTTCTGCATAATATTTACACCACACATTGCCCTTAGACAGGACATCTCCACTGCCTCCAACCGTCTCCTCGCTGCTGCATTTACCACCCAAGCTTCACATCCATATAAGAGTGTTGGTACTACTATACTTTCATACATTCCCTTCTTTGCCTCCATAGATAACGTTTTTTGACTCCACATATACCTCAACGCACCACTCACCTTTTTTCCCTCATCAATTCTATGATTAACCTCATCCTTCATAAATCCATCCGCCGACACGTCAACTCCCAAGTATCTGAAAACATTCACTTCTTCCATACTCCTCCTCCCCAATTTGATATCCAATTTTTCTTTATCTAAATCATTTGATACCCTCATCACCTTACTCTTTTCTATGTTCACTTTCAACTTTCTACCTTTACACACATTCTCAAACTCATCCACTAACCTTTGCAATTTTTCTTTAGAATCTCCCATAAGCACAGTATCATCAGCAAAAAGTAACTGTGTCAATTCCCATTTTAAATTTGATTCCCCATAATTTAATCCCACCCCTCTCCCGAACACCCTAGCATTTACTTCTTTTACAACCCCATCTATAAATATATTAAACAACCATGGTGACATTACACATCCCTGTCTAAGACCTACTTTTACCGGGAAGTATTCTCCCTCTCTTCTACACACCCTAACCTGAGCCTCACTATCCTCATAAAAGCTCTTTACAGCATTTAGTAACTTACCACCTATTCCATATACTTGCAACATCTGCCACATTGCTCCTCTATCCACTCTATCATATGCCTTTTCTAAATCCATAAATGCAATAAAAACTTCCCTACCTTTATCTAAATACTGTTCACATATATGCTTCAATGTAAACACTTGATCTACACATCCCCTACCCACTCTGAAACCTCCTTGCTCGTCCGCAATTCTACATTCTGTCTTACCTCTAATTCTTTCAATTATAACCCTACCGTATACTTTTCCTGGTATACTCAGTAAACTTATTCCTCTATAATTTTTACAATCTCTTTTGTCCCCTTTCCCTTTATATAAAGGGACTATACATGCTCTCCGCCAATCCCTAGGTACCTTCCCCTCTTTCATACATTTATTAAACAAAAGTACCAACCACTCCAACACTATATCCCCCCCCTGCTTTTAACATTTCTGTCATGATCCCATCAGTTCCAGCTGCTTTACCCCCTTTCATTCTACGTAATGCCTCACGTACCTCCACCACACTTACATTCTGCTCTTCTTCACTCCTAAAAAATGGTATACCTCCCTGGCCAGTGCATGAAATTACCGCCTCCCTTTCTTCCTTAACATTTAAAAGTTCCTCAAAATATTCTCGCCATCTACCTAATACCTCCCTCTCCCCATCTACTAACTCCCCTACTCTGTTTTTAACTGACAAATCCATACTTTCCCTAGGCTTTCTTAACTTGTTTAACTCCCTCCAAAATTTTTTCTTATTTTCATTAAAATTTCTTGACAGTGCCTCTCCCACTCTTTCATCTGCTCTCCTTTTGCACTCTCTCACCACTCTCTTCACCTTTCTTTTACTCTCCATATACTCTGCTCTTCTTATAACACTTCTGCTTTGTAAAAACCTCTCGTAAGCTACCTTTTTCTCTTTTATCACACCCTTTACTTCATCATTCCACCAATCACTCCTCTTTCCTCCTGCCCCCACCCTCCTATAACCACAAACTTCTGCCCCACATTCTAATACTGCATTTTTAAAACTATTCCAACCCTCTTCAACCCCCCCACTACTCATCTTTGCACTAGCCCACCTTTCTGCCAATAGTCGCTTATATCTCGCCCGAACTTCCTCCTCCCTTAGTTTATACACTTTCACCTCCCTCTTACTTGTTGTTGCCACCTTCCTCTTTTCCCATCTACCTCTTACTCTAACTGTAGCTACAACTAAATAATGATCCGATATATCAGTTGCCCCTCTATAAACATGTACATCCTGGAGCCTACCCATCAACCTTTTATCCACCAATACATAATCTAACAAACTACTTTCATTACGTGCTACATCATACCTTGTATATTTATTTATCCTCTTTTTCATAAAATATGTATTACTTATTACCAAATTTCTTTCTACACATAGCTCAATTAAAGGCTCCCCATTTACATTTACCCCTGGCACCCCAAAATTACCTACTACTCCCTCCATAACATTTTTACCCACTTTAGCATTGAAATCCCCAACCACCATTACTCTCACACTTGATTCAAAACTCCCCACGCATTCACTCAACATTTCCCAGAATCTCTCTCTCTCCTCTACACTTCTCTCTTCTCCAGGTGCATACACGCTTACTATAACCCACTTTTCACATCCAATCTTTATTTTACTCCACATAATCCTTGAATTTATACATTTGTAGTCCCTCTTTTCCTGCCATAGCTTATCCTTCAACATTATTGCTACTCCTTCTTTAGCTCTAACTCTATTTGAAACCCCTGACCTAATCCCATTTATTCCTCTCCATTGAAACTCTCCCACCCCCTTCAGCTTTGTTTCACTTAAAGCCAGGACATCCAGTTTCTTCTCATTCATAACATCCACAATCATCTCTTTCTTATCATTTGCACAACATCCACGCACATTCAGACTTCCCACTTTGACAATTTTCTTCTTCTTATTCTTTTTAGTAATCTTTACAGGAAAAGGGGTTACTAGCCCATTGTTCCCGGCATTTTAGTTGACTTTTACAACACGCATGGCTTACGGAGGAAAGATTCTTATTCCACTTCCCCATGGATATAAAAGGAAAAGTAATAAGACCAAGAACTATTAAGATAAAATCAAAGAAAACTCAGATGAGTGTGTATAAATAAACGTGTACATGTATGTGTAGTGTGACCTAAGTGTAAGTAGAAGTAGCAAGACGTACCTGTAATCTTGCATATTTATGAGACAGACAAAAGACACCAGCAATCCTACCATCATGTAAGACAATTACAGGCTTTCGTTTTACACTCACTTGGCAGGACGGTAGTACCTCCCTGGGTGGTTGCTGTCTACCAACCTACTACCTACTATATTTCAAGTCGGCCGTCTCCCACCGAGGCAGGGTGACCCAAAAAAGAAAGAAAATCCCCAAAAAGAAAATACTTTTATCATTCAACACTTTCACCTCACACATTATCACTGTTTTTGCAGAGGTGCTCAGAACACAGCAGTTTAGAAGCATATACGTATAAAGATACACAACATATCCCTCCAAACTGCTAATATCCTGAAACCCCTCCTTTAGAGTGCAGGCATTGTACTTCCCATTTCCAGGACTCAAGTCCGGCTATAAAAAAATAACCGGTTTCCCTGAATCCCTTCACTAAATATTACCCTGCTCACACTCCAACAGATCGTCAGCTATAGATAGCTGGCGAAATACTAATGTCACAGTCGGTCTACCCCCATTAGCTCTTGTTCACTCCGATATTTGCAGCTTCTCTCTCTCGCCCATTATATGTCTGTGGGGGGGGGGGCTTGTGGGTAAATGAATGACTAGTTCGTACTGTGACGTCACGCCACTAATCTGTCTGTCTGATTAAACATGCTATCTCTCTCTCTCTCCTTCCCCACCTACCTGGAGGGTATTCCGGTGATCAACGTTCCCGGGGCCCGGTCCATGACCAGGCCTCCCGGTGGATCAGGACGTGATCAACCAGGCTGTTACTGCTGCCGCACGTAGTCCAACGTACGAACCACAGCCCAGCTGATCCGGCACTGACTTTAGGTATCTGTCCAGCTCCCTCTTGAAGACAACCAGGGGTCTATTGGTAATTCCCCTTATGGCTGGTGGGAGGCTGTTGAACAATCTTGGGCCCCGGACACTTATTATGTTTCCTCTTAGTGTACTAATGGCGCCCCTACTTTTCACTGGGGGTATGTTGCATCGCCTGCCAAGTCTTTTGCTTTCGTAGGGAGTGATTTATGTGTGTCCCACCCCTCCTAACCCCCGAAACGTCGTCGTAAGCTCCTCTCTTCTATGTACGGGTTATTTGTGTATTGTGTACCCCATTCTCTCTCTCTCTCTCTCACACACACACACACACACACACAGGATTGAGTGGTTTTAAGGATAAGCGGTTTTTATTAAGTATTTTGCAAGTAAAGTGCTCATTTTAAATAATGTCTCTGGAGTTGTCTTCAACCCGGGATTTAATTAGTTGAATATTGTTGAACGTTATATCGTTGTGAGATTATATTCCGGATAAGTCTGGTGATGAATCCATTATCAACACTTTCTGTAAACTTACAAATACCATTTTCTGCATTTAAGTTAGTGTGGTGTTAGGTTGAGCCGTTTTAGGTTGTATAAACTTATAGAAGCTTATACTTAACCACAAATAAGGGACAAAAAATGCAATGAGGCGGCTAAGAGAAGCAGGAAACTTTCAAACTTAACCGATTATGAAGAGCAAAGTCACAATACCACGACTGGAACAGTGCGCAAATAACCCGCACATAGAAGAAAGAAACTTAAGATACATTTCGGTCCGACTTGAACCATTTGTGTCGGACTGGTGATTCGAGAATAGGCTGAATGATGTGCATGGGACAACAACTGTTTTAGTAGTATATTGTAGTTAGGTAAATTCCACACACTGATGCAAAGTGAAACACGAAGCAGAAAGGTTCTATCATATTTTGATTTCTGTCAAGAGGTTCTCTTCAGCAAGATGAATGTAATTTACAGTGTGGGAAAAAGTTGGAGACCGGAAGTAGATGTAGTTGAGAGGGACCTGTGCCTCGTGTAGTGCAACAATCACTGCCCTCGAGCTAGCTAGTATGATAGCATGATGAACATGTGCAACACCTGTTTATAACGACGAAGACATGTACAACATCTGTTATAACGACTAAGACATGTGTAACACCTGTTATAACGACTAAGACTTGTGCAACACCCGTTATAACGACTAAGACATCAGTGCAACACCTTTGTATCGTTATTATGAAGACAGTTCGCTAACCAGTGAGTTTAAAAAACCACTGGTTGGCGAAACATCTTCAAGATACCCAGATGTTTCACCTATGTTTTATTCATCAACTTATCGGTAGTGTATACCATTAATCTGATGATACTAGTAAGATATGCAGTTTAAAGATGTCATCCTGGTTGTTTCTTGCAAAGTTTACCAAAGTGTTCTTTACAGTGATTACAGTGAAGTACGGGGTGTTTCACTCGTAGGAGGCCCTGAGTTATCATTTACTACAGACAATATACAAACAAATAAATAATATACAAACAAGACGGTCGCATCTGCGGGAGTACCAACTCGCGCCCTCCTACGAGTGAAACACCCTGTATCATCCTCAGGTCTCGACTACATCTGTGAGTGACAAGTTGTACATGATTGGTATATAATACCGATAAGATGAAGCATTAGATACGTGCAACATCTGGGTATCTTTATTTGTAGAAGTTGCGCCATCCAGTGGCTTTATCAATACAGTACAAAGACATAATGTGAACAATGTTGAACTACATACAGAAGATGAGGTAGTAAGTCCCTCAGTCTTGGAGTTGGTGAAGAGCACTGTAATCTTGAAGAATCTGAAGCACAGGCAGGAAGATTGGCGCTTATATACTAGCGTCAGATGAGGGACCTGCAGCAAACGAAGGGATTGTCACTGGTAGGCGAGATTTCCCAGTGGAGGCAGGTCATGTCCAAGAAGGGATGGATCAGGACAAATTTGATCATCTAGGCTGCAGTGGATACGTTTATTAACGACGACGTTTCGCTCATTCAGTGGCTTTATCAAGTCAGTCATTCGATGAAAATCCTGTGCACTCGAAAGTTAGTCGTTGGTGAAGGTATCCACAGCACATGAGTGTCGTATATTCCACCTTCTTGGCATTGGCATATTTTTCAGTTACATTCCAGAACATGCGGTCAGGTACGCTCCATTGTAGCACACTGGCATCGACTGAGTGCCTTACTGACTAATCCATTAAGACTGCCCTCAGTGATTGACGATGTAGATAATCGCTTCACTAACGATGTTTGAAATGGAGTCAGATATTGACAGTGTTGGTATCCTGGCTAGCAGGATAATGGTGCCGTACCCGCTGATGTCAGGAAACATTGTTAATTTGTTTAGATTGTCTAAGGTTTTACAAAAGGTATATCAGAGATAACGACAATGTGGAACAAGGTCGATTTGGGCCACCGGGCTGCCAGCGACAACAGCCTGGTTGAGCAGCAAGCACCAGCCTGACCCAGGGGCGGGCTGCAAAAGTAATTGTTCTCTTCAGGTTAGAATATTGCTGTATACTATACTAACGACTCCAGTCAAGGCAGGAAAAATTAGAACTGGAAAACGTACCCGAGTTCTTAAGGTATAAGTTCCTTTTTTATATAGAAAAGTCCCCCCCCCTTTTTTTTCATTTTTTCCCAATGGATTACCATTTTTTTTTAATCTTTATATATAGTGAGAGTTATCTGCCTGGAGTCCACCTGGAGGGTATTCCGGGGATCAACGCCTCCGCGGCCCGCCCCATGACCAGGCCTGGTGGATCAGGGCCTGACCAACCAGGCTGTTACTGCTGGCCGCATGTAGTCCAACGCAGGAACCACAACCCAGCTGATCCGGCACTGACTTTAGGTATCTGTCTAGCTCCCCATTGGTGTAAAAATATAAGTCAGGTGAAATTTTTGTTTGTGCAGTACAAGTGAGAACTTTTAAGTGTGAAGGGACTGAAACTTTCCAACATTTTCTTTACATTCATACGGGAAATAACCAACAAACCCGTAGCTGTCTTCAGGTGATAACTTGATAAGTTTTTCAGATCAGTTTCAGATCAACCGGCCTGTGGTGCATACATTGATCTGCGTGCAGCAGGCACCAACAGCATGGTCGATCAAACGAACAATAGGGAGGTCTGGTCTGGGATTGGCCCACGGGGGGGATGACCCCCAAAAACTACTATAAGTAAAGTACAGGTCTCCAATTACCAACCATCACCTTGCTGTTCCTCTTTCTCTCTCCTTCCTCTTTCCCTCGATTCGTCCCACTCACCTTCAGTGCCTCCCTTCCTCTCCTCCCTTCCTACCACCACTTCGTCCTGTAACTCTCCCGTCCTCCCTCCTTGTCAGTAAACCTATATATATCGGAACATTGAACAATGTAGGATCGTTCGTTGGGAAACAAAAATAGTTACCTGGATCCAAGTGGGCGAGGTATGTATCCTCGCATGTGAGAGCAAACTATTTTGTTTTCAAGTTTGTGTAGTCTTGGCTATGATTCTATTTTTTATTCCTTTACAAAAACGTAGTTGGTGTTTTTATCACCTTGAATAATGGTGTTGCTTTTTTAAAAGATTGAGTTTTTGCTTATCAGGACGCGTGAGGGTCACACCTGTTATGACTGTACCCAGTGTTTCACAACTAATACACAGGCTGGCTAGCCAAATCTAAATGGCTCGATTGTAAACAACTCGCCGAACGGAGTGTTCGAACCTTCGGTTCGGTGAGTTAATACATAAGCTGCTTTGAAGGGCGTAACACAACGCTATGAAGATTGATCCATGTATAACCTGAAAAAACTTTACTTAGAGGAAAACGTTTGGTTAAAGCTCTTTAAGTATATTTGCGTCTTAAGTATACTAATCCATAATTTAGAGAAACTTCGGACGAAAATTATTATCCTTTCACTGATTTTTACCCTCCGAATTGTTATTTTGTGAGTGGTTCCAACGATATTGAGATTTTTGTTTTTTCTTGTGTTTTGGTTCTGGACACGTCACATCGTGGTCACATCAGGAATATTACCTGGCAAGATAGGTGGCAGCTAATACCTATCACCAACCCTTCAGACACCCTCACACCGATTTGTTGACAACTTTTACCTCTCTCTTGAGATTTGGTTCTGATAGGATTTTTACTTTTCCCCCACCTCATCTCTTCATTTCTTTTCCTCTTTCATTTTCTCTCGCTTTCCTTTGAGTAATTATTGTTGTCAATGACGCAGTGCGTCAAAACAAATCGGGGGGGGGGGGGAGTTAGGGAGGATGGGAATGATCCTGCTTTCATGTCTTTGAAGTCTTTCACGCTGGCAGGTTTGCAGTGTCACTCCTGCAGCCGTGTTGACTGCCTGGTCAGCCAGACAGTTGTGGCTAGCGGCTCCTTGTATACTTACCTTGCCATCACAGCATGGCGGATCCGGCATTTTCTGCATTAACTACCTCACCTTTCTCTTAAAAACTTCTTGTGTTCTGGTAATATTATTTGCTAGAATATAGTTGACGAAACTCACGACATTGTTTAACTTTAAAACAGTTACAGATGGATGATATATAGAAAATAATATTCGGGATTATCTTGTTTAACATAATTCGTAATCCTTGTCATCAGACTGATATGTTTGGTCATCGTGTATATTTGATCAGTGGTCGGTCATTCACCAGTTTTTCCACACTTCACAATCTTGAGATACATTGATATAGTTCATCCTATAAGTCTTCTCGATAAGAACACAAAAAAGGAGAGCATAAATAACAAAAAAAGGCACAATACCGTGACTAGAACGATACACAAATAACCCGCACGTAGAAGAGAGGAGCCTACAACGTTTCGGTCCGACCATTACAAAGTCACGACCGAAACGTCGTCGTAGGCTCCTCTCTTCTATGTGTGGGTTATTTGTGTAAAGGAGAGCATCTTGCTAGGCCTATTTACTTGTGCTAAGAAATTCTTACTCATACCCAGTCATTTCCATTTATTTTAATTTATTTTTCAAGGCAGTAAAGTATTAGCCTTAAGGCAGTTTATTCCACTCTAGTTACAGTTTTCAACATTTTGAATAACTTCTCAAAAACTGAATCCGAAAATGTGCTGCCTTTGACGTCACAGTTTTCAGTGCGTCAGAGCCAAATATAAAAATTTGATTTAATTTATTTTCAGCCTAATATGTAGGTTCTCAGATATCTTCCCCAGTTGTCGCCTTGACAGGTTAGTGCTATTACACTTCTTTCTTGCATAAAATTTAAGCGGAATGAGGCATGGATCAATATATAAATTCTCCTTCAAAGAATAATTTGCTTTTGGCGATTTTGTATACAGTTACATAACTCGCTGATGTAATGGCATCCTGGGAAGCCAATTTGTGAAAATACTTTGTCAGTGTTTTGAGTATAAGAAACCGTCTCACAGCTTTACTTTTTCTACAGCAATAAAGTTTCTATATATGCGATATACTGTATATTCTTGTGTCGGCACACAGCCACACTCCTCTCGTGTGATAATTTCGGTGGACTATACAAGCGTTGCTTAAGTTATCCGTTTTTTGCATATTGATGCTCTGAAACTGCATGCATAGTTCACTGAAATCCCACAATCATTTGAATTGAAGAGTGGGAATGCTGCGTTATTACGAAGGAGATATGAATAGAAAATACATTAGCAATATTTCTCTTGTTCCGAAAATGGTCTATGATACTGACAAGTTGATGAATAAGACAAGTGCAACAGGGGGTGGGGGATGGGGGTGTCTTTTGTTGCAACGTTCCACCTACAACTTGTCGCCATTTAATACTATTTTCAATATAACTGTCAGACACTGCAACACAACGCTGTCTTGGTACAGAGGACATCTACATTTCATCACATAACTGCTAGTTATGAGTGAGAAGGGTTGGAGTCCAGAGGGACCTGCCTAGCATGGGCCAGTAGGCTTGTTGCAGTGCTCCTCAGTTTTTGCCTTCTTGTTTCTGTTACTGAATCCCGCCTCCTGCAACATCTACCTACCTAGAGGGTGTTCCAGGGGTCAGCGCCCCCCGCAGCCTAGTCCTTGACCAGGCCTCCCGATGGATCACGATCTGATCAACCAGGCTGTTACTGCTGGCCGCACGTAGTCCAGCGTACGAACCACAGCCCAGCTGATCGGGTACTGACTTTAGGTATCTGTCCAGCTCCCTCTTGAAGACAACCAAGGGGTCTGTAATTCCCCTTATGGCTGGTGGGAAGCTGTTGAACAGTCTTAAACCCCGGACACTTATTGTGTTTTTTCTTAGTGTACTAATGGCGCCCCTACTTTTCATTGGGGGTATGTTGCGCCGTCTGCCCAGTCTTTTGCTTACGTAGGGAGTGATTTCTCTGTACAGATTTGGGACCAGTCCCTGTAGGATTTACCAGGTGTAGATTATGATGCATCTCTCGTCCGCGCTCCAGATCGAGTGACTCCAAGCTTTCCCTGTAATTAAGGTGTTTGAAAGGTCCTGTATGTACAGTAAAGGTTCTCTGTACATTCTCTAGATCTGCAATTTCACCTGCCTTGAATGGAGATGTTCGTGTACAACAGTACTCCAGCCAAGAGAGAACGTCTTCGAGATCTTCTACCTCACCTTCGACAGTATTTAAGACTCCATTCTTATGCTTCACCTTCGTATTGTTCCAGACCATGGAGGAGAACTCTATACTAGGCTGAGGGACTGACCACCTCAGATATTATTTCTCCAAGGTTGATGGACTGATTACATCATCTTCATTTCACTAATGTACCTGCTGCCTCTCTGTTTGGCTAAAGAAGCCTACTGTGTAGGCGAAACGTCTAAACAAAGATACCCAACTGTTGCACACGTGTCTTATTCATCAATATTTCTCGTGTTTTTGACCGTTCTTAGTATCCACCCTGACATTTGTCTAGCTTTCACAACCTTTGCATAGTTGTGTTTTTTTTTCTAAACGATAGGTCAGCTGACATTATTATACTCAGGTCCTTCACATATTCTACTTTATCATGTTTTGTATATCGTGTCCCTTTTGAGTTTTTCATTTTGTTATATATGAGCATTTGGAATTTGTCACCATTGAACACCATGTTATTTTCTTCTGCCTATTTCTGTCGTGGTGGGACATTTCCTCAATAAAATATCCTAACACTGCACTTGTATCATGTTTCACAGTCAACAGTATTTTCTACCATCTCTTGCCAATGGTTGTACTGTTTTCTTTGTGCTGTATATGTTTATATTTTATATATGGGCACACTTGTTTTGATTGTACGTACTATATATATAAGGTTGCAGAGCTTTAAGGCTATATGTATTGATTTGCAATTGGCTGTGGTGGCAGTTTTGACAAATATGTAATATTGAGTATGGGTGATAGGGTCTTAATATCTTGATAGTGCATTAAGTGAATTGCCCGAAGTTGCTGAGAGATTTCTTGGAATCGTGTATTGTGTTGTATCGATTCAGTGGTCTAAAGCTTGTAGGAATTTTTGGGAATCAGCAGGTTTGAGGTTTTCCCAACCCCGTGTACTTGTATTATCATCTGAATTCATGTATTGAATTTTCCATCACTACTTCCTCTCACTAGAAGTTTTCAAGGGGAAACTGTGCCACTGCCTGTTTAACATGACTTAAGAAATCGTAATGACACGATTGCAAATAAACCATACCCCCGGCCGGGATTGAACCCGCGGTCATAGAGTCTCAAAACTCCAGCCCGTCGCGCTAACCACTAGACCAGCTAGCCACAATAAGATTCATCCAACTAGGTATATTTCTACACCATAGGAAGGTTAGCACAGGCACCTCTGTGACCACAAATGCAAGTTTTTACAGACGAATCTCCAGCTAGCGTGGCCGTGACGAACTCTAGTTCAAGTCCCTTCACTGCCGTCAACATGACTTAAGAAATCGTAATGACACGATTGCAAATAAACCATACCCCCGGCCGGGATTGAACCCGCGGTCATAGAGTCTCAAAACTCCAGCCCGTCGCGCTAACCACTAGACCAGCTAGCCACAATAAGACTCTATGACCGCGGGTTCAATCCCGGCCGGGGGTATGGTTTATTTGCAATCGTGTCATTACGATTTCTTAAGTCATGTTGACGGCAGTGAAGGGACTTGAACTAGAGTTCGTCACGGCCACGCTAGCTGGAGATTCGTCTGTAAAAACTTGCATTTGTGGTCACAGAGGTGCCTGTGCTAACCTTCCTATGGTGTAGAAATATACCTAGTTGGATGAATCTTATTGTGGCTAGCTGGTCTAGTGGTTAGCGCGACGGGCTGGAGTTTTGAGACTCTATGACCGCGGGTTCAATCCCGGCCGGGGGTATGGTTTACTGCCTGTTTAGTCAGGTTAAATCACAGAACGGGTGGGGCTTGAACCCATGGCAGGTGGGTTCTAAAATTCACAGGCCAGTGCACTAACCACTCGGCCATCTGGTTTAATAAGATTTATCCAGTAATACAAAAACAATGATATAAAATACTACAATTCCACTTCGACACAAGTGCAACTAATGTGACATTTTATTTTGGCAACGTTTCCCTCTCCAAGAGCTTTATCAAGTCGGCAATTTTGCCAACATTTGTGCAATTCCACTTCGAGATTTAATGTGGCAAAATGGTATCTTCCCACTCCTTCATCATCACCCTTCTTGTAATTAGGATACTTGAATGTGGAAATTTAAAAACCGATTTTGAAAGCAACTTTCGTTTGTCCCCCATCTCTTGTTCTTACTTATTTTTATTCGTAGTTAATGCCGTTGTAAGAATAGAGTTCCGTCATAGTAAGCCTTCTGCTGAGGCTTACGATGTTTTATTTGTTAATTACGAGAATTGATGCAGACTCGGGTCTTAGTTATATGATGACCCACTTAAGCGATCTGTTGGTCAGTTGATTGAGGCCTTCGCTAGATCTTCCCTCCACCATGTAAAAATCTAACGATTACTTATTATAAGGACATAAGAAAGAAGGAACACTGCAGCAGGCCTGCTGGCCCATGCGAGGCACGTCCAAGTCTCCTACCGGCTTAAGCCAATGCCCCAATCTTGCCAGGTCAGGTCAGGTCACATTCAGGGCATCAGACCTAGTAGCACAAGCTATTCAGGTCCAACTTACACCCACCCGCACCCATTCATGCATTTATCTAACCTGTCTTTAAAACTACACAACGTTTTAGCCTCTATAACTGTACTCGGGAGCTTGTTCCACTCATCCACAACAATTACCAAACCATTGCTTTCCTATATCCTTCCTGAATCTGAATTTTTCCAACTTAAAGACATTGCTTCGAGTCCTGTCTAGGCTAGATATTATTAGCACGCTATTTACATCCCCTTTATTTATTCCTGTCTTCCATTTATACACCTCAGTCGTATCCTCCCCAATTCTACGCGTTTCTAGAGAGTGCAGATTCAGGCCCCTCAGTCTATCCTCATAGGGAAGATTTCTGGTACATGGGATCAACTTTGTCATCCTCCTTTATACGTTTTCCAGAGCATTTATATCCATTCTGTAATACTGTGACCAAAACTGTGCAGCATAATATAGCTGAGGCCTAACCAAGGATATATAGAGTTGAAGAACAACCTGAGGATTTGTATTATTTATGCTTCTCGATATGAGGCCAAGGATTCTGTTTGCTTTATTGCCAACACTTATGCACCGTTGTCTTGCTTTTAGATCACTGCTAACTAGAACTCCCAAATGCTTTTCGCAATCCGTAATATTAAGATCCACAGTATTCAGTTTATATGTGGCATGATTATTTACCTATCCATTAAACTGCATCTGCCACTTCTCCGACCACTGCATCAATCTATTCAAATATTCCTGGAGTGCTCTAATGCCCTCGTCAGAATGAATTCGATGGCCTATTTTGGTGTCATCGGCAAACTTGCTAATGTCGCTATTTATTCCTTCATCTATGTCGTTTATGTAGATTGTGAACAACAAGGGGCCCAACACTGATCCCTGTAGAACACCGCTCGTGAAGCTTCCCCATTTTGATATTCCCCATTTATGCAAACACTCTGCTGACTATTTGTCAACCATGCCTCTATCCAGGAAAAAATTTCTCCTATTCCGTGTGCCTTAATTTTCCTCAGTAGTCTCTGATGTGGGACTCTATCGAAAGCCTTACTGAAGTCCATATACACAATATCATATTCATTACCATGATCTACCTCCTCAAATACCTTAGTGAAAAAACTTAATAAATTCGTAAGGCAGGAACACCCTTTTGTAAAACCGTGCTGAGATTTGTATTTTTTTTCACAACTTAAAAAGAGGAGCACGTGACTACTCACCTAGTTGAGGTTGCAGGGGTCGAGTCCAAGCTCCTGGCCCTGCCTCTTCACTGGTCACTAGGTCACTCCCTGAACTGTGAGCTTTATCATACCTCTGCTTAAAGCAGAGGTGTGGAACTGTGTCAAACGCCTTCTTGCAGTCCAAGAAAATGCAATCCACCCACCCCTCTCTCTCTTGTCTTACTGCTGTCACCATGTCATAGAACTCCAGTAGGTTTGTGACACAGGATTTCTCGTCCCTGAAACCATGTTGGCTGCTGTTGATGAGATCATTCCTTTCTAGGTGTTCCACCACTCTTCTGATAATCTTCTCCATGACTTTGCATACTATACATGTCAGTGACACTGGTCTGTAGTTTAGTGCTTCATGTCTGTCTCCTTTTTTAAAGATTGGGACTACATTTGCTGTCTTCCAAGCCTCAGGCAATCTCCCTGTTTCGATAGATGTATTGAATATTGTTGTTAGGGGTACACATAACGCCTCTGCTCCCTCTCTCAGGACCCATGGATTAAGAATAATAATAATAAATTCTTAGGGTGACATCACAAAGTTTTATGGAGGATTTGAAGTTAATGCAATCAGAAAATTGGTAGATGCATTTCAGTGTGATCACTTAAAATGTTCTAATCCCGTGAAAGAAAAATAACCACGACACTTAACCGAAAGTGAAAATGACTAACACCAGTGTATGAGTAGTAGGAGTCCCGTGGCTATACTGCAGCTCTGTACATCCACAACTAACTCAGTAAAGACACCTGCACTTTCCGTCCCTATGTATCTAATTTGCAAAATCGTAATAACACATTACGCTCTCTGCATAATGAACCACAGCCGAACAGCAGTTATAAAAGATTGGCCATTACAATATGTGGGTGTTCGGTCATCCTCTTTCACAAACATGATCATTAAGAAACACTTCTGTGGATTAAAGAAAGATAGGACACATTTAACTGATAGCCAACTGCTTGCAGGTGGTCCTGCTGCGGGTCTTAGTCACATGATGGCTTTCACTGGACCCTTTGGTCATTTGACAAGAGGCCTTTCCCTGTCTTATCGGTCCACCTCGTAAAAAATAATTATCACATTATAATATGTAAAAGTAGGTTTTCTATCCCAGGTAAAAAACTGTGAGGCATCATACATTAATGTCCGGTGTTTCATGCCATAGCTTTATAAGTTTTTCATTTACTAAGTGTTCTTAAGAAATTAAGTTTTCCAATTTTGCTGGATTTCTGTTTATGTTCCCACTAATAACTATACAGATATTGATATTAACTTTGTATAAAGTCAGATTTAGCTAGGTACATCCCACTATCAGCGAATTCGTCTCTCTGATAGTTGTATTATGCTCTGTATCATGATCTGGCCGTCAACCAGGCCTGAGTCAGAAAGATTGCCCAGGCACATAATGCGTCAAGGAACTGGGCCCCCGTCCCAAACTGGGAGCTTCCATTTAGCACTAGGCAACAATGTTGTTGCCTAGTGCCAGTGCCTGGGTATGTTGGCAACTGCAACAGTGCGATGCCTCCTAGCTGGGTGCTTTTGAAGAATGGTGGTAGTCATCTAGTGCTACTTTCTACTCATCACCATAACTATACTTCATCAATACAGTCATTCCAGATATAATATTTATGTACTGTATTTGTGCTCATAACAAGTAGATCATTATAGTAATTATTCACCGCAGCTATTTTACACACACACACACACACACACACACACACACACACACACACACACACACACACACACACACACACACACACACACACACACACACACACCCACACACACAGGAGCCAGGGGACAGGAGCTTGGACTCGACCCCTGCAACCTCAACTAGGTGAGTACACACTGCGTGTTTGTGTGTATGTGTGTGTACACAAAAACAATGATATATGTATTGGTATAGGAGACTAAGGAAAACTTCAATTGTAATTGGATATGCTATGGATTCGAAACAAGATTTATATAGGTTTATTTTGCATTTTTAGGTTTTCAATGTAATTTTTTTTCATCATTTATGTATTGTATTTGTATTGCGATTTTCTTGTAATAGTATTATTGGGTGAGGCTGAGAGGCGTGGAGGGCGAGGCGCCCTTAATTCTATTCCACCCAAAAATTAGGTCACGATGACCGGGTTAGCTCCTGCGGAATCGGATTATATGCTCAAGCCTGAAAAAACTATGTATGTTTTATAAAGTTACTGCTTTGGGTCTTGCATTATATGTTTTAAGACGGTGTTTTCTGGTCACGTAATGTCGATATGGAGTTGGTAAAGCTAGCTTAAGAGAACATGTGATTTTTTAACAAAATTGGATACACCTAAAATGGAAGAATGTAGCAAAGACTGTAATAGCAGAGAGAATCCTAGGAGCCAGTCTGGATGAACACTTACTCCACTGAATTATTGGGGTCGCAACAAATTCGCCTTATTCCAGCCGATAACGGAACTGACCATACTAGAGAATACTTCTAGATTTTATATTCATAAATAATGATCTGGTACAGAACATAATAGTGTGGAAGACAATAAACTCTGCCTACAACCCAACAGAAGTTCAGACATGAATGCGTAGTGGTCCTAATCGGCAATACACACCCAGTCATGAAAGTATATTTATTAGATATATCTTCAACCACACCGACACCAAGTGGGAGCTAATAAATCTTGAGCTACTGAAATATGCTGGGAAGACGATATAAACGAGGACCTGAACTAGTATTTCGAAAAGATGAGCCTCGTGATAGAAGTATGCTAAAGAGACATACCATTACGGAGGAAGAGAAGGTGCATGCGCCCTCTTGAGGCGAAGACGGCGAATAACAGAGTTGAAAGGCAACTGATCATCTAAAGAGCGAAAAGCAAGACTGGCTGGAGAAATGGAAAACGTGGAACTCAAATTGAATGTATCCAGGAGAGACAGGGAGCGAAAAGTCATTAATGAAATCGATAGTAATTCAAAATATTTATCCTCATGCAAAATCCAGTCCAAAATTATCTAGCATTGATCCTTTGATTAAAGATGGAGCATACACTGGTGACAAAGAAATGAGTGAAATACTCAAATCCCAGTACGATTTAGTGTTCAGTGAACCATTAATCAGCCTGAAGATTGAGTTCTTTGTGAACGAGAGGTAAAATGCTGTAGACATGTCTCCATAATCGGTGATATAACCCCCAAACCCCACTTCGAAGAAGCCATTGATAACATCCCCATCGCCCTTGACTGGCGGAACTCAATATTCGCCGAAAATTGCAGGAAACAATTGTCACGTGACTTAAAAATTCTGCGGAGAATAAGTCTAGACACTAGTCATCTAATTACCATCCACAACCACCGATATAGCCCCATTCTACAAAGGTGGCAGCAAAGCAGTTGCAAATATAACTATAGATCTGTAGCGCTGATGTGTCTCATCAAAATTTTTGAAAGGGTTTTAAGAAGAAAGACTACTAATCACATGAAATTGCAGCATTGGTTCAGAATAGGTTGCTCCTGCCTCTCGCAATTGCCATCTCTCTTCCGAAGTAAAGCTGTTCCTCTCCTCCAGTGGGGAGCATAAGACGAATCGTTATCTGGAAAAAACCTTTGTCGAGGGCAACCCTCCGGCGAATCACCCATCATCATCTCCACCGTCACCATCATTACCGCCACCACCATCATCATTACCACCATCATTACCACCACCACCACCACCACCACCATCATTACCACCACCGCCACCATCATTACCACCACCACCATCATTACCACCACCACCACCATCGTTACCGCCACCACCACCATCATTACCACCACCACCATTACCACCACCACCACCATCATCATCACCACCATCATCACCACCACCACCATCATCACCACCACCACCACCATCATTACCACCACCACCATCATTATTACCACCACCACCATTATTATTACCACCACCACCACCATCATCATTACCACCACCACCATCATCATCATTACCACCACCACCATCATTACCGCCACCACCATCATTACCACCACCACCACCACCATCATCATCATTACCACCACCACCACCATCATCATCATTTCCACCACCACCATCATCATTACCACCACCACCATCATCATTACCACCACCACCACCATCATTACCACCACCACCATCATTACCACCACCACCATCATTACCACCACCACCACCATCATTACCACCACCACCACCATCATCATTACCACCACCACCATCATCATTACCACCACCACCATCATTACCACCACCACCATCATCATTACCACCATCATCACCACCACCACCATCATTACCACCACCACCATCATCATTACCACCACCATCATCATTACCACCACCACCATCATCATTACCACCATCATCACCACCACCATCATCATTACCACCACCATCATCATTACCACCACCACCATCATTACCACCACCACCATCATTACCACCACCACCATCATTACCACCAACCACCACCATTACCACCTTCACCATCATTAC
>NC_091296.1:15378302-15470802 GCF_038502225.1 Cherax quadricarinatus
TATTTCCTTTTTTAGTCTTGAACTTTCTTTTTTCTTCCATAGTTGTCCTTTTCACCTATTCCACTATCTCCCCTCACTTTGTTATACATTTCTTTAGTTTCCTCTCAGAGAATGTTTAACTCTCTTTCCCGCTCTGTCAATTTGTTTTTCATACCTGCTGTTATATCTTAGAATTGCCATCCTCCTTTTACTTCTTCCCGTCGATTTTTACTGCTCTTTTAATTTTTTGTTTTCTTTCGAGTTCCCAACAGTTACGTGAACATGTTCTGCTTGTTAATTTAGCTTCTGTAGGTAATGGAGAGACTGTCAGTGATGCCAGATACTGCAGAAAACCTGTGTTGGTTCCGCTCTCCCACAGTCAAATGTATAAGTTCTTCCTGTGATTTTAGCCACGTCATATGATGGAGAGGCTGTCAGTTACTGCAGTGTGTGTGTGTGTGTGTGTGTGTGTGTGTGTGTGTGTGTGTGTGTGTGTGTGTGTGGGATAGTAGTAGTGTGCGTGTGTGGTGGTAGTAATAGTTGTGTATGTGGTGGTGGTGGTAGTAGTGTGAGAGAAGCTTAGGACAGTGGGTCAGACACCCCAGGTTCAGCATCATGAACACCGTGTAACGTTTGGTCAGCGTTGCGTCAGAAACCTTGGTACACGTGATGACCTCGTGTTGCTGCTGCTGTTGCTGCTGCCCCTTTGGCAGCCTCCCACCCAGCCTGGTGACGTTTTCCCGTAGCCAGGCTGTCTACAACATGTCGCTTCATACTTGTATAACGAGCCCACATAGATAATTAGTATTGTGAGTGGCCACGTGATTATTATTATTATTATTATTATTATTGGATCAAGAGCCCTTCACCGACGTAAAAGTATTCCCTGTTTGGTTGAAGACTGAGCATAGAAAGCTCTTCCTGTTTTCTGGGCATTATTTAGACTTGCATAGATATGGGGTGTCTGGTAATTTATGATCTGAGCTATACTAGGTTCATATATTTTTTTTTTTTGTTTAATGGTGCATAAGTTGCTGTTTTACGTTGAACCAGTGTCACTTTTCATGTTCTTTAGATCTCAGCTGATTTCCAGACAGTTCTTAAGCTGTGCTTGTTGACCAGTACCTCCCAAGACTAACAGAGATGGACTCGGATGTAATTCGTGATTGACAGTCCGTAATGTACTTGCTTATAAAATATTGCGCAAAAAAAGCAGTGTTGTTTAAAAATATAACAAATTCGTAAATTCTGAGGCAGGTTGTATAACAACATATCACAGTCCACAACACTTGAGTCATACCCTTCAACCATGCTACAACGCGGGTGTCATGTTCCTGAGAAAAACGTCGTATATTAATATTCTTCGTTCTTCTCAGCAAGGAATATGGACAGAAAGTAAGGTTGTATTTAAGAAATTGACTGTTAGCACTCGAAAAAATCCACACTGTGATATGTGTAGCTGTGCATATCTCTCATACTATCTGTTAATGGGCGGAGACCAGCTCTCATAAGTTGGAAACGAAATACTACATAAATATTGCGTATTAAGAAACATACAGGAACGTAAAGCTAATCGTATGATGAATATGAATAGAAAATAGTAAGTGTTATGTCATACGTTCAGGAAACAAAGAAAAGACCAGCAATCCTCTCAATACCAAACATTTTTTGACTTCGCTTTCGCCCTTATCCCAGAAGGATGATACTGAGCCCTGAGTGGCTGTTGTCTACCAGTTTCCTTCCTGCTTTTGGCAATGTTGAACCCACGATTAAACCCGGGTCCTTGGGCTGTAAGCCCAAGGACCCGGGTTTAATCGTGCGTTAGTAGAGACATAAGTTTCCTTACATCTGTCGCCGTGTTCTCCTAGCAGTAAAATGGGTACCTGGGTGTTAACCGACTGCTGAGGGTAGCATCTTGGGCGGTGATAGTTGGCTGTACAGTAGAAAGGAATGGGCTTCTAAATGAGTTGAAGTAGGATAATTCTTAACCAGTACATTCATCGGTATAAAGAAACATCTAGTTTAGACGGTAGAGAGATGATGCGAGGTAGTAAAAGGATATTACCTTCAGACTGGAGTCGCGAAGCTGTAACATGGAATCAGGATGACTAGGGACATTGTCAAGAACAAGGAGAACCTTGAACGCAGGGTTTGTTTTTGCAAGCCACGTCCTTTACTACATCGTGTAGCAGTTTGCAAGGAACAGTCACGGCTCATATGGTTTTGATGATTCCCGTACCACTGAATCCCACTCATTTGTTAGTAGACACCTGGAGGATGCCTGTATACAATTGTGTTACCGCCTTATACCTTATTACCGTCGTAATCTCCCCTCTCCTATGTGCGGATTATTTGTGTATTGTGCCTTTTTGTTCTTGATACCTTCTTGTTTATGGTGCCCCCACTATAGTACCTGTACCATTAAGATAGTCATTACATAACAATCCCTGCCAGGTAGTTGTTTTCTCAGACTAATGCAGTAACAGCTGTTAGCTGTTGGTTGACCTAGCTGAGTATTGTTTTGGTTGGACATTAGATTAGCAGCAGTTGATGGGAACGCTTGCCAGTGTGACGTTTCCCAGTCTTGCGGGTTGTCTAAATGAGATGTAATTGAGAGAACCGGTGACTGCTGTTGTAAGTGTTTAGTGGGAACTTGAATGTATTAATATGTCAAGAACACGGTGAAAAAGACGGAGGGGGTGGAATACGAGCCAGAAAGTCTGGACTCTCTTTATCTCAGATACATTAGACATATATAAAATAATGTAGGAGGAGCCTCAGACTCCTAGCATAGCATTTCAGGCCGCTAGCAACCAAGCAGTCCTGATCTTTAACTAACGGGTGGACGTGACACTGGAGAGGGTCTCAAGGGAGGTTCCTTGCTGCTGGTGATAGGCTTTTGATTCATGGAATTAAAACTGTCCTTCCTTCCCGTGGACCGAACATGATTGTCTCCCATTCCACAGGTGCTATATGACCCCCTGTGGATTTAGCGCTTACCCATAAATATAAAAAGAGAGGGCCTATACAAGGATGATAGCCTTCAGTTTATTGGAAAATGGAATGAAAGACAATGAGACAAAGTACTTTACCATAAGATACTGGGAGGTGAAATTAATGTAGAGGAGAAGAGAGAGTACAAAAAGCGGAGTGAGGCTGAGGTGAAGAGCAACAGTTGCTAAGCACTAGAGGATGGCCCCTTCAAGAGAGATGCTTAGATGGTGGTTAAGCGGTCTCTATCCAACGAATTCGAGCTACCCTCCACTTTATTGGATCAAACCCGACTACCTCTCATTCCAGGCACTCGATAAACACTATGGGTAAAGTTTAATGCTTCTCTTTGAATAAAATAAAATCATGGGAAAACTATGGATAGCAGAGGACAGCAGAGAAGTAAGCTGAATAACCAGGAACGATTATGCAAGACAGAAAAGAAACCGAGTGGTGGTGTGGAGACAACTTAACATTAAGAGCCACATCAGAACCTAAATTTCTGCACAGCAACAAGAGGAAGAGTAAGATCGTAAAGAACACGATAATAAAGTTAACGAAGGAAAACGAAGCTTACAGATGACAGAGTGCCTGTAAAGAACTGAACAAATGATGTATGTCCACAGTGGAATCAAGGATAACACGGAGATGTAATAAATAAATAAAAACCAGTGGAGACCGGGAAATATTCACAGCATGGAAGTGACTTCTGAACATAAAATACTATTAAGCGAATTAAACACAAAAGCAGGACAAAGTAGTGTATCATGAGTTCTGAGAGATGGAACAAACGCACTTATAAATGCTAGCAAAAATAGGGCAGCTGCTAAAAATATTGGAAAATGGAGAATGTCGTCCCAATATTCAGGAAATAAGACAAGTAATGCTGAACTATAATCTTTATCCCTGACTTGCATAATCTGTGATGGAGAATAAAATCAGCAGGAAGATAGTGGTTTATAAATGACAGCTAGCACAGGTTTAGAGAAGGGAATTCTTATCTTACGAACCTACTGAAGTTCTGCTGTGTAGTAACAGGTGAAGCAACGCTATGTTGGTGGACTGCATATTTCAGGCTTTTAAGAATGCATATGATACTGTACATAATTAGAGACTGATGCATAAATTGAAAGATGAGGCAAGGTATAACAGGAAAGACATTACAGTGGATTCCAGAATGTTCATCATGGAGGAAGCACAAGAACAGTCAGGAATGACGAGTAGGGTTTCACAGGGGGTAGTTCTGAAGTCAGTAATGCTTCTCGTATAGATAAACAACATATCAGAAGTCTATGTGTCGCTGTTCATTGCAGACTGGAGAATACGGAGATAAAGACTACAAGATAGACTACATGAATTGTCAGACAAGTGTTTACACGAATTCTGTGGTAAGGGTTCTTAAGTGGAGTAATAGTGAAATCCCACTGCTGTCACCATTTGTCGTAAGGGTTCTTAAGTGGAATGATGGTGAATGATAACTCATTGAAACTGTTGTACTTAGTATAGTGAGTAAATACGTGGTAGGAAGGCCAGTCTGCGTCTGATGCCGTCTGATGTTTTGACTAGCTGAGGGTACGTGACAGTGACAAACTGCCACGTACGCCCTTGCAGGATCTAGTATCTAGTATTACGGGTGGGGCAGCGTCATAGCAAGGTTCAAGCAATGCTGACATAACAGTATTTGAAAAGTCCGTGGCATCACGGCTAGCGTATTTGAAATATGCTGGCAATTCATCCGGATTTTATATGCTTAATATGAAGCGATAAACATTAGTGTAACACTTAGCACAAGGAGTGTTGGAGGCTAGAGCCTTCCTCCACCAGAAGAGAAACATGCTTGCTGCTTAACTGTACTCATAAGTAAGAACACCCGATTCCAGACTATATTGAAGAGCAAAAAGTCAGAATACAGTGACTGGAACAATGCACAAATAACCTGCACATAGAAGTAAACACACCTATGACGACGTTTCGGTCCAACTTGGACCATTTACAGAGACTGTTGTGAAGGCTTACTCAGCCCTGTAACAACTTCAGTCAGTATTACTAAGGCTGGCTCCTCCTCAGGAAAATTAATGAATAGAAAAAGAACAAAAACTGACAAACATAAACACTTTATTATTTAGAAAATATAAAATATAAAACACTTAAATATGAAATATTGATCCTACATTAAAGAAAATGAAAAATATAAATGATAACTGAATTCAATGCTAATATAAATGTATATAAAATGTGGGTGTCTGGTGTTGGTGACACTGCATGTTGTTGAAATCGCCGTTGCTGATGATGGGGGGGGTCGCAGGTGTTGATGACAACCCACCCGCTCGTTCTTCACAGATTTTCTAGCTTTCAATAATCCTTTCAGATGACAGGAAAGCAGGTTTTCTCCACTGCAATGATGAGGGGTTATATCCTGCTACTTGCATACACAAACAGGTAAGTGGATCAAAATTCGGGACATCTCAGAACGTTAGTCCTTCTCCTTCAGTTCTACTAGTTGATTGGCAGGTGACCCTCTCTGTCATCCAAGAGTAGTGCTGGGAGCTGTGAGTCTAGTGATTACTGTTTGGACCAGAGCCCCACACATCACCTTTCGGGGGGGGGGGGAGAAGGAGGGGAAGGGATAGCGGGAGCTAGACTGACCCTACCTTAACAAGCAGCCGGCAATCAAACTATCACTTTCGGGTGGGGGGAAAAAAAAGGCGGGAATAGCGGGAGCTAGACTTGCCTTACCTTAACAAGTAGCCGGCAAGCAAACTATCACTTTCGGGGAGGGGGGAAAAAGGGGGGGATAGCGGGAGCTGGACTTACCCTACCTTAACAGGTAGCCGGCAATGAAACTATTGTTACTATATCGCTACTCCTATCTATTGAACTTTTCCCTCACACTCTCCCATACCAAGACTTATAGTCAAGGAGTATAAGAAGAATAGGTGAGGAAAAAGTTCTAACATGTGGAAGTCGCATAAGGCAACAAATCTTCTACTGACTGTCACGACTTAACCAGTCAGAGAAAGAATTGGATGAACCATTGATATACACAATATGGAACTTAAAAGCCTGGAGTGCCAGTGTCCACCTCAAGAGGCGACTGTTGGTTCCCTTAAAAGTTTCTAGGTATATCAAAGGTTTGTGGTCCGTTTCTAAAATGAATTCTTTTCCCAGCAAATAAAATTTAAGTTTGGAGATACCCCACACAAGGGCTAAACATTCCTTTTCTATTGTGGAGTATCTCGTTTCTGCGGGAAGGAGTTTCCGGCTTAGGAAGCATACAGCGAAGGGAGTACCATCATGGTATTGTAGTAACACCGCACCTAAGCCAGTATTGGAGGGATCAGTTCTTAAGCAAAATGTTTTATTAATATCTGGAATCTTAAGTATAGGGTCTTTCGAAAAGATACTTTTAATCTCATTAAACTTTTCCCAAGCTACGTCGGAAAGTTCAAGAGGTTCCTTCACAGACTTTTTAAGGAAGTCGGATAAGATGCCTGTAAAATCAGTAAGGTTCGGGATAAACCGTGCATAAAAATTTACAGAACCAAGAAAGCTACGCATGAGCTTCTTGGTTTTGGGGAATTTAAATTCTAATAAAGCTTTGATCTTACTGGGGAGAGGCTGCAGAGAGTTATTATAAAGTATCAGTCCAAGATATCTAATCTTGTTATACCCAAGGAAGTATTTCTTCGGCTTGGCAGTGAGGCCATGTGAGCGTAACCTACGTAAAACTGATGTTAATGTTTGGATATGCTCGCCCCACATGGATGTCATTACGTAAATGTTATCAAAATAAACTGAAACATTTGGCATATTACCCAAGACCTTTCTCATCAGTCTCACGTAGGTAGCACAGGCAGTTACCAAACCGAAGGGCATTGTTCTATATTGCATCAGTCCTTGGTGTGTAGGAAAAGCAGTGTACTGCTTAGAAGAAGGATCTAACATTACTTGATGATATGCCTGCGCAATATCAATTTCTGAAAAGAAGGAAGCTCATAAAATTTGTGTAGATCGCTATCTATTAAGGGCATAGGCTCAGCATCCCACCGAGTTATAGCATTAAGGCCTCTGAAGTCAATAGCAAGTCTATATGAATTATCCTCCTTAACCATGAGTACTGGTGAGCAATATGCAGATATTTAAGGTTCAATGATCTTTAGTTTTAATAATTTGTCTACCTCTCGGTCAAATGCATCCCTAAGGTGAACTGGAACTGGGTATAATTTTCGTTTGATAGGATTGTCCGTCACTAAGTCAATCTTATGGACTACCGTGGAGGTAACACCTGGAATATCAGTAAAGACGTCTGAAAAGTTACACATTGAAGTAGTTCATGTCTCTTATGGTCATCCAAAGATTCATTAATATTAATGTTGGTTGCGCCCAAGTGGTCAAGAGTCACCAAGTCATGTAGTTCTTCATCATAGTCTAAGTTAGAGGTGTCAATTACACACACCTTACATTCTTCATTCGTCTTATCAAGTTCGTGTGGAAAAACTAAGTCAAAGTTATTAAGGCAGTTGACCGAATTTCTTCGGTAATATTTCTTAAGGATGTTGATATGATAAAGCTTAGGTTTCCCCTTGACTTCTATGAGGTAGTCAACTTTCCCACAAATTTTTAATACTTTATATGGACCTTTCCATGCTACTAATAATTTATTTGAATTGATAGGCAAAAGTGCCAGAACTTCATCCCCTACTTTAAAGCTTCTCCTCTGACTTTTGGAATCAAAATAGGTTTTGTACTGGTCCATTGACAAGCTTAGATTTTTCGAAACTATGTCAGAGGTCTCCTCAAGTTTGGATCTAAGGTCAAGGAGAAACTGGTAAGAAGACTGAACCTCAGCACTCACCTCCTCATTAGTCCATAAGTCATGAAGGATGGACAATGGGCCTCTGGCCTGTCTACCATAGAGAAGTTCAAAAGGTGAAAACCCCAAAGAGTCACTGGGAACTTCCCTCATGGCAAACAAAGCACAGGGTAGGTAACGATGCAACTCCTTAGGTTTAAGGGAGCAAAGTTTCCTTAAAATGGACTTGAGAATCGAATGCTGGCGCTCAATCCTCCCATTACAGCTGGGATGATAGGGTGTGGTGAAGAGAGGCTTCACTCCCAGAAGTTAGTATAGATGTTGCATTAAGTCAGATGTGAATTGTGTCCCACGGTCAGACAAAATTTCTCTAGGGATGCCCACTCTGGAGAAGATGGACAAAAGGGCTTCAGCCACCTCTGTAGTAGTTATGGTCTTTAAGGGAACGGCTTCAGGGAAACTCGAAGCATAATCAACTGATGTTAATATATATCTATGTCCCCCAGATGAAAGTGGAGATAAAGGACCAACGATGTCAATAGCTACTCTTTCAAACGGTACCGTAAAGATAGGCATTTTGACCATAGGTACTCGCCTGGTACCTGGGGAGGATGACAGTTGGCAAACCTTACACGATCTACAATAGGTAGTGACATCTGAGGACATTTATGGCCAAAAATAGGTTTCCCTAATTTTATTTAAGGTTTTACCATGCTAGAAATGTCCGGCCACTGGCAGGTCATGAGCCATTTTAAGAACAGTCTCTCTGCATTGACTTGGAACAACTAAGATGGAATAGTCTATCTCATCTGAATTTAATTTGAATACTGACTTGTACAAGATACCTTTTATATATTCAAATTTATATGAAAAGTTTTTCCTTTGGATAACTTGATTTTGTTTAGCGGCATTATGACAATTCTGAAGAGAAGGGCAATTATGTTGCAAATTGACAAAGGAGTCCTTCGATACATCTAAAGGCTTAAAGTCAGGGAAAATCAAAGGATGGACAGTAGGAGAAGCCTGGGCTTTGGTCTGAGCCCTAGTCAAGACATTTATTGCATCGGAGGTGATATCTTTACTTTCATCTAACAAGTGAACCGGTGATCCTACTACCTCGCTTTCGAGAGTAGCATCAATGGTTTTTAATCCCACATGAATCTCACGAGACATTGTCTCATCTGAACTTTCGAGGGGCTTCTCTGACTCTACAGGAAGAGGATCTGAAACACTTATGTCCATCTTTGGTGTTGAAAGGTCAATCTCAGAAGGAAGAATGGCACCTTTTACGTTACCTATTAGCACGGAGCAAGAAGTGATGGGAGCTAGTACGGCTTCAGACCAACCTGTGAACCATTTAGACCTAATGTAACAACGGATGGTAGGAAAAGTGTCCGTACTGCCCAAGTAGTCTGAAAGTATAGCAGAGGAATGAGTTTCTTTAAGGTTAGGGAACAGCTTATCAGAAATGACTATACATGTGCATCCAGTGTCTCTTAAAATGGTAGATACATTAAGTCCATTAACTGTTCCTGAACAGAAGGGTGCTTGGTCATTACAGTCTTTAAAACATCTTCCAACTTTTTGGACCTTAGAATTATTATTATTATTATAATCAAAAAGAAGCGCTAAGCCACAAGGGCTATACAGCTTGGACCTTAGAAGGACAATCTGGATGTTTATGTCCCTTAACACCACACAAATGACAAACAGGAATAAAAGAAGTCATTTTACTTTCCACTAGAGGTTTTGATTTCTTAAGGTCTGATGAACCCTTGCCCTTAGGGTTCGATCCCTTTAGGTCTTTATAGGAATTGTGAGCCTCAGCATACAGGTCAGCAGCCTCAACAACTTCCTCAGCTTTAATCAGGTTATGTTCTCTAATGAATGTTCGTATCTGGTGAGGAAGAGCTGTCCAGAACTGGTCAGCAACCATGAAGTCTCTAAGAGATTCATAACTGTGATCAATTCCTGAACTCTCTATCCAAAAGTCGAACAAACGAAAGAGTGTTACCTGTAACTGCTGAAAGTTCTGGCCAGGCTGTAAGGTGGCATACCTGAAATCTTTCCTGTAAGAATTAGTGTTTTTTTTGATATGCTTTAAGGATTGCCTTCTTCAGTAGGTTATAATTACATATAATATCCTGCGACAAAGTTGCATAGATATTCAAAGCAGTACCAGAAAATAACATTCCTAACCTGGTAGCCCAGGTGTCAGCAGGCCATTCACAGAGGGTAGCGTTATTTTCAAACCTGATAATGTATGAAGTTATGTCTTCCCCCTCTGTGAAGGGAGGTAAATTAGGTGTTGGAATATGTGCACTAGCTGCATGATGTTCAAGTACTCCTTCCTCTAATTGTTGTTGTGTCAAAGTTAACTTTTTATTCTCTAATTCAAGGCGAGATTTTTCGAGCTCGCGATCCTTTTCTCTCTCTATTAACTCAAGTTCTCTAGCTTTTTCCTCACGTTCTCTAGTTTTTTCTTCAACTTCTCTATCCTTGGCTCTTTCCTCAAGTTCTCTTAATTTAACCTGTTCCTCATGTATCTTAGCTTGTTTCTCACGTATTTTAGCTTGTTCCTCACGTTCTCTAGCTCTTTCTTCACGATCAAGTCTGTCACACTCCTTTTTGTCTTCTCTTTCTCTTTCTAACTGTCTTTTTTGGATTTCTCTCTCAATTCTCTCTCTCTCCTTTTTCTCCTGTCATTCAAGGTTCTCTTTCTCCTTTTTCTCTTCTCTTCCGATTCTCTCTCTCCTTTTCTTCATCTCTTTCCCTTTCTAACTGTCTTTCTTCTCTCTCAATTCTCTCTCTTTCAAGTCTTTCCTGGATCTTAGCACTAATGAAAGATTCTAAATTTTTCCCTGTTATTCCTAACTTACTTCCAGCGTTCATCCAAAACTGGTATTCCTCCATGCTTGCAAGAATAACTTAAACTATCAGGGGAAATGAAACGGGTATTAAAGAAAACGGAGGGTTCAATTCCTGCTCCGCTCAAACTGTAAATAAACCAGAGGGCTCGATCCCTGCTTCAATTAAACTATGTATTAATTAAAACGAAGGGTTCTATGCTGGCTCCAAGCAAACAGTAAGTAGAATGGGGTCACTTGACCATCAAATCTTCTCACCAACAAATCAAGAGTGTCCTATGACAGTTCCCTTGATATAATAAAGAGCTCAATGAAACAAATTGTCACTGGAAAATCTCGGGTCCCTAGAGTCTAATCCTCCAAAGTGTTTCAAGCTCACACAAAAATAGATGGCAGAATTAACTAGTATTCCTGTCTTGACTTGACTTACAATAAATTGAGACTATAACAATCACCAAATCTTTCAAATACCTGTACTATAGTCCTACCATAGAGAATGATTACTCATGGCTGGTGGTAACCGTCTGTGGTATGCGGCGTTGAAGTTCCAATGGTAGATTCGAGATGGAGTTGAATCTTGATTCAGTAGAGTTGATCCTGGCAAGGTCGCCACTTGTGAAGGCTTACTCAGCCCTGTAACAACTTCAGTCAGTATTACTAAGGCTGGCTCCTCCTCAGGAAAATTAATGAATAGAAAAAGAACAAAAACTGACAAACATAAACACTTTATTATTTAGAAAATAAAAAATATAAAACACTTAAATATGAAATATTGATCCTACATTAAAGAAAATGAAAAATATAAATGATAACTGAATTCAACACTAATATAAATGTATATAAAATGTGGGTGTCTGGTGTTGGTGACACTGCATGTTGTTGAAATCGTAGCCGTTGCTGATGATGGGGGGGGGTCGCAGGTGTTGATGACAACCCACCGGCTCGTTCTTCACAGATTTTCTAGCTTTCAATAATCCTTCCAGATGACAGGAAAGCAGGTTTTCTCCACTGCAATGATGAGGGGTTATATCCTGCTACTTGCATACACAAACAGGTAAGTGGATCAAAATTCGGGACATCTCAGAACGTTAGTCCGTCTCCTTCAATTCTACTTGTTGATTGGCAGGTGACCCTCTCTGTCATCCAAGAGTAGTGCTGGGAGCTGTAAGTCTAGTGATTACTGTTTGGACCGGAGCCCCACATGTCACCTTTCGGGGGGGGGAAGAAGGAGGGGAAGGGATAGCGGGAGCTAGACTGACCCTACCTTAACAAGCAGCCGGCAATCAAACTATCACTTTCGGGATGGGGGGAAAAAAAAGGCGGGAATAGTGGGAGCTAGACTTGCCTCACTTTAACAAGTACCTGGCAAGCAAACTATCACTTTCGGGGAGGGGGAAAAAGGGGGGGGGAGAGCGGGAACTGGACTTACCCTACCTTAACAAGTAGCCGGCAATGAAACTATTGTTACTATATCGCTACTCCTATCTATTGAACTTTTCCCTCACACTGTAAATGGTCTAATTTGGACCAAAACGTCGTCGTAAGCTTCTCTCTCCTATGTCTGGGTTATTTACGTATAGAGTATATTGACTGAAAACGGCGGCGCATGAGCGTCCATTGAACTTAAGAACTGTGTCAAGTTAAAGAATGAGACACTAGTGCAATATCTGGGAATATTTGCTGAGGAAACGTTTCGCCAGCCAGTGGCTTCTTTAGTCCAATACAGAGAAGGACGGTTTGAAAAACCGACAAGTTGAAGATTGAGACACTTACGCAGCATATGGGAATCTTTATTCAGGAAACGTTTCGCCACACAGTGGCTTCATCAGTCCAATACAAAGAGGAAGGCGTAAGGAGAGGAGGAGTATGAGGTAATCAGTCCCTCAGCCTGGAGTCGATGTGTTCAGTCCATCAATCTTGTAGAATGATGGACTGAACACATCGAGTCCAGGCTGAGGGACTGATTACCTCATACTCCTCCTCTCCTTACGCCTTCCTCTTTGTATTGGACTGATGAAGCCACTGTGTGGCGAAACGTTTCCTGAATAAAGATTCCCATATGCTGCATAAGTGTCTCAATCTTCAACAGAGAAGAACGGTGAAAGATGAGAATGAGGTAATTAGTTCCTTAGGACATAATATACAGTACTGCATATGAGACACCTATCGTAGTGTGCAGCACTAGCCTACAGCTAACGTCTTAGCGTACACGTAATGAAACAAAGTCTACTTAGCAAAGAGTGGATTAGTGAAATTGGTGTTGTTAAGAGGTTTGGCCACGGGCAGACACACCACACAGCCAAGGTGGTAAACAAGGATGGGAAAATGCCAAGCGCTTGCGTGACTCAAGTATTTGATGCGGGTGCCAAAAATTTGAACAGCATGTGAGGATTTATAAAAAAAATATTTACAGGTGTGTAAGGGGTGATGGCGGGGTGCACGTGATGCTTGGTAGACGTGCTCTGAATCTCGAATTGTGGGTAATCCAGCTGTATAACCCTTGTGGCTTAGCGCTTATTTTTGATTATAATAATAATGTGGGTAATCCAATGTTTTCAGAATTATTATTATTATTACTCTGTTATCTTTAGTTACATGCTTGAATCTATAGATGATGGTAAAAGAATAATCACTGTTCTTAGTGATGATGTATTTACAGTATGTTATTGATGTACTGGTGCTGAATAAAAGCCCATTGATAACATTCAGATGGATCGCTTTGGTGGCACATCCATTGACATCAGTGCATCAGAACGCTAGTGTTCAACTGCCTGGTATGCATGTCATCGCAGATTGTTAGTGTCAGATGAATCAACTACGTTTGAAAATCTTCTCCAAGAAAGCAGCAGCACCATCAAGCAGAATCCTTCCACAGATAATAAAAGCCCACCACCTGTCAACATTATGTACTTTGGCTGGAAAGTAATTGATAATCGTGCCGTGCCTGGGACTTCAATTGTGGTCCTGTGCCTCCTGCAGCACTCTTGAAGGTTATCACCTGCAACTACCAAGCTCTAAAGTATGTGCTGGAAAGAGTTCCAGCTGTGTTACTGCTGGTACAGTATCATGCATCAGCTGATGCCACTTGTTCACCCACTCAGGGAGGTTATCTTACCTTGAGACAATTTTAGGGGGGTCACTTCCCCCCGACCTGGTCTCGGACCATTCCTCCTGGTTGCTGGCTTGTTCACCCATACATTGGTGAGGATCAAGAACTGACGAAGTTCCTCTTGAAGACAAGTTTGTTGGTAATATTCTTTATGCACGAATAGAGGTTGAGGTCTCCTTAAATTTATTGCTGTCTCTTAAATGTCCCATCGCGCCCCTATTTTTTGTTGGATATTTGCACCATCTGCCAAGTCTCTTGCTTTCATATTGAGTTATTCAGTGTACAAGTGTAAATTATGATTTACCGTTCTTGCCTACATTCCAAGGAGAACAATTCAAGGTACTTCAAGGATTCCCAGTAGTTCAGAAGCTTGACTGAATTTATACAGACTGAAATTTTTCTGTTATTCAGCTCTGCAATTTCTCCTCCCTTCAAGAGCCCGTTAATAAGTAGCAGTATTCCAGAGATAGTCATCATTGGATCGGCATTTCTTGTTTTGAATGTTCTGGTTATCCAGCCAATCATTTTTTTTTCCTTGCAGTAGTAATATTTGTAATCCGGTGCATAAGGGAGGTAGTAGAGCACTAGCTAAAAATTACAAACCAGTAGCCCAAACCTCTCGTATCATAAAAGGGTGATGGGACGGCAGATTACAAATTTCATGGACCATCACAATCAGCATAACTCGAACCAGCATGGTTTTAGAGCAGGACGATCATGCCTGTCACCGCTGCTGAACCATTATGACAAAATTAAGGAGGCATTGGCAGACGACCAAAACGCAGTGTGATTTACACAGATTTTGCAAAGGCGTTTGATAAATGCGACCATGGAGTGATAGCGCACAAAATGAGGGCCATGGGTATTACGGGGAAGATAGACAGATTTTCGGTTTCCTAACACACAACACAAAAAGTAGTAATGAACAGGGCAAGATCCAGCATCAGCGAGGTCAAAAGCTCAGTGTCCCAAGGCACTGTCCTGGCACCTCTGCTGTTCCTCATCCTCATAGCAGACATAAAAACACCCGTCACACTTTTGTATCATCATTTGCAGATGACACTAAAATAAGCATGAAAGTCACTACGGTAGAGGACACTGAAAAATTACAGGAAGATATTAAGCAGGGTTTTCCAGTGGGCAGTGGATAACAACATGACGTTCAGTGGTGATAAATTCCAGCTGCTTAGATCAACCAGGATGTGATGGATATGTGGGCCAACGGGCCTCTAGCAGCAACAGCCTGGTTGACCAGGCAAGCACCAGACCAGCCTGTCCCATGGCCGGGCTCAGAGAGTAGAGCAATTCTCGAAACTCTTCAAATGTATTTTAAAGGTAAGACATTGTCACTCACAAGTCTCCCAAATGGATATTCCGCTGTACTGAATAATTCTGGTTTATTTTTTCAGTCTTTAATTCGTCAATTGTTAGACTTGAGTTATATCTGAGCGAAGGTTCGCTGTGTCTTCGATGAACGCCACAAATTTAAGCATCTACAAAGGATGATAAAACGCTGTGATTTATGTTCCTGCCTATATCACATACATCAGACTTTATCAGTACTCTCATGGAAGATGAAAATGATGACAGTGAACAGTTATAAAAAGTTTTTGAATAACTGCCAGCAGTTTTGCAATCCTTATTTGCCTTTAACCCTTAAACCGTCCAAGCAGATCTACGTTCACATGCGTAGTGCTCCAAAAGTAGATCTACGTTTTTTTTTTTTTTTACATATTTTCAAATATAACAAAAAAAGTAGATCAAAGTTGTTTTACACGTTTTCAAATGTAAAAAAAGAAAAGAAGATTACTTTTTTTACATCCAAATGTTGAAAAAACGTAGATCTACGTTTGGACAGTTTAAGGGATAAGTTGGGTTTAGTTTGCTGTCTTTATTACCATTCGTGAACTTTTGTTTACAAAACGTAATTTGTACTTTTTTACTGTCCTGAACGCAGTAGTAAGGCATTAAACTTAAGAAAATCGTGATGAATTTGCCCATTCTCTGAATGGGGACAAGAGAGGATTAGAAATTTGAACCATCTAGAAATTCATATTAGAAGCTAAGTTATAGCCAAAATATACTGATACCCATTTTCGTGGTGGCTATCTTGAATTTGAGACAGTGTTGGATCCTGTATCAGGAACCCCTAAGGATAATAAATCTATTCCAGATTCCCCAATAAAGTGTTGAGGTGTTTGGGTAAGACTACCTGGGACACGTGTTGTGAGGACGTGTTACAGAGCCATACTTGGGTTGTAAACAAGCATCGTGACCTAGTGTCCTGTGCCAAGTCATTTTCGTCAGTACTAGGGATGAATGGGAAGGAAAACTCCCCTCCGAGAATGACGTGTGATTTCCATGGAATTTTGATAATTTTTTCGTATTTAATTACAAAGTTTTTTTTCTTTGTGCTAAGTAAAAATCATCTGTTTTATGCATTTGCAATTCCTGATTGCGTGGTTGGCACCAAGTTAGCTTGTTTTAAGTCACTACGATTGATTTGTGTTAAAGAAGTAACGTCTTGACCTACTGTCTGATGCAGGCCAAGGTGACAACGGGGCAGGACAGTTGACAGCAGTAAAAAAAAAAAATCACAGTAAATAAATAAATTTGCTTTAGGAAATAATCATACTATTTTAAAACAGACACTGGTCACAGGCTAGGCAACGTTTGAGTATCGTCAGTGAATTTCACTTTTTTCCTATTATTTTCTTTCCTTGTGAAAGCCCGGGCAGAGCGGCGTAGGAAGCCTGGCCTCCCTCCACGGACGTTTCACTAATTCTTATATTGTGATCAAAGTTTTTATATTTTCCTGTAAATTATTTTAAATAATAAGATTTGTACTTAAAAAATGTTTTACAATATACAGTAAGTGCATTGTACTTAAGGCTTATAGTGTTTCTACAGAAATATTCTGGATGTACGTGCGTTAGATAATGTAAATTTGTAAAGGTGGCGGCGCCTTAGTCTTGTAATAGTGAAGGTTGGTGTTGATAGTGCCAGTAGTCTGTCAGCTGCTTGAACTGTGTTTCACTGTTCACTCCTTCAAGGAACCTGGATACCATACAAGGTTCTCTAACCCAGCAACCGTTCCCTGCCTTGGATCAAACTTGTACTTACATTCCTCAAGCGCTCTATGATTCTAATAATAATAATAACAATGATAACAGCAATAATGTCTAAGAATTCTGTGTACAGCACGAAGCTTTTAAAAAATTATTATATATTTAAAAAACATCTTTATAGATTTTTGGCCGTTTTATACATCATAGTTTTTATAATATCAGCCGTTTGTCATACCGCGTTATATGAAACAAACATCTATAAACCTTTGGTATACCTTTGATGCGTTTCGAGAGTCTATTCTCGGAGCCCAGCCATGGGCCAGGCTCGTCTTGTGCTAGCCTAGTCAACCAGACTCTTACTGCTGGTGGCCCGCAGCCCCAGATATCCATCACAGCCTAGTTGATCTGGCACCATCATCTCTCACTTCCATTAAAGATGAGTTACTTGAGTACATTCATAGTTTTATGTTTGTAACTGAACTAATTCTCTTTTTAACGCTCCTTATATTTTTAGTATTTTTCTTCCTAAAAATGTCCACATCCGGTCACCGAAGTGTTTGTTTAACACTGTAATACAGGAGTCATAATTTAATTTCTTTATACCATATTTAATTTTACAGTGTTAGATATTATGGTTGTGTTCGCCTTTTGTTATAAAATTTAGAATGAAAACCAAGTGTTATTGGAACAATTAAAAACGAAAGATTTGTTTCATTGTAGTGAGATGATAAATACTAGTGATATACAAGACTGTAATGAGATGGTAAATACTAGTGATATACAAGACTGTAGTGAGATGGTAAATACTAGTGATATACAAAACTGTAGTGAGATAGTTAATACCAGTGATAAACAAAACTAGTGAGATGATAAATACTAGTGATATACAAGATTAGTGAGATGGTAAATACTAGTGATATACAAGACTGTAGTGAGATGGTAAATACTAGTGATATACAAAACTGTAGTGAGATAGTTAATACCAGTGATAAACAAGACTAGTGAGATGATAAATACTAGTGATATACAAGACTGTAGTGAGATGGTAAATACCAGTGATATACAAGACTGTAGTGAGATAGTTAATACCAGTGATACACAAGCCTCAGGTGCAGTGTGATGCCAAGCCAGCTACTGCCACATTACTGAGAAATTAGTCACACCACTGAAGCCTACCAGTAAGCCAGCGGTCGCCTTATCCTGACCCAATGTAAGGACAGTGGTTACCACATTCACATCTGCGTTACTAGACACTGCTGTCAGTGGTTGCTTCTTAACACTTCTTTTCCATAAGATTAAAGGGTACCACGTAGGCATGTGCTTATAGACCCCACCGCCAATAGCAGTGCTCGATATTGGGTCTCGTGGAACTTACGCTATAAGGCCAACTGTACCACTGAAATATTCAGCATGTAATGAAGACTAGTGTTGGGTGATTTTTCCCTGACACTTTAGTAATCACCAAAAATGATGTGATCCAGCAGTGTACACACCAGTTCCCCTATTTTCTAATGATATGTTATTTTTCCTCCTGTAATCTATCTTGTCCATAATTACTATCGCATTTGCTTTGCCTGCTTTCGTAAGGTGAAGTCCAGGATCTTTCCTCAATTCATTTGAGGACGATTGTGTTGCAGAGATCTGATCAAAGCTAAGATAGCAAATGCAATAGTAATGGACAAGGTGGATTATCGGGGAAAAATGACATATTTGAAAAAAGGGGGAACTGACGTGCCCCTCAACACCACACACGGTCTTCTATATACTGTACTTTCTATTTTGCTCTTCACTTTCATCGTCTTTCTTTTCATTGTTTCTTCACTTGGACATGAAAGAAACTAGGGGTCTCTTATAAAAGTAAGGTCTCTCAAAATAATGGTGTAACATTAAAAATGCAAGGTAATCGAAGTTCAGTCATAAAGGTGTGTTCCAAGTATGTACGACTAAGAGGAATAAGGACCTTAATGTTATGGGCGTGACGATACCAGAAATTTTAGATACCAATACTTTTGCTGCATTTTTTTTATTTTCAAAATGATGTAATGACAGTGTTATACATACAAGGGAATGTTTATGAATGCTTATTAAATAGCCCATTTTCTCTGAAATGGTATCATTACTCATTACTTGGCCTGTTACGTTAGTTACTGGTTGTCAAAGGCACCTGTCAATATTATGTGTAAGTAACCCTCGCAATAGTGAGGTGGAGTATTATGTTGATATTTCAAATTACACACATTTAATATTTAAAAAAATGGTTAGCATCGGCCGCTTTTTCATCGATACTGATGCCGTAAAACTGGGCGGTACCGATACTTTGGCACATCCGTACTAAATGTATAAATTTTACTGAACATTATGATTATAAAAAGTTAAATATATTTAGAAATACATAAAATTTTACTTTATTGTATGTTTCGTCATTTCAGCTGAGGGAAGAAGACAGGTCTAGGGGAGTCTAACTCAGGAAGACTTTCCCCAGGATTAAAAACTTGTATTTGACCTGATTCTGTAACTGCCTCTTTTCCACCACAACATTGTTTTATAAATCCTCTTAATATTATGTTGTCATGGAGCTTGCTTATGTCGTGTTTAATCCAAGAGTATTTGGATCTCAGTCGCACTGCTGATAATGTTGAAGGAAGAATTACAGCAACACCAACTTTTATCAGAACAACTTTGTCCAACTAAAAGGGTGTTGTACACCTTGTGTGTTCTTCACAACAGAGTTCTTCAGTAGCACGTGCTGCAATTTTCCTCGTCAATCTTAGATAAGATTTTGTTTGGATTTTTTAACCCGAAGCGTTAGCCACCCAGGATAACCCAAGATAGTGCTTCATCGAGGACTGTCTTATTTCCATTGGGGTCCTTCAGTCTTGTGCCCCAGGATGCTACCCACACCAGTCGACCAACACCCAGGTACCTATTTATTAGGTGAACGGGGACAGCAGGTGTAAAGAAACATGCCACCGAGCCGGGGATCATACCACGGACACTTCAGTGTGTGAGGCGAGTGTTGCCTACCAGGCCACAGGAACTATCAGACACCTTACTGACGACTAAATAAACCTCTTCTCCCACTGTATTATGGCCCACTATTCTAAGTGTGTTAGCGAAATAAAGGTCAATAATCTTGCCGGACAGAAAATCACCTTGAAAATTCATGACTTGTTTTCCAGTAAGTATTGTCGTCTCCTTGTATCCCTGTAATTATTGTCCCGTTGCTAGTAGCCATAATTTTTGTCTTGCTAGTTTCTAGATTTCGTTACTAGTCTCCCTGTTATCGTTTCGTAAGTTGTCCGAGTCATTATCGTGGCCTCGTATCTTAGCCAAGGCAGTGAGCTTTTTTGTGCGCGCTCTGCTCAACAAGATTAACCGACTTCACTTTGTATCGATCTCTGCTAAATAATGTGATAGTATGTAGGTCATGGTTAGTATCTTCAGCTTGTATCTTGGTATTCAAGTATCACCTTGAAACCCTCACCCGCAGCCAACTTCTTGTGAGGGGAAATAGGGCATTACCCTATTTTTTAATATCTTGTATCCTATTTTGGTTGTTGAATCCTTATGGCCTTTTTAATATGGGTTAAGATCTTATACGCAGTTTTATACTGGTTAAGACCTTATACACTATTTATATGAGACACTTGTGTAACATTTAGGTATCTATTCTGGAAACGTTTCGCCATGCAGTGGCTTCTTCAGTCCAATGCAGAGAAAGATGGAAGAAGGGGAGTTTGAGACAATCAGTCCCTTAGCCTGGACCAGATGTGCTCAGTACTTCAATCTTGACAAAGACTGACATACTGAACACATCGACTTCAGACTGAGGAACTGATTACCTCAAACTCCTCATCTTCCACCTTTCTCTGCATTGGACTGAAGAAGCCACTGGTTGGTGAAACGTTTCCAGAATAAAAATACCTAAATGTTGCATAAGTGTCTCATTTATCAACTTGTCATTTTGTAAACTGTTTATTCGCATATTCTGCTTTATACTCTGTTTTATATTGGGTGTTGAGAGAGTTTAAAACTTACCTGCTGTCTGATAATTGGCGTTAACCCCATAGGGATCATACAGTACCTGGTGAATGATGCGAAGAGGAGGCTGGATCTACTTCCTTGGATCGAAGACCCTTCAGCAGTTGATATCTATCACCCTGAAGAGTATCGTCCACCAGAATTTTTGAGACTGTGCTCTTGTATGATAAAATACAATACAATTGTATTATACAATGATGTCAGTGTACAATAAAGGGCACTAATCTTCAGTAAAGTATTGTTTGTGCAAGAAAGGTATAAAATACCGACAATATGAAAGTTAAGACACATGTGCAACATCTGGATATCTTTATTGTAGACGTTTCGCCATCCAGTGGCTTTATCTATACAGATTCTAGGACATAATAGGAAGACAGTAGAACTATATACAAAAGATGAGGTAATCAGTCCCTCGGCCTTGGAGTTAGTGTTCACAGCATCGTGGTGGAGGAGACTCTCCTCCACCACGATGCTGTGAACACTAACTCCAAGGCCGAGGGACTGATTACCTCATCTTTTGTATATAGTTCTACTGTCTTCCTATTATGTCCTAGAATCTGTATTGATAAAGCCACTGGATGGCGAAACGTCTACAATAAAGATATCCAGATGTTGCACATGTGTCTTAACTTTCATATTGTCGGTATTTTATACCTTTCTTGCACAACTTGTCAGACACTGCAACATCATGGAATCTTGGTTCAGAGGACATCTACAAGACCTTCTTCACGGCTGCTGCAACTAACCCATCTCTTTGGGAAGGACCTACTTCCACTGGGGAATCCCGCCTACCAGTGACTGCCCTCGTCTGCTGCCCGTCCCATCCACTGACGCCTATAAAAACGCCAGTCTTCTTGCCTTTGCTCCAGACTCTCCTCCACCACGATGCTGTGAACACTAACTCCAAGGCCGAGGGACTGATTACCTCATCTTTTGTATATAGTTCTACTGTCTTCCTATTATGTCCTAGAATCTGTATTGATAAAGCCACTGGATGGCGAAACGTCTACAATAAAGATATCCAGATGTTGCACATGTGTCTTAACTTTCAAAGTATTGTTTCTAAGGATACTTTAATCCTGTAATAACCACTATTAAAGTGTCTCTTATGTAATTCGTGAATCGCAGCTCTGTGTTTACCCCTTTTCGTATACTAGACACCCAGTATTGTATATTGGACACCCAGAGAGTATTGTATTGTATTATGGGCAGGCAGTGTATATTGGTAAAGGTCACTGAGTGTATAATGGTCGCTGCGTATTCACAGTCACCACCAAGTAAATATAGGCATCCCAAAGCGAAATTTATACTATCACATTTGAAATGCAAAATAGAGTCGGTATTTGCGAAGTAAATCTCGCTTGTATTTGTGTGGCGGGAAGTGTGATGCTCACTAGGTTATTGTGTTGTGGTGGGTTGAAACTGTAGTGGTATGGTGGGCATGTATGGTGCGTGCCCTGGTGGTATGGTGGTTTATCTATGGTTTAACTATGATGGTTTATCAATATGTTGTTGACTGGGGGTATTCGTCTCCACCAGGTTCAGGTAGGTTTGCCAGGACGGGTCCTAGCCCGGGTCTTTTCCATGTTGTGACCCGGCAGTGGCTACCCATTGGGGGAGTCTCCACCGCCTGGTCCCGGACCACGCTTCTTTGTCAATGGCCTGATCAGTCAAGCTGTTGGTGCCAACATCACGCAGTCCTAGGTAGGCACCGCAGGCTGGCTCATCAAGAACAAGAATGACTAAGGGGAGGGTGCTGAAGTCTGACTCTACACTTACTGAATTATCATTTAGTATGATAAATTAGACACATGTCTAGTTTATCAACTGGTGAGCTCTCTGGACCATTTATCTACATCATTTAGTATGCTTGTTGAACCCTACCTTACAAAGCTAGTAATTTGCACCGTCTGTCGAGTCCCTTGCTAACGTTAAAATTAATTTCAGTGTACATATTTTGGCCCAGTTCCTCCAGTATTTTCAGGGTATAGATTATGAGTTACCTTTCTCAACTGCGTTCCAGGGTTAACATTTCAAGGGACTTAGGCGTTCCCAGTAATTTAGGTGAGGGATGGCCAAACTTCAGAGACAGCATCAGTTTTTTCCTCCAAAGTTATCCCAATAAGATCCACTACAGCCCAGTTTTTCTCACATATCAACCCAAATTCGCAGATAATAGACAGACTTAGAGCCGTTGACTCAGTTTAAACTTAGTGTATATAGAGTATAAATATATACAGTATGTACTCACCTAGTTGTACTCACCAAGTTGAGGTTGCAGGGGTTGAGTCCAAGCTCCTGGCCCCGCCTCTTCACTGGTCGCTACTAGGTCACTCCCTGAACCGTGAGCTTTATCATACCTCTGCTTAAAGCTATGTATGGATCCTGCGTCCACTACATCGCTTCCCAAACTATTCCACTTCTTGACTACTCTGTGACTGAAGAAATACTTCTTAACATCCCTGTGATTCATCTGTGTCTTCAGCTTCCAGCTGTGTCCCCTCTCTGGAACATCCTGTCTTTGTCCACCTTGTCAATTCAATTCGGTATTTTGTATGTCGTTATCATGTCCCCCCTATCTCTCCTGTCCTCCAGTGTCGTCAGGTTGATTTCCCTTAACAAGAGTGACCCCTTGTTTCTGTACCCCCTCTCTGGAACATCTTGACTGTCCACCTTGTTTATTATACGCAGTATTTTGTATGCCGTTATCATGTCTCCCTTATCCCTCCTGTCCTCCAGTGTCGTCAGGCCGATTTCCCTCGACCTTTCTTCATAGGACATTCCCCTTAGCTCTGGAACTAACCTTGTCGCAAACCATTGAACTTTCAGGTATACAGAAGTAAGATCAGGGACAAGATAGGCCCACTCAAAAGTTCCTCGGGTCAGCTCACTGACAGTGATAAGGAAATGTGTAGAATTTTTAACACATACTTCCTCTCAGTTTTTACACAGGAGGATACCAGCGATATTCCAGAAATGATAAATTATGTAGAACAGGACGATAATAAACTGTGCACGATTAGGGTCACTAGTGACATGGTCCTTAGGCAAATAGATAAATTAAAACCTAACAAATCCCCAGGCCCTGATGAACTGTATGCAAGGGTTCTAAAGGAATGTAAAGAGGAGCTTAGCAAACCTTTGGCTAATCTTTTCAACATATCACTACAAACTGGCATGGTGCCAGATAAGTGGAAAATGGCAAATGTGATACCTATTTTCAAAGCAGTTGACAGGTCCTTAGCTTCGAACCAATAAGCCTAACCTCCATAGTGGGAAAATTTATGGAATCAATAATTGCCGAGGCAGTTCGTAGCCACCTTGAAAAACATAAATTAATCAACGAATCTCAGCATGGTTTTACAAAGGGGCGTTCCTGCCTTACGAATTTATTAACTTTTTTCACTAAGGTATTTGAGGAGGTAGATCATGGTAATGAATATGATATTGTGTATATGGACTTCAGTAAGGCTTTTGACAGGGTCCCACATCAGAGACTATTGAGGAAAATTAAGGCACATGGAATAGGAGAAATTTTTTCCTGGATAGAGGCATGGTTGACAAATAGGCAGCAGAGAGTTTGCCTAAATGGGGAGAAATCAGAGTGGGGAAGCGTCACGAGCGGTGTTCCACAGGGGTCAGTGTTGGGCCCCCTGCTGTTCACAATCTACATAAACGACATAGATGAGGGCATAAAGAGCGACATCAGCAAGTTTGCCGATGACACCAAAATAGGCCGTCGAATTCATTCTGACGAGGACATTAGAGCACTCCAGGAAGATTTGAATAGACTGATGCAGTGGTCGGAGAAGTGGCAGATGCAGTTTAATATAGACAAATGCAAAGTTCTAAATGTTGGACAGGACAATAACCATGCCACATATAAACTAAATAATGTAGATCTTAATATTACGGATTGCGAAAAAGATTTAGGAGTTCTGGTTAGCAGTAATCTGAAACCAAGACAACAGTGCATTAGTGTTCGCAGTAAAGCGAATAGAATCCTTGGCTTCATATCAAGAAGCATAAATAATAGGAGTCCTCAGGTTGTTCTTCAACTCTATACATCCTTGGTTAGGCCTCATTTAGATTATGCTGCACAGTTTTGGTCACTGTATTACAGAATGGATATAAATGCTCTGGAAAATGTACAAAGGAGGATGACAAAGTTGATCCCATGTATCAGAAACCTTCCCTATGAGGATAGACTAAGGGCCCTGAATCTGCACTCTCTAGAAAGACGTAGAATTAGGGGGGATATGATTGAGGTGTATAAATGGAAGACAGGAATAAATAAAGGGGATGTAAATAGTGTGCTGAAAATATCTAGCCTAGACAGGACTCGCAGCAATGGTTTTAAGTTGGAAAAATTCAGATTCAGGAAGGATATAGGAAAGTACTGGTTTGGTAATAGAGTTGTGGATGAGTGGAACAAACTCCCAAGTACAGTGATAGAGGCCAGAACGTTGTGTAGCTTTAAAAATAGGTTGGATAAATACATGAGTGGATGTGGGTGGGTGTGAGTTGGACCTGATAGCTTGTGCTACCAGGTCAGTTGCCGTGTTCCTCCCTTAAATCAATGTGACCTGACCTGACTAGGTTGGGTGCATTGGCTTAAGCCGGTAGGAGACTTGGACCTGCCTCGCATGGGCCAGTAGGCCTGCTGCAGTGTTCCTTCGTTCTTATGTTCTAATTTCTTAACGTGCTTGACCAGGTGCGGGTTCCAAACTGGTGCTGCATACTCCAGTATGGGCCTGACGAACACGATGTACAGTGTCTTGAAAGATTCCTTACTTAGGTATCGGAATGCTAATCTCAGGTTTGCCAGGCGCCCATATGCTGCAGCAGTTATCTGGTTGATGTGTGCTTCCGGAGACGTGTTTGGTGTTATAATCACACCAAGATCTTTCTCCTCGAGCTAGGTTTGCAGTCGTTGGCCACCTAGCCTATACTCCGTCTGCGGTCTTCTTTGCCCTTCTCCAATCTTCATGACTTTGCATTTGGCATGGTTGAATTCGAGAAGCCAGTTTGCTGGACCACGTGTCCAGCCTGTCCATGTCTCTTTGAAGGTCTGCTTGATCCTTATCTGATTTAATTCTCCTCATTAACTTCACATTATCTGCGAACAGGGACACCTCTGAGTCTTTCCCTTCCATCATGTCATTCACGTATACCAAAAATAGTACTGGTCCTAGAACCGACCGCTGTGGGACCCCGCTTGTCACAGGTGGCCATGTCATGTAGGGGGGGTATTGAAACGTACAGATAATCGGGGAATAACGGAGTAAGGCAGGAGTCTGAGTCGAGTGATTAGCGGCGAGCGGTAGGTAATGTAAGGTCACTGGTGACTACACCTTCACCTCATTACTCTACCCACCACTCTACTCACCCTCTCACTACTTGAAATAAAAATAAATGAGTAAATAACGGGGACAGTGAATATTACTATTCTACTCAAACACAGTTTATTAAGTCCTTGTACAATAATATATTTGGGAACAGGAGTACATTATTGGGGTTTATATAAATGGGGTGGTACATATAAGCAGTGAGACAGGGAACACAATCAACTTGACGAAAATGAATATAACTTACAATATAGTTCAGAGGACAGTTCACCACAGGAACTAAGCCACAGGTCCCAAGACCTATACAGCATGAGTACTGCTCCAAGCCAGTACTCTGCCCAATGGAAATAAATGGTATAAAATACCGACACAATGGAAATATAAACACATATGCAGTATAATGTGATCCTTTATTGACTACGTTTCGCCCACACAGTGGGCTTTTTCAAGTCACAAACAGATCTACCTGGGGTGGAAGGGACGCGAGTATTTATAGTCAGGTTCAGAATTGTAGATGAATGGTTCAGAGAACCGACATGTTGATAAATTAGACACATGTGCAACTCTTGGGTATCTTTATTGAGGAAACGTTTCACCACACAGTGGCTTCACCTCTCCTGCCATACGGTTTATAAGCTGCTTCTCCGCTCATGTGCCATATTCTATTCAAGATTGATGGACTGAACACATCGACTCAAGGTTGAGGGACTGATTACCTCATTCTCCTCCTGTTCTTCAAGTTTCTCCTACGTATGGACTGATGAAGCCACTGTGTGGCGAAACGTTTCCTCAATAAAGATACCCAAGAGTTGCACATGTGTCGAATTTATCAGGTTCAGAATGTTGAGGTCAGGTGGAGAATGCTGCATCTGATGATGTACCGAGTGGGGTTATAGAGTCTAAAATCTTGGGTAGCTTGGAAAGGAGATTGGATAAGTTTGTGAGCAGACCTTCTACAATGTTCTTCCATTCCTGTGTTCTTATGTGGGATATCGATGAAGAAGTTTCTTGGCAAGTGGTTCAGCTATGTTATAGAATCCACTATTCTGGTTGAAGTTGTCGGATATAGAAATAAGTGATGATTCCAGGATTCTTCGGTATTGAATGTTGTCTTCTGTGGCGATAAGTCTCGAGTTTCTGTAGTTTATCAAGTGGTTGTGTGAATTACGGTGTTGTACACAGGCATTCCTTGTGTCGTCAGACCTGCTTGCATACTGGTGTTCTGAAATACCTGTTTGGAGGTCCCTTGATGTTTCGCCCACGAAACACACTGAGAAGAGAAGACACTGCCGAGAAGAGATACATAGTCCTCCCCACCAACTCCATTGCCAAACACGTTTCCAACATCTTTTCCAATACCTCATTCCAAGTATCTACCTCCACAACCACGATCATCAAGAACATTACCAGTGATAGACAGGACAAGCTTCCACCCTCTGCAGGGGTATACGTAATCCCTTGTAATGACTGCAACAAATTATACGTGGGCGAAACATCAAGGGACCTCCAAACACGTATTTCAGAACACCAGTACACAAGCAGGTCTGACGACACAAGGAATGCCTATGTACAACACCGTAATTCACACAACCACTTGATAAACTACAGAAACTCGAGACTTATCGCCACAGAAGACAACACTCAATACCGAAGAATCCTGGAATCATCACTTATTTCTATATCCGACAACTTCAACCAGAATAGTGGCTTCTATAACATAGCTGAACCACTTGCCAAGAAACTTCTTCATCGCTATCCCACATAAGAACACAGGAATGGAAGAACACGGTAGAAGGTCTGCTCACAAACTTATCCAATTTCCTTTCCAAGCTACCCAAGATTTTAGACTCTATAACCCCACTCGGTACATCATCAGATGCAGCATTCTCCACCTGACCTCAGCATTCTGAACCTGACTATAAATACTCGCGTCTCTTCCACCCCAGGTAGATCTGTTTGTGACTTGAAAAAGCCCACTGTGTGGGCGAAACGTAGTCAATAAAGGATCACATTATACTGCATATGTGTTTATATTTCCACTCTGCCCAATGTCTCCAACAGTCTCCTCCAGAGACTTCAGCAGCCTTCTCCGGAGCCCTGCACCCCAGCAGCAGCTCCTCTCGAATCTCCTGCTCAGAGCTCTACACACAGCAGCAGCTCCACTCGAAGTCTGTGCTCAGAGCTCTGCACACAGCAGCAGCTCCGCTCGAAGTCTCTCTGCTCAGAGCTCTGCACACAGCAGCAGCTCTGCTCGAAGTCTCTCGATCATGTATGTATAATGTTCACCAAGACCATAGTCCTGGCACGGGTCCCAATCTTGCGATGACCCGTCTCTGGCTCCCGATGAAGAAAGGTTTCCACAATGATGCGACGCATGCCGCTCATGCGCCCCTCTGGTCAGTTCAACTGGTGCATCTCATAAGCGACACCATATGTAACTATGGACACTAGCGAGGAGGAGGATATGTCATTATCACAGGTAACAGCTTGTCTGGTTTGTTGACCCCATGGTACACTAGTGTGGCCGCAGTCATCTCTTGGTCCTCTTCGGGAGGGAATATCACCCCTAGTTGACTGCGGAGTGTCTCAGTAGCTTCGCACTCTAGAAGATAGTGTGTTTGGGGCCGCTGGACAACGTGCTGACAGTACTGGCACATCTCCTCCTCAGCCTTGTCTACCATCATCTTGGCTGTGGGAAAGCCCAAACGAAGTCGATGGATGGCGGTACACTGCGCTCTGGACCAGCTTCTATCATATGGAGGGGGTTCTCCCTGAGTCGCTGCTCGGTACCACTGTTGAGATGGGGTATCACCTAAGACCTCCCCCATAATTTCGTGGCTCTGGCAGCCACCAGTTTGGTCTGTCGTAGGCTGATTGGGACAGTAATCCCAACATGTGGATAGTCTGTTGCTGCCTTGGCTGCATCATCTGCCGCCTCATTTCCCCGGATGCCAGCATGGCTGGGGATCCAGTTCAATGTCGATCTATTACCCTGAACTTCTAAGGCTGTCATTATGCTCAGGATCGATGTGATGAGGTGAACATTATCCTGTGGTTGAGGATGGGAGAGGGCATTGATTGCAGAGGTGGAATCAACATGTATGACAGGTCGGAGTCGATGTCGTAGGGCATGTGACAATGCCTGCTGAATCGCCACCAGCTCAGCTTGAAGGATCGTGCAGTGGTCAGGGAGTCGCCAACCTTGTGTGTGACCATTGTGGTACAGTCCAGCTGCTGCTCTCTTCCTGTCAGGGTCGACAGAACCATCTGTGAAATATACTGCACATGTGTCTCCCTCTGCCAGTGCCATGCTTGTCTCAGCAAGATTGCTGAGGATGTCTTGACTGCAGAGACACTTAGAGATGGGTAGCTGCATGATGAAAACATCGGCTGGATCTGGGCACCAGGGAGGTGGTGGATGGTACCCAGCAACAGGAAGGTCACAACTCTTCTCACAGAGCAGCTGTACAGGCAGCAGCTTCCGCCCAGCAGCACAAAACGAACGAATCCAGGAGTAGTCCGTGAAGAGTGTGGGATCTTGTGACATGGTTGTTAATATCCGTCTCCTTAGTGGGGTACCTTGCTGCCGGTGCAGAATCATAGCCACTTTGCAGGCGTTTATGTATCTTACTCTGTCAGCCATGGAAGGAAGCTGGGCCTCAGATCTGAGACATACTGTGTTGGTCCAGATGGGGGCACCAAGCATAGTTCTTATCGCCTGGTTTTGTACGACCTCCACCCTTTGCCTGCTCTGCGGGAAGAGATGAGCTAACGCCGGTGCACCGTAGTCAATGAGCGAGCGTATAGCTTGTACATAGTACCAACGAAGTACATCTTTGCTTGCCCCTGCACGGTGCCTCGTCATGGCTCTCATGGCGTTGAGTCTGAGTAGAGCACGTGACCTGACATACTCGGCCTGTTTCTGAAAGGTCAGCTTTTTATCAATGTAGATTCCCAAGTACAGGTAGGAGCCTGTCCACTCAAGTTCTATATCCTGAATACGTAATCCATTCACAGGATCTGGTCTCTTGAACATCATTGCAAGAGATTTCTCGGCCGAGATTTTGAGGCCTAGTTCCTTGCAAGACTGCGTAATTAGGTCCAAAGCTCTCTGAGCCTGTCGTTCTAAATTGCCTTTCCCATTCACTACGAGTGCAAGATCATCAGCATAGCTGAGGAGCTGTGTCACTATGAAAGGGAAGGCTCACAAGTTCCTGCATAAGGATGTTAAACAGGGGAGGACTGAGCACACCTTGTGGCGTACCGTTTTCCAGGGTTTTAAAGGAAGAGTAGTGCCCCTGAAAGCTGACACAGGCCTGCCTGCCCCTAAGGTAGGACTCTATCCAGGCCAGGAGGCGTCCTTTGATTCCCTTCCGAGCTAGTATTGCCAGAATTGCTGTGGGGCTGGCTAGCTCAAATGCCTTCTCAAGGTCGAGGTAGACGACGATACTAGGTTTTTTGTTACTATCAGCAATCTGGCTTAGTAGAGTGGTTATGCACTCTGCTGTTCCCACTCCTTTGGTGAAGCCAAATATGTGATGATGAGAGGGTCCAAGTTTCCATAGGAGGCGGTTTAACACCATCCTCTCAGCAGTCTTGGCTAAGCGATATGGGTCTCATACTGCCTGGGTCCTTGGGCTTTGGAATTGGTACGATTGTAGCTTTCTTCCAAGCTGCTGGGAGTGTCCTGGCCCTCCACGACTTGTTAATGACATCTAGTATGGCCTCCCATCCGATCATGCTGTTCCTTGGGTTTATATGGTGGTCCAAGCACCCTCCACAGTGGGGTGTGCACCACGTGTTACGACCTGACGCCGAGATCTGACGCCAGTGACGAACAAAGGAGCTGAGACTTGAGCCGAAAAGACGTGGCTCTGACAGACGTTTGCCAAGGCCAGGTGTGACCATATAATTAGGTCTCGTTAGAGAGCCCAGCTGAACTACATCACATCCCCCTTTCTCCCCCAATTTAAAATATCTGAGAACTAGGACAATTTGTCCTAAGTTATTAGACTATTTTAATCCTAACCCCTTAATTCTATTACAATACAAAGACAAAATTATACATAGCATAATACAAAATTATTCAACTACATATATTTCCCTCAGCCTCCTCAACTACCACAAGGCAGTATAATCAGTACACCTCACAGTTGACCAGCATAACAGTTGCTCTCTGGTGCAGTCTCCTTACCCGTCATTTCTCCTTAAAACTAAATATCGGGCTCCAGTGCCTTCCCTACTTCTACTAGAAATGCACTAGCCAATACTAGTCACCCTCGCACATTAATCATTTGGCCAAACCTCTAGGCTTCTTTGGCGTGGAAAACTGCTCCAACGGGTTGCATTTTTTCAAGTAACTACAACTGGACCACTTCACTACCACCAAGGTCGCATTTTCAGCACACTTCAACATCTGAAAATCGAGACAGGGCAGGCGTCACAGCTAAAACCCTCCATTATCCTATGCCACTACTAGGATTCACTGGCCTCATAAAACAAGGCAGCCATAATCACTGGACCGTTTTCAAGGTCACCGTATTACAGAATGGATATAAATGCTCTGGAAAACGTACAGAGGAGGATGACAAAGATGATCTCATGTATCAGAAATCTTCCCTATGAGGATAGACTGAGGGCCCTGAATCTGCACTCTCTCGAAAGGCGTAGAATTAGGGGGGATATGATCGAGGTGTATAAATGAAAAACAGGAATTAATAAAGGGGATGTAAATAGCGTGCTGAAAATTTCCTGCCAAGACAGGACTCGCAGCAATGGTTTCAAGTTGGAAAAATTCAGATTCAGAAAGGATATAGGAAAGCACTGGTTTGGTAATAGAGTTGTGGATGAGTGGAACAAACTCCCGAGTACAGTTATTCAGGCTAAAACGTTGTGTAGTTTTAAAAATAGGTTAGATAAATACATGGGTGGGTGTGAGTTGGACCTGACTAGCTTGTGCTGCTGGGTCTGGTGCAGTGCTCCATCCTTGAGTGGAGATGATCAGACTGGGTGGGTCATTGGTCTAATCCGGGGGGTGACATGGACCTGCTCCGCATGGGTCAGTAGGCCTGTTGCAGTGTTCCTTCTTATGTTTTGTTCTTATTATCCTATGCCACTACTAGGATTCACTGGCCTCATAAAACAAGGCAGCCATAATCACTGGACCGTTTTCAAGGTCACCTTATTCCACACAGGTAACACTAACACTTCTGGCAAGTCAAAGTAGGCTGGGGACATCTCACACTCTTAATTGTCTCTCATGGCTGGCAGGGCATCCCCGCATACCGGTCGTACAGGTCGACCAGCAAGGCAAGATACACCTCCATTCCGCCCTTGATAGCATGCTCTCTTATCCTGGCACACCAGCCAGAATCCTTCATACACCACTGCAGCATCACTGCCATCTCCTCCTGAGCTAGGCAGCATCGCAGCATCACAGCACGGCTACGGCATCGCAGCACGGCCACAGCATCTCAGCATCACAGCACGGCCACAGCATCTCAGCATCACAGCACGGCCACAGCATCTCAGCATCACAGCACGGCCACAGCATCTCAGCATCACAGCACGGCCACAGCATCGCAGCACGGCTACAGCATCTCGGCATCACAGCACAGCCACAGTATTGCAGACAACATCAGACAGCCTTGCCTCAGTAGACCGCAGCATCAGCAGTAGCAGGCTATGGTCAGTTGCTCGAGGTGAGGTGAGGTCACTTCAGGTCATCAACAGCAGGTGCGGTCACCCATCCCTGGCAACTGCGGGTAACTGGGGGTCCCCGGGTGATGGTCCCAGAGGTTGGGTGACGCAGACACCCACTACAATGGATAACAGACCAGGGCAGCAATACATTTACTGGGGCACATCAGCTGGGTGACTGGGCACATCAGGTGCATAGCAATCATAGGCAGCTCTTCAATGGGTGACAGTTGTGGGTGAGTCTTCCAAGGTGGGCTGGGTGACTTACCATTCCTCTGTAAATATTCAATTTCGGCCAGTAATTGCTTCCCCCAAAAGTCTCACCCAAACACTGATATTCTCCACCATTTATCCCAAACCAACAACCAACTCCACCAAATATAATACAACCACACAATTACTCAGACCCACTGCCAAAAAAGGTCAGTTAAGGTCACTAGGATTATAATGTCACACAGATATTTACTTAAGCTTTACACACACAAGAAAAAAAAAATGGTAGCATAACATAAGTATAACCGAGCAGTCAAAAAGGCACATGGGACTGATTCCTACTATAAAAATAATAAGAATCACCACCGCTTAGACACCACGTCATGTAGGGGGGTATTGGAATGTAAAGGATAATTGGAGAATAACGGAGGAAGGGGAGTAAGGCAGGAGAGTCTGAGTCGAGTGATTAGCGGCGAGCGGTAGGTAATGTGAGGTCACTGGTGACTACACCTTCACCTCATTACTCTACCCACCACTCTACTCACCCTCTCACTACTTGAAATAAAAATGAGTAAATAACGGGGACAGTGAATATTACTATTCTACTCAAACACAGCTTATTAAGTCCTTGTACAATAATATATTTGGGAACAGGAGTACATTATTGGGGTTTAGATAAATGGGGTGGTACATATAAGCAGTGAGACAGGGAACACAATCAACTTAACGAAAATGAATATAACTTACAATATAGTTCAGAGGACAGTTCACCACAGGAACTAAGCCACAGGTCCCAAGACCTATACAGCATGAGTACTGCTCCAAGCCAGTACTCTGCCCAATGTCTCCAACAGTCTCCTCCAGAGACTTCAGCAGCCTTCTCCGGAGCCCTGCACCCCAGCAGCAGCTCCTCTCGAATCTCCTGCTCAGAGCTCTGCACACAGCAGCAGCTCCGCTCGAAGTCTCTCTGCTCAGAGCTCTGCATACAGCAGCAGCTCTGCTCGAAGTCTCTCGATCATGCTGTTCCTTGGGTTTATATGGTGGTCTAAGCACCCTCCACAATGGGGTGTGCACCACGTGTTACGACCTGACGCCGAGATCTGACGCCAGTAACGAACAAAGGAGCTGAGACGTAAGCCGAAAAGGTGTGGCTCTGACAGACGTTTGCCAAGGCCAGGTGTGACCATATAATTAGGTCTCCTTAGAGAGCCCAGCTGAACTACATCACACCCACTGTGATATCTCATCACGCACCATGACTCGTTGTTGTCTCCCTGTCAGGTATTCTCTGATTCATTGAAGTGCCCTTCAATGTCGAAGGCTTTCTTGCAGTCCAAGAAGATGTGTGTGGGGGTCTGTGTGTGTACTCACCTATTTGTACTCACCTATTTGTGGTTGCAGGGGTCGAGTCCTAGCTCCTGGCCCCGCCTCTTCACCGGTTGCTACTAGACCCTCTCTCTCCCCGCTCCATGAGCTTTATCAAACCTCGTCTTAAAACTGTGTATGGTTCCTGCCTCCACTACGTCATTTTCTAGGCTATTCCACTGCCTTACAACTCTATGACTGAAGAAATACTTCCTACTATCTCTCTGACTCATTTGTGTCTTCAACTTCCAATTGTGGCCTCTTGTTTCTGTGTCCCCTCCCTGGAACATCCTGTCCTTGTCCACCTTGTCTATTCCACACAGTATTTTATATGTCGTTATCATGTCTCCCCTGACCCTCCTGTCCTCCAGTGTCGTCAGGCCGATTTCCCTTAATCTTTCTTCATAGGACATTCCCCTTAGCTCTGGAACTAACCTTGTTGCAAACCTTTGTACTTTCTCTAGTTTCTTGACGTGCTTTATCAAGTGCGGGTTCCAAACAGGTGCTGCATACTCCAGTATGGGCCTGACATACAAGGTGTACAGTGTCTTGAATGATTCCTTACTAAGGTGTCGGAATGCTGTTCTCAGGTTTGCCAGGCGCCCATATGCTGCAGCAGTTATCTGATTGATGTGTGCTTCCGGAGACATGCTCGGTGTTATACTCACCCCAAGATCTTTCTCCTTGAGTGAGGTTTGCAGTCTTTGGCCACCTAGCCTATACTATGTCTGTGGTCTTCTGTGCCCTTCCCCTATCTTCATGACTTTGCATTTGGCAGGATTAAATTCGAGAAGCCATTTGCTGGACCAGGTGTCCAGTCTGTCCAGGTCTCTTTGAAGTCCTGCCTGGTCCTCATCAGATTTAATTCTCCTCATTAACTTCACATCATCTGCAAACAGGGACACTTCTGAGTCTAACCCTTCCGTCATGTCGTTTACATATACCAAAAATAGCACTGGTCCTAGGACCGACCCCTGTGGGACCCCGCTCGTCACAGGTGCCCACTGTGATACATCATTACGTACCATGACTCGTTGTTGCCTCCCTGTCAGGTATTCTCTGATCCATTACAGTGCCCTTCCTGTTATATGCGCCTGATGCTCTAGCTTCTGCACTAATCTCTTGTGAGGAACTGTGTCAAAGGCCTTCTTGCAGTCCAAGAAGATGCAATCAACCCACCCCTCTCTCTCTTGTCTTACTTCTGTTATTTTATCATAAAACTCCAGAAGGTTTGTGACACAGGATTTGCCTTCCGTGTGTGGGTCTGTGTGTGTGTGTGGGTCTGTGTGTGTGGGGGGGTCTGTATGTGTGTGTGGGTGTGTGTGTGTGTGTGTGTGTGTGTGTGTGTGTGTCTGTCTGTCTGTCTGTCTGTCTGTCTGTGTGTGTACTCACCTAGTTGAGGTTGCAGGGGGTCGAGTCCCAGCTCCTGGCCCCGCCTCTTCACTGATCGCTACTAGGTCACTCTCCCTGAGCCGTGAGCTTTATCATACCTCTGCTTAAAGCTATGTATGGATCCTGCCTCCACTACATCGCTTCCCAAACTATTCCACTTACTGACTACTCTGTGGCTGAAGAAATACTTCCTAACATCCCTGTGATTCATCTGTGTCTTCAGCTTCCAACTGTGTCCCCTTGTTACTGTGTCCAATCTCTGGAACATCCTGTCTTTGTCCACCTTGTCAATTCCTCTCAGTATTTTGTATGTCGTTATCATGTCATCCCTATCTCTCCTGTCCTCCAGTGTCATCAGGTTGATTTCCCTTAACCTCTCTATCATGTGGGAGTTCGACTCGTGGATTAGGTAAGAAATACTCACGTAGGCTGTTATTACGTATAATTGCAGGTATGTGGAGAGAGCCCTGACAGCCGTTCCTATCTCCTTGCTCACACACGTAACACTCACTGGCCGCCCACAGTACCCTATGTGAGGGGGCCTTTGATACTGCTGAGGTCAGCACAATATGAATTCAGATAGTGACTCAGGCAGAGACGGTTGGTCGTTGAGTCAACGGTACACTGGTTACTACTACTGAGAGCTCGGCGACGCTAACGTATGTCGTCCCGACATACAACTAATACAAACTAGAGATGGCAGGTATACGGCTTGGGCTGATTCTATACAATGTCAAAGTACACAACAATTAAACATTATATATACATAAGTAGAACAATGGAATGAAAGCTTACGTAACTGAAACTGTAATGCAATACAAGGTATACTATAGTACAACTTAAAACTCAACAAATGAACAACGAACTCAACATTGAGATTACAAGTGATAAAAATAAAAAAAAATTTTGATCGATCGATCTGTATTCATGTGATCTACGGATTCTGAGGAAGGAATATATACAAAGAAAGAGTGTTTAACAGAAAGGCAGATTCGGTGCACGCAAATCTAGACTGTTAACTCTCAGAATGCGGAGAGAACAAGAACACAAAAAAAAAAATTCTTGAATACTGATAAGTTGATACTGTAATTATTCATCTATACAGGTTATTTACATTTAACCCCAACTCTGCTAGGGTAAGCTTGGCATATGCAGAATGGGTGTCATCTCTGGGAGGATCAAACTCTGTAGCATTGGCTAACTCATGCTGTATTTGAGGCAAATCTGAATTGGAAGTTACAAATGATACTTGAGGATTTCTCAATACCTGTCGTGTACGTAGGGAATAACGACATTCAGGTTGATCGTCTGACTGAGTATCAGAGGAAGAGAGTACAGGATCAGGAGGATTGTCAGAGTCTGTCACATTAGTCTGGGTTGGAACATCATTATCATCACATACTAACTTCATATGATCCAAATGCGATTCTTTATACTGACCAGTACTAATCTCTCTAACCTTATACTTATTACCAGTGATATGTTCAACTACTCGATAAGGACCGACAAACTTTTGATCAAGCTTTGGCATTGCAGACGTTTTGTTACAGTTAATCAGCATAACTCTCGAACCTACTTTGATTTTGGATGGCTTTGATCGAGTGTTTGCGACTCTTGTAAATTCTGCTGTTGATTTATGAAGTGTTTCACGGATTCTTCTAAAAACACTTTGAGCTAAGCTGGTACGAGTTGCTATGAAATCATCAGGGTTGTAACTTGGTTTCGGATTAGAATATAACAACTCATAAGGCAAACGTTTATCTACACCGTACAATGCATAATGTGGAGTGTCACCTATAGAAACATTGTAAGCAGAATTTATAGCACACTGCACATCAGGTATAACTTCATCCCAAGTTTCACTGTTGGGATTGATAGTGGCTCTCAAGACATCAAGTACTTTCTTATTGGTTCGTTCCGCTAACCCATTGCTGGCAGGATGATGAGGAACAATGGTGGATTTAGAGATCTTGTACAAGGTACACAAATTTTCAAGAATTTCATTACAGAATTCACCTCCATTATCTGTTACTAGGGACTTAGGGGTGGTATGCCTGCAGATAATGCGTTCTTTAAACGCTTTAGCTACTGTCTCGGCAGTCTTATCTGCAATAGGAACTAACTCACAATATCTGGTGAAATGGTCTACCATAACACAGATGTTTGTTGCCTTGGAGGGAACATTGGAAATTAGTTAACAAATCTAGCGCAACTCTTTCCCAAGGTTCGCTAGTAGTTGGATACACTTGGATTGGATTAGGACCATTAGCATTGCCTTTATGTTGCATGCAGACACTACATTTCTTAACATACTCAGAAATATCAGTTGCCATTCGAGGCCAAAAGTATTTCAATCTGGCTTGTTTTACTGAACGATCCATACCAGGGTGTGCAACATCTGGTACATCGTGAACTAGCTGTAAGGCTACATTCACTAGTGACTGTGGAATTACTAACTGGTATACTCTTCTGCTAGGAGTACCCAACTCGGCTGTTCGATACAGTAATTCTTGGTTCATGACAAAGTCACTGATGGGTGCTGGTGGCTTCACATTCAGAATAAGATCTTCCTGGAGCAGGAATCGAATCACACCAGACCACATGGGATCTGTTCGTTGAGCATTCTTTACATCTTCAGCACTAAATGGAGGGTCTGCAGTTACTATACTAACATGTCGCGATAAGGCATCTGCGACTACATTTGACTTGCCAGGTAAATGCTCAAAGGTGGGATTGAACTCTTGGATAGTCAAGGTCCATCTGGCTAACCTTCCAGTAGGTTGTTTGTTCTGGAATAAGGGTATCAGTGGAGCATGGTGTGTCAAGACATGAACAGAGTACTGATAAATAATGTCTCGGAAGTGCTTTAAAGACCATACTATTGCTAAAGCTTCTTGCTCAGTTACTGTATAATTACGTTCAGCCTTTGTAAGGACTCGGCTAGCAAATGCAACTGCGTTGTACTTGCCATCGGTCTTCTGAGCTAGTACGGCACCTATGCCAATTGAACTAGCATCAGTTGTCAGATAGAAGGGCTTAGAAAAATCTGGAAATTTCAAAATTGGAGCAGATGTTAGCTTTTCTTTTAGAGTTTGGAATGCTCTTTCTTGACGGAAGGTCCAAACAAAAGGAGCATCTTTCTTAAGCAACTCAGTTAGAGGAGCAGCTATGGAAGAAAAATTGGCAATGAAAGATCTATAAAAACCTGCTAAGCCCACAAAGGATCTTACGGCATCAGCAGTTTTGGGAGTTGGAAAATTTAGTACTGCAGTTACTTTACTTTGGTCAGTCGTAACCCCTCTAGGAGTGACTACGTGACCAAGAAACTTAATTTCTGATCTGAAAAATTGACATTTAGACAGTTTGATCTTTAAATTGGCTTCTTCAAGCTTACCAAGTACTACATCAAGTCTTTTCAAGTGTGTATCCACGTCTTTAGACATGACGATTACGTCATCTAAGTACACCATAAGTGCATTACCTATGAGACCTCTAAAGATATTAGTCATGAGCCTTGAGAACGTGATAGGGGAAGATCGTAATCCAAATGCCATACGGAGGAAGTGATAATGGCCTGTAGGAGTGGAGAATGCAGTTAGCTCTTGGCTGTCCTCGTGAAGAGGGACTTGCCAAAACCCTTGTAACAAATCTAGGGTTGAAAAGACTTTGTTATCTCCGATATTACGTAAAAGATCACCCAGTACAGGGAGTGGAAAGCGATCTGGAATGGTTTTCGCGTTTAACTTCAAAAAGTCAGTTACTGGGCGCCAAGTACCATCCTTCTTAGGTACTAGTATCAAGGGTGCATTCCAAGGTGAATTGCTAGGTGCAATAACTCCATCATCAAGCATTTGATTGATCAATTCTTCTGCGACAGCAACTTGTGAATGAGGCATTCTGTACGCAGGTATGTAGGTCTAGTACCAGGTTCAAGTGGAATACGATGGGACAATAAGTTCGTTATACCCATCTTCTCACCTGGTAAAGCAATGGCTTTACGACGTTTGTTCAACAGAGTCAACAAACGCTTGACTTCATCTGGGAAGTCAGTGGGAGCTAAGTCTTTCTCCTCTACTGGTGGAACAGATTGATCCAGTGAAGTGGATGAGGTCTCCCCGGCAGAAATAGCACCGACCCACTGGTCAGGTGACAACTCATCCTCTACCTGAACAGGGTAAGGATAGTGAACAAGGTCAACAAGATTGGTATTTGCTCTGAGGCGAACACTGTGACCAGAAGTGTTGGCCAGGTAGAAATGGATCTTACTATCTCTTACAACATGTAAGGATGGTTCAACAAATAGACCGTTTACTTTGCAGGAATCACTGTCAACTAGGACGTTATCACCATCTGGAACACTAGGAACAACTACAGACACTCTAGTGAGAGCACTAGCCGCAACAGAAACGTCTTTCTGCAGACGGCATGTGACATCAACAAGAGATGGCATTACTAGTTGCAAGTAATTGTTTTCCGACAAGGCGTCCCCTGTGGAGAAACTACTACTCGAACTAGCAGGCATTGCAGGGATAGGTTGTGCACTCACGGCAATCTGAGCGTCCTCGGACACTTGAGGCATCGGACTATCCTGCAAATCTGAAGGTATAGGTGGAACACTGATGGGAGTGACAGAATTACCAGTGCCTGACCGCTTGGGTACGCTACTGGAGAATGCATTAGCTTGTAAGGACTTAATCCGTACATCATACTCTGCAGCAGTATAACAGATTTCTGATCCAAGCTGGTAACCCCAGAATGGAACGATTAAGTCGTCAATTTGTGCATGCCATCGATAAGGGTCGAGTACAATGCGTAAGTCTCGCATGGAAGCAAATCCCAGTAGAAGGTCACCAGGGAAAGTAATCTGGTCGACAACAAGGAAGGAAACAGTGAAGTCTCTACCTTGGATAGAAAAGGTTAGGGAAGTCCGACCTCGGACACGCATGTGAGAACCAGATACTCCACTAAGGGAGGACACGGGAGTCGGTTCTACGAGAAGGACATGTCGTAACTTCTTATCCTTAAACAAACTAGACCTAATAATATTGACTTGCGCACCAGAGTCCATGAACAAATGAACGGGCGCATTATAAACAGATGCTTGCACTATAGGGCCTATGGTTGCATTGGAAGTTATGTGCAAACAAAAGGGTGGATTGTCATCAGAAAAGACTTGTTCAACTCCATCCCCAAAATCATCTATGTCAGAGACATGTGAAGCAACATCATCAGCAGGGTTGTCATTCTCGAGACTGCTTAAGGCTTCAAAGGAATTGTGAACGGGGATGGTGTACTCATTATCACCTACTGTCACCATGGGACGGTTTGACTGGGGCGCTCGAATTCCCCCGAATTGGAAGAACGAGCCTGGTTCTGGTTAGTTTGAGAATTGAAAGAATGAGCCTGGTTCTGGTTATTTTGAAAACCACGAGATCTGTTTCCTCTACGGGTTCTGCGGTTGGAACGACCACGGAAAGACCTAGAGTACTGAAGGTTATAGAGAGCATTACACTCATATGTGTCATGTCCATGTATTCTATGATAAGTACAGTAGGGAAGATCTGAGTACTCATCATCAGTACGACGTCTCTTAGAGTAACTATCAGGACAATTAATTGCAATATGGCCACGGAAACCACAGTTGTAACAATTCCGCCGACTATGGTTACTGAATGTACTATGAATACTACGAGGTGTATAACGACTCTGTACACTGGTTCTTGGTGATCTCTGAGATGGTTGACGACCACTATTTGTCTCTGTGGCGCAAACAAGAGGTGGTGCAGACTGAGGCATATGTGTGACATTACTTTTAATACAAGGGAAAGTACCCTGGGGGCACAAGGAACGTACATGATTTAAGGCTGTAAGTGGTTCCATCGTCACAGTTGGAGGATGAGCCTCATAACCACACACAGAAGCAGGCGGCATTAGTTCTTTGATTGCTCCAAAAGCTGCTATTTTAGCAAGTGATTCTGTAAATGGTTTAGCCTCTTCAGGGAGAAAAGATGATGATTGGACAGCATTGATAAATGATGATAAAAGTTTGTCTAATCTAACAGCAAATGCACTCAACGATTCATTACTCATGGGTGTAGCATTCACTAGTTCCCTAAGAACGACATATGGATCAGCTGTTTTTACTGGGACAAGGAAAGAACGAATCAGTTCCTCATATTGTGACCACTTAGTAAGATTCCTGAAGTCTCGCATATCAAGGAGATCAACAACGTGAACAGCAGCAGGAGATCGATAAAGAGCTTCTTTAGCAAGTCTGATAAGACTTTCCTCTGAAGGAGGACCTTCACCTAGAGCACTAGCACGAGAACGAATGGCTGCAAACCATGCTTCAAGACTATGTACATGGCCATTGAATAAAGGTAACGCATCAAGGGAATCACGAGTATAACTATAATATCTCGGTGTCTGGGTCGGTCTGTCAGTCGGTAAGGAACTGTGAGGACTGATGACAGGACCAGCAGTAGCCTGAGAGGTCTGAGTGTCGACATTCACTAAAGTATCACTTGACGGTATGTGAGACATAATGGCAAAGTAGCACGAGAACAAATAAGGCAAAAATAATGAACAATAAAAATGATATAAAATTCTAGAATTGAAATAAAAGATATACAACTAATTCTGCAGAAGTAATAATGTCTAAGATACACTGCAAGAGGAAGGAAAACTCAATTTAAAGGACTATTGACCAAGAAAAAAAAATTTACATTGAAATATACAAGTAAAAATATTACTGGAGACTGAATTAAATGCAAAATGAGCTGTCTTTACTCTTGCTAATAAAGAAATTAATTAATGAAATTTTAAATCAATGTAAAAAGAATAAAATAAAATTACTAAATTGTTAACTGGGAAATTTAAGTATTTTCTAAGAATGCATAGACAAAATTAAAATATAAATCATAAAAATATCAATAAAAGAAAATAATTCACTGCAGAACAAGTGCAACAAATAAAGTGTAAAAATAATCACTGCAGTAATAGTGTCACTGGGAAAACTCAGGTAAAATAATGAATTAAAATTATGAAGAAAAAAAAATAAACTGATTGAACACTTTAACTCTTAATTGTAAATTAGACAAAACAATTTACTCAAACAGAGTAAGGAAAACACTTTACGTTAAAAGTAATTGAAATTGCATCAAGAGTGAATTTGTTCAAGAATTATTAAAATATGAATAAAATAAAACACAGGAACAAAACAGGTAATATAACACTTACAGTGACGGAGCACACTTCATTATAATATATTCTTACAACAAAATCCTGCTGTGACTGATACAACAAAATCTTGCTGTGACTGATACGACAAAAATTTGCTGGCAAAAATAATGGTACACAGTCTGCGAAAAAATTAGAGGAATGAGACACTGCTGGCATACGAAAAAAGACACACATAGAAATAAATGGATAATTTAGTATACTGGGGTGAATATCACTGCATGAAATACAATGACAATTACTGGAGAATACAACGCTGAAAGAATACAATAAAAAAAAAATGAATCACTTCACACAGAGTGACTGACTGGTACACTACACAATAATACTTACTACAGACGAGTAGCATAAAGAAAAACACAGAATAAAATAATATAAGATAAGTGAAAACACTGAAAAATATTCTAAAAATAATGAGTTAACGAAAAACTGAAAACACAAGGTTTAGAGTACACAAGCAATTTACTATAAATGTCTCACACACGCAAATGTCTTTAAATGCAAGAAAATGTCTCAAGAAAATTATCACTGGAGTCTGGAGTAGTAGACGGGCGATTACTGGTGATGGGGGCGGGTGTAGGGTGTCCCGCGCGGTGATACTGACGCCTCCTACATTCACTGTTGTCGGAAGAAATGCGCGTTCTCGGGGAACTCACATAATTGGGTTGTCGTTGGCGCCAGCTACAATCTCTTGACCAATTATGTGAGCCAAAACAGTACTAGGACCCGGTACAAGGGTGCAAACAACCACAGGTAGATGAGGTGTCTGATGGTGGGAGAGAGTGGTGGTGGTGGGGTGGTGTGAGTAGAGGGGGGGTGGTGGGTGTGACTCTGCTGGCGCTCACTGGCGCGGACTCCACTCTCTACCCACGAAGGTGGCTTGATAACCCACTCTATGCCACAGGAATGGTGAAAACCACTCTTAGCATCCAACAGGGAGCACAAAGCGATATAAACAATACTTCAGAGGAACTTGGCTTACTTCTTACTGCGTGGCTTACTTCTCTCTCTCAGCTGGGTTAGAAGCTGGGTTGGCTGACTGGCTTACCCCACGAGAATGGCTGACTGGAAGACGTGTAACGATGCACAAAGCACGGAGGAGCAGTTGGATGACAGGAGACAGGCTGGATGATAGGCTGACTGGCGTTCACTTCCACAGTCTGGCTTACTGACTGGCTTAATTGCAAAATCCGGGTCAACCCCTCGGAGATTGAAGCAATTAGCACACGAACTAAGCCAGGAAGCTTGAAACGGCTGCAACAGGCTTGCAGGCTGGTGGTTTGAGTGAGGGTATAAGCGGCTGGCTGGAGGTTGTGAGGGGAGTAGGCGGCTGGCTGGAGATTCACCTTTGACCCTGCCGCTACTCTCAAAACAGCCTTCTAACGTCTTGAATTACCCTTAAAAACGTAAATCCACGCTCCCACCGCTGCCACCATTTATCATGTGGGAGTTCGACTCGTGGATTAGGTAAGAAATACTCACGTAGGCTGTTATTACGTATAATTGCAGGTATGTGGAGAGAGCCCTGACAGCCGTGCCTATCTCCTTGCTCACACACGTAACACTCACTGGCCGCCCACAGTACCCTATGTGAGGGGGCCTTTGATACTGCTGAGGTCAGCACAATATGAATTCAGATAGTGACTCAGGCAGAGACGGTTGGTCGTTGAGTCAACGGTACACTGGTTACTACTACTGAGATCTCCTCGTAGGACATACCTCTTAGCTCTGGGACTAGTCTTGTTGCAAACCTTTGCACTTTCTCTAGTTTCTTTACGTGCTTGGCTAGGTGTGGGTTCCAAACTGGTGCCGCATACTCCAATATGGGCCTAACGTACACGGTGTACAGGGTCCTGAATGATTCCTTATTAAGATGTCGGAATGCTGTTCTGAGGTTTGCCAGGCGCCCATATGCTGCAGCAGTTATTTGGTTGATGTGCGCTTCAGGAGATGTGCCTGGTGTTATACTCACCCCAAGATCTTTTTCCTTGAGTGAGGTTTGTAGTGTTTGTGTGTGTGGGTCTGTGTGTGTGTGTGAGGATCTTTGTGTGTGTGTGTGCGCGGGGGTCTGTGTGTGGGGGGGGATTGTGTGTGTGTGTGGGGGGTCTGTGTGTGTGGGGGGTCTGTGTGTGTGGGGGGGGGTCTGTGTGTGTGTGTGTGTGTGTGTGTATGTGTGTGTTACTACATGGCATATCACACACATTGGCAATTTCTCATGGTAAAAAAAAAAGTATGGCATCTGCCACTGGTTGCTGATTACTTTTCGATCTACTTGCAACTACTCTGTGATCTACTGGTAGATTGCAATCGACGTTTGGGTTACATCTGTACATTCTCTATATCTATAATTTCAGCTGCCTTAATCGGAGGTGTTAGTACGCAGCAATACTGAAGTGAACACAAGTGTGTTGGTGAATATCAGTATTGGCTTTATCTCTTGTTTTGAAATTTCTTGTTATCCATCCTACCATCTTCCTTGCGGTTATGATAATAAAACTCATCTATTCCTTGAACGGAAGTTCTTCCTACGTCGTTAATTTGACGTCTCTGACATTCCTATTCCGCTCTGAGCTGTTTGAGCTTGTATATCATGTTCCAGTTTTTATTTCTTAAACTTTTCCATAGCGGAATAATAGAAATTTGTCCTCGTTGAACACAATATTACTTCCTGTGACCCACTAAAATAAACTGGGCTTATGCTGGCTTAGAAATTTGCTGTCTTCTATTTATTCTATTCTCATATCGTTGCTAATATTGTATATATAGGATGATACAGTGCTTTGATTTATGTCTGTCAGATACGACAGAGAGAGAGGGGGGGGGGAGGCAAGAAATGTACCTTGAGAGATGAAGCTTTTTTACTGTAGCAGCCGCTGTATGGCCCTTGTAGGTTTAGCGCTTTTTTATTACTGTAGCAGCTTCCGGTATTATTATATTTCACTGCAAGACAAGACAAATACGGATGCTATAAACAATTTGGAAAAGCCTTAAAGTGTGTTGGTGACATAACACAAAATTCATGCAGACTGAATAACTGGGAAAGTGGGGAGGTGGCATTCAACTTGCTAACAAATCATGGCTTTAGCTATGATTTGTTAGAAAGTTGAATATCATCTGCTCACTTTCTCAGTTATTCATTTTGCATGAATTTTGTGCTATTTCACCAACACACTTAAATGCTTTTCCAAATTCTGTTTATAACATCTGCAGTTTGCGTGTCTTGCAGTGTAATATAGATCATGTTGTAATTATCCAACAAGTAAGAGAGTCTGGAGCGACCTGCTATAAACCTGTGTTGCCCGGGGTTGTGCAGGTGTTGCGCACTTGTGTTAACAATCTTGCTTCACTGCTGTCTTTGCAGAGTGGCGATTATATCCCTGATTTTTATAAACACTGATGACATTGAGTTTATATTGCCTCCGTAACATTTAAGGGAGGTAAATTTTTTTTATGAATATTGAGTTTTACGAGCTTGGCCCTGGGGTGAATGCATGGGCATGTTCTGAGTATCATGATTGAAAATATATTCCAGTAAGGGTTATTTTAGAAATTTTGAGGATGTTGGCTGAGTTTTGAGTCTCGTGAAAAATTAATTTGAATTGTTAATTAGATTAACTGAACACGGAGGAGTTAAGTATTTCGCTCATTGTCATCTCAGTCACATCTCCTTTAAGCAAAGATTCTATACTAATACTACCAGTAGATTACCAGTAGACGGTTTTGAGGAGGTTCACCGAAATCAAGAAATGTATGCGTTACATAACTTGCTTAGTAAAATGTGAGGATAGGCTGTGACAAGAGTGTATTCGATCTTCACTTTCAAGTGTTGGGAAATTTGGTAGATAAGAGCTCTCCCAAGCACGATAACAGCCTCCAGCCGCTCCTCTGTTGGGGCTACGCTGGCTGGATATTGTGATAAATGTGATTCTTAGTACAGGTGTTATAGTATACCTTTGATATCTTTGTGATGAGTTCCGAATCTTTCTACTCCCGGAACCCGGCCGTGGGTCAGGCTCGACTGGTTCTTGCCTGGTTAACCAGGCTGTTGCTGCTGGTGGCGTGCTGCCCTACATCCATCACAGCCTGGTTGATCCGGTGGTGCAGTGCGACACGTGAGGTTTTATTAATGAAAGTGTTGATGGGTTAGAAGTGGTGAGATGCTAGTTTGGGGTGTTGTATTTGTGATATAGTGTAGTGGTAGTTCCGGGGTGGTAGTTATAGTGGAGGTTTCGTGATTCGTTGTTGTTAGTTGTGGTTGTAGTGGTGGTTTGGTCTACCCGAAGTCGATTTCTGGGGTGATTGTCCCCCCCCCCCTGCACCCTGGTCCCAAACCAGGCCTCCCAGTTGCTGGTCTGATCGACCATGCTGTTGGTGTCAGCACCACCGCCCTCCTCATCACGAACTGACTTGATAAGTTTTTCTCTTGGTGGTGAATGTAATGGTGGTGGGTGGCGGTTTGAGGGGATGACTGTAATGGTGATAGTGGTGGCGGTAATAGTTGTGGTAGTTTGCGGGGTGGTGGTGGGGAGTGGTTGTAAACCCCTGGCTGCCTTCAAGAGAGAGCTGGACAGATACTTAGTCAGTGCCGGATCAGCCGGGCTGTGGCTCGTACGTTGGACTGCGTGCGGCCAGCAGTAACAGCCTAGTTGATCAGGCCCTGATCCATCGGGAGGCCTGGTCATGGATCGGGCCGCGGGGGCGTTGATCCCCGGAATAACCTCCAGGTAGTTGGCTTGATTGTGATCATCCACATTTTAGCTCATCTTTCTCCCTGCTGCTACCTTCACCATTAACATAAAACAAAGCATTATATTAAAATTGTTAGCGATGGAAGGGGAAGGAACAGAGACAAAAAATTGTACCACATTAATTAGAACTGGAAACAAAACAACTGAGACAAGTAAATAAATTAAGATTATTGTAGCTAAGAAAGCAAAGGAGAACTCAGTAATTTTCTTTCCATTCATCACACAAGATTTAGTGGAAAAGAGCAGAAGACAGAGCTTGTGGTAAGTGAAAATGGCTGCAATATCTTACTAGCTGCACAAGTGTCCACTTACCTGACATTCTGTCGGTAGTATTACCCAGAGTAAATGAGGCTTATAGGCCTTGAGGAATGTTTTGTTGATGAGAGATGTTTGCTCGACACGTCAGTAAGCATTACTGTGGTAAAATGTTTATTACGTCAGTAAACACTGCAGTGATAACATGTGCTTACCTAAGAACGCAGCATATTTTTCGGCATAAATGGTGGGAATATTTCCTCTTTCGTCTGAATTTGACGACACTCGTGGCAGTGGGACGGATGATTGCGGAATATGGGAAAAAAATTATATGGAATAATTTTGCTTCCTTTGTCATAATCTCTGTAATATAAGAATATAAGAACATAAGAAAGAAGGAACACTGCAACAGGTCTACTGACCCATGCGGAGCAGGTCCATGTGTACCCCCCGGATTAGCCCAATGACCCCCCCCCCCCGGATTAGCCCAAGACCCCCCCCCCCGGATTAGCCCAATGACCCACCCAGTCTGGTCACCGCCACTCAAGGAAGGAGCACGGCACCAGACCCAGCAGCACAAGCTAGTCAGGTCCAACTCACACCCACTCATGTATTTATCTAACCTATTTTTAAAACTACACAACGTTTTAGCCTGAATAACTGTACTCGGGAGTTTGTTCCACTCATCCACAACTCTATTACCAAACCAGTGCTTTCCTATATCCTTCCTGAATCTGAATTTTTCCAACTTGAAACCATTGCTGCGAGTCCTGTCTTGGCTGGAAATTTTCAGCATGCTATTTACATCCCCTTTATTTATTCCTGTTTTCCATTTATACACCTCGATCATATCCCCCCTAATTCTACGCCTTTCGAGAGAGTGCAGATTCAGGATCCTCAGTCTATCCTCACAGGGAAGATTTCTGATACATGGGATCATCTTTGTCATCCTCCTCTCTACGTTTTCCAGAGCATTTATATCCATTCTGTAATACGGTGATCAGAACTGAGCAGCATATGACAGAAGATAACACGTCAATAGTTGATATAAATTTAATGCTAGTGTGTGTGTATATACTCATTTGTGGTTGCAAGGGTCGATTCATAGCTCCTGCGTATGTGTACTCACCTATTTGTGGCTGCAGGGGTCGAGTCATAACTCCTGGTCCCGCCTCTTCACTGATTGCTACTAGGTCCTCTCTCTCCCTGCTCCATGAGCTTTATCATACCTCGCCTTAAAACTATGTATGGTTCCTGCCTCCACTGCGTCACTTTCTAGGCTATTCCACGGCCTGACTACTCTATGGCTGAAGAAATACTTCCTAACATCCCTTTGATTCATCTGAGTCTTCAGCTTCCAATTGTGACCTCTTGTTTCTGTGTCCCATCTCTGGAACATCCCGTCTTTGTCCACCTTGTCTATTCCGCGCGGTATTTTATATGTCGTTATCATGTCCCCCCTGACCCTCCTGTCCTCCAGTGTCGTTAGGCCGATTTCCCTCAACCTTTCTTCGTAGGACAATCTCCTTAGCTCTGGGACTGGTCTTGTTGCAAACCTTTGTGTGTGTACCCACCTAGTTGACCTAGTTGAGGTTGCAGGGGTCGAGTCCAAGCTCCTGGCCCCGCCTCTTCACTGGTCGCTACTAGGTCACTCTCCCTGAACCATGAGCTTTATCGTACCTCTGCTTAAAGCTATGTATGGATCCTGACTCCACTACATCGCTTCCCAAACTATTCCACTTCCTGACTACTCTGTGGCTGAAGAAATACTTCCTAACATCCCTTTGATTCATCTGTGTCTTCAACTTCCAACTGTGTCCCCTTGTTACTGTGTCCAGTCTCTGGAACATCCTGTCTTTGTCCACCTTGTCAATTCCTTTCAGTATTTTGTAAGTCGTTATCATGTCCCCCCTATCTCCTGTCCTCCAGTGTCGTCAGGTTGATTTCCCTTAACCTCTCCTCATAGGACATACCTCTTAGCTCTGGGACTAGTCTTGTTGCAAACCTTTGCACTTTCTCTAGTTTCTTTACATGCTTGGCTAGGTGTAGGTTCCAAACTGGTGCCGCATACTCCAATATGGGCCTAACGTACACGGTGTACAGGGTCCTGAACGATTCCTTATTAAGATGTCGGAATGCTGTTCTGAGGTTTGCCAGGCGCCCATATGCTGCAGCAGTTATTTGGTTGATGTGCGCTTCAGGAGATGTGCCTGGTGTTATACTCACCCCAAGATCTTTTTCCTTGAGTGATGTTTGTAGTCTCTGACCCCCTAGACTGTACTCCATCTGCGGTCTTCTTTGCCCTTCCCCAATCCTCATGACTTTGCACTTGGTGGGATTGAACTCCAGGAGCCAGTTGCTGGACCAGGTCTGCAGCCTGTCCAGATCCCTTTGTATTTCTGCCTGGTCTTCGATCGAATGAACTCTTCTCATCAACTTCACGTCATCTGCAAACAGTGACACCTCGGAGTTTATTCCTTCCGTCATGTCGTTCACAAATACCAGAAGCAGCACTGGTCCTAGGACTGACCCCTGTGGGACCCCACTGGTCACAGGTGCCCACTCTGACACCTCGCCTCGTACCATTACTCGCTGCTGTCTTCCTGACAAGTATGTGTGTGTGTGTGTGTGTATGTGTGAAGTGCTGTATAACCAGACGATTTCAGTTTTCCGTAAACAAAAAAAAAAAAAAACAATAACTGGAGAAACTATGAACACTAGACACAAATTCAGTTCGTAATCTCCCCCCCCCCCAAACAAAAATGTAATCAGATTCACATCGCAAGTTCACCAGATAGTGTTCACACTTTGCACATTGTCTGTCTATACTTGAAGCAGTGGCTGGCAGTAAAGATTATGATAGTGTTTATCTTAACCTGGGCAGGACTTTGGCACTGCCACGCCAGAGCCTGATAAGACCAGGTGCAACACGTCACAGTGGGATTACATGATATAATAGATCAGGAAATGGTGAACAGGTGCAAAGTAATGTGTAGGATCAGTTACACATCGTGACCTTACCTTTGATGAGTTCCGAGAGTTTTTCTTCTCCCAGAACCCGGCCTTAGGTCAGGCTCGTCTGGTGCCAGGCTGTTGCTTGTCTGGGGTCACAGCATGACCTTGTCTGGAGATGATCGCAGCGTGACTGTTTGGAAGTCTCAGCGTGACCATACCTGGAGATCGCAGCGTGACCTTGTCAGGGGGGTCACATACTGTGACATTGTCTGGGGGTCAAACAACGTGATCTCCAGGATCGCAGACAGCGTCACCTTGACCGCTGACCAAGCTCGGCCCAAATAATGGTTTCTTATTGGAGGTTTTATGCTGAGGCCAAAACTGAGGCGCCGATAGTGTGAGACTTGCAAATGTTCGTGTTTGCTCTCACGCACAGCCCATCTCAGTTCTTGTTGCTACAGTAATACATTGTAATAGCAGTATGAAAAAAGGAAAATGTATGAGAGATGATAACGCAAGATTACTAAGTTGTGTTTGTTGTTGGCTGTCTAAGGCCTAGTGTTGTTGCTGTCTTGTCTAGTAAGGTCCAGTGTTGATGTACGTTCCAGTGTTGTTGCTGTCTTGTCTAGTAAAGTCCAGCATTGATGGAGGTTCCAGTGTTGTTGCTGTCTTGTCTAGTAAGGTCCAGCGTTGATGTAGGTCCCAGTGTTGTTGCTGTCTTGTCTAGTAAGGTCCAGTGTTGATGTACGTTCCAGTGTTGTTGCTGTCTTGTCTAGTAAGGTCCAGCGTTGATGGAGGTTCCAGTGTTGTTGCTGTCTTGTCTAGTAAGGTCCAGCGTTGATGTAGGTCCTAGCGTTGTTGCTGTTTTGTCTAGTAAGATCCAACGTTGATGTAGGTCCCAGTGTTGTTGCTGTCTTGTCTAGTAAGGTCCAACGTTGATGTAGGTCCCAGCGTTGTTGCTGTCTTGTCTAGTAAGGTCCAACGTTGATGTAGGTCCCAGTGTTGTTGCTGTCTTGTCTAGTAAGGTCCAGTGTTGATGTAGGTTCCAGTGTTGTTGCTGTCTTGTCTAGTAAGGTCCATTTTTTATGTAGGTCCCAGTGTTGTTGCTGTCTTGTGTAGTAAGGTCCAGTGTTGATGTAAATTCCAGTGTTGTTTCTGTCCTGTCTAATAAGGTCCATTGCTGATGTAGGTCCCAATGTTGTTACTGTCTTGTTCGGTAAGGTCCAGTGTTGATGTAAGTTCCAGTGTTATTGCTGTCTTGTCTAATAAGGTCCATTTTTGATGTAGGTCCCAGTGTTCTTGTCTTGTCTAGTACGGTCCATTGTCATCGTAGGTCCAGCGTTGTTGCTGTAGTACCTAGTAAGATCATATTGATGTAGGTCCCGGTATTGTTACTGACTTGTCTAGTAAGGTTCTCATGTTGATGTATGTCCCAGTGTAGTTGCTGTCTTGTCTAGATAAGACACTTATGCAACATTTGGGTATATTTATTCTGGAAACGTTTCGCCACAGTGGTTTCTTCATTCCAGTGCAGAAAAAGATGGAATAAGAGAATGAGTTTGGACTGAAGAAACGACTGTGTCGAAATGTTTCCAGAATAAAGATACCCAAATGTTGCAAAATTGTCTTATTTTTCAACGTGTCGATTTTGTAATCCATTTGCTCACATCCTGTCTTGTCTAGTGTCAATACGTTACACAACATAGACGTTAACCATTTTCACAGCTTGGTTGTATTGTGATTAAGGTGTTGACACCCCCAGTTTCAAAGCTCGCTTCTCTGGCGAACCCAGGACGTCAGTCGTTGAGAGGGACCTGACCTCTCAATGAATACATTTTTTCTTCTAGTAGATTACACCTCTCCTTCTGACAGTACATAAGTCTCCATACTGTCGCTTAAACTTCACAAGTGTTTCAGACTATGGAACAAAACTTCTCCAGACTGAGGAACTGACCACCTCAAAACTACGTCTTCAAAGGTGATGCTCCTGCCAACTTGCTGTACTCAGCTGAAGAATCCTACTGTGTAGGCAAAACATTTCGGAACAAAGATGCCTAACTGTTGCACATGTGTCTTACCAACCAGTCGTTATGTAGTTATCGGCGAAGGTGAACGTAGAGGGAAGACAGGCAAATCAGACTTATAATAAATCGCAGAACAAATACAGATGCAGTCTTGGTTTCAGATTACTGCTAACCAGAACTCCTAAATCCTTTTCGCAGTCAGTAATATTAAGATCTACATTATTTAGTTTTATGTGGCATGATTATTTTCCTGTCCAACATTTAGAACTTTGCATTTGTCTATATTAAACTGCATTTGCCACTTCTCCGACCACTGCATCAGTCTATTCAAGTCTTTCTGGAGTGCTTTAATGTCCTCATTAGAATGAATTGGACACACACACACGAACGAACGGTTACGCTATTTCTAGCTTCATGGGTCTTATAATTATCCAAAAAATAGAAGGTAAAAGGACACAAGTGCAGCTAATGTGGCATTTTATTGTGGCAACGTTTCGCTCTCCAGGAGCTTTATCAAGGTGTTGACGGTTGGATTTGAGAAGGCCTGTTTGAGTGTTTCTCCTCTTTTATATTGTTATGTAGTATCAGCAGCAGCAACTATGTGATGACAGGATGTATTGTTTTGAGGAGGATTCTTACTAATACTTCAGAGATGATGAAGCAAAATAAAGGCAGTATATAAGCCACGTTTTGCGCATATACTGTATTCTTTGCAAGATTGGTGGACTGATTACATCGACTCCAGGCTGAGGGATTAATTACCTCAATGTCCTTCTGATCTTCATTCTTGTTTGTTTAGGACTAATGAAGCCATTGTGTGGCGAAACGTTTCCTCAATAAAGATACCCAAGTGTTGAGCATGCGTCTAATTCACTACAACGAGAGTTCACTTTAATCTTTGTATTTAGGAGTCAGATATTCTCAACTGATAATGAACAAATTAAATGTAGCCTTAATGACCCTCGTGTAGTCGATAAGCTTTAAACTCCATTACCCGAACAATCACACGTCCCGAGTCTTCAGAATCACTTGAATTGAGTGTATATTATTATTATTAATGTTAGTGTTCATTATAGGTGATTCTAATTAACCAGTAACTGAAAGATCATTGCGAGTGAAAAATATTTTAATTATTCTGAATCTTATAGACTGCAGGTGGGTCATTAAGGCTGAATTTTAAATGTACACTCCATTCAAGGTAGGTATTTTGAAGCTGGCAAAGGACACTTAAGCCAGGTAATTGGATCTACCTTTCCCTTCTGCAATCAAACCTCATTACCTGCCATTCGTCAAGTGTTGTTTAACCTTCAGTATAACGCTTCTCACTGGTTATGATAATCACCTGTACGTTAATAATCAAGAATACTTTATTCGCGTGTATATAAACTAAAAGACCTCACTGTATATATATACAGATACATATACACACTTCGTTATATATATATATATATATATATATATATATATATATATATATATATATATATATATATACACGCCATATATATATACACACGCCAAATGACTTCGAACAGGCGATAAATGACATGCCCATGCACTCTGCCCCAGGGCCAGACTCATGGAACTCTGTGTTCATCAAGAACTGCAAGAAGCCCCTATCACGAGCCTTTTCCATCCTATGGAGAGGGAGCATGGACACGGGGGTCGTCCCTCAGTTACTAAAAACAACAGACATAGCCCCACTCCACAAAGGGGGCAGTAAAGCAACAGCAAAGAACTACAGACCAATAGCACTAACATCCCATATCATAAAAATCTTTGAAAGGGTCCTGAGAAGCAAGATCACCACCCATCTAGAAACCCATCAGTTACACAACCCAGGGCAACATGGGTTTAGAACAGGTCGCTCCTGTCTGTCTCAACTATTGGATCACTACGACAAGGTCCTAAATGCACTAGAAGACAAAAAGAATGCAGATGTAATATATACAGACTTTGCAAAAGCCTTCGACAAGTGTGACCATGGCGTAATAGCGCACAAAATGCGTGCTAAAGGAATAACAGGGAAAGTCGGTCGATGGATCTATAATTTCCTCACTAACAGAACACAGAGAGTAGTCGTCAACAGAGTAAAGTCCGAGGCAGCTACGGTGAAAAGCTCTGTTCCACAAGGCACAGTACTCGCTCCCATCTTGTTCCTCATCCTCATATCCGACATAGACAAGGATGTCAGCCACAGCACCGAGTCTTCCTTTGCAGATGACACCCGAATCTGCATGACAGTGTCTTCCATTGCAGACACTGCAAGGCTCCAGGCGGACATCAACCAAATCTTTCAGTGGGCTGCAGAAAACAATATGAAGTTCAACGATGAGAAATTTCAATTACTCAGATATGGTAAACATGAGGAAATTAAATCTTCATCAGAGTACAAAACAAATTCTGGCCACAAAATAGAGCGAAACACCAACGTCAAAGACCTGGGAGTGATTATGTCGGAGGATCTCACCTTCAAGGACCATAACATTGTATCGCATCTGCTAGAAAAATGACAGGATGGATAATGAGAACCTTCAAAACTAGGGAGGACAAGCCCATGATGACACTCTTCAGGTCACTTGTTCTATCTAGGCTGGAATATTGCTGCACACTAACAGCACCTTTCAAGGCAGGTGAAATTGCCGACCTAGAAAATGTACAGAGAACTTTCACGGCGCGCATAACGGAGATAAAACACCTCAATTACTGGGAGCGCTTGAGGTTCCTAAACCTGTATTCCCTGGAACGCAGGAGGGAGAGATACATGATTATATACACCTGGAAAATCCTAGAGGGACTAGTACCGAACTTGCACACGAAAATCACTCACTACGAAAGCAAAAGACTTGGCAGACGATGCACCATCCCCCCAATGAAAAGCAGGGGTGTCACTAGCACGTTAAGAGACCATACAATAAGTGTCAGGGGCCCGAGACTGTTCAACTGCCTCCCAGCACACATAAGGGGGATTACCAACAGACCCCTGGCAGTCTTCAAGCTGGCACTGGACAAGCACCTAAAGTCAGTTCCTGATCAGCCGGGCTGTGGCTCGTACGTTAGTTTGCGTGCAGCCAGCAGTAACAGCCTGGTTGATCAGGCGCTGATCCACCAGGAGGCCTGGTCACAGACCGGGCCGCGGGGGCGTTGACCCCCGGAACTCTCATCAGGTAAACTCCAGGTATATACACACACACACACACAGATGCACTTCATTGTATATGCACTCATATATACATATCATTGTACAGTATATACACAGTTACCAACCTGTCTGTGTATATAGCCTGTGTAATATCGCAGGTACTAAAATATTGATGGGTGTAATTAACCAGGTCTTGGCACCACTAAAACACTTCAGACTGGCTCTTCATGACCTACATTGATTGCTATCACACCTCCAGTTATCCACTCTTAATAACTAATCCACACTCCAGTTAACATGAAACACAGAAATCCAAGAAGTAATTAAGTGTGGACTAGTGGCTGAAATGTAATAAAACCTTGTGTTTCAAGGTCCTCCCCAGGATCTATCCCCGGCCTGGGAGGGTTGCTCATATTTTGATGACTCCTCCCACATACGTTTTGCCCTAAGCTGAAACATGCACACAAATTTTGCTTGCATTCGCTCGTAGTATAATGCCTCAGGCAAGTAGACGCCCACAGACAAGTATACGCGCTCAGGCAAGTATACGTACTCAGGCAAGTATACGCGCTCAGGCAAGTATACGTACTCAGGCAAGTATACGCGCTCTCAGGCACAAAAGTAACACTCACACGCAACATTCACACACAATCTGGAGAATGCGATAGTGGAGGCAGGATCCATACGTAGCTTTAAGAAACGGTACGATAAGGCTCTTGGAGCATTGAAAGAGTGGACCAAGTGGTACTGCGAAGAAGCGGGGCCAGGAGCTGTGATTCGACCCCTGCAACCACAAATAGATTAGTGCACACACACACACCTGACGACACTGGGGGACAGGAGGGTCAGGGGGAGACATGATAACGACATACAAAATACTGTGTGGAATAGACAAGGTGGACAGAGACAGATGGGACACAGAAACAAGGGGTCACAATTGAAAGCTGAAGACTCAGATGAGTCAAAGGGATGTTAGGAAGTATTTCTTCAGCCACAGAGTTGTTAGGAAGTGGAATAGTCTGGAAAACGATGTAGTGGAGGCAGGAACCATACATAGTTTTAAGACGAGGTATAATAAAGCTCATGGAGCCGGGAGAGGGAGGACCCAGTAGCAGTCAGTGAAGAGGCTGGGCCAGGAGTTGAGTCTCGACCCCTGCAACCACAGTTAGATGAATTAGGTGAGTACACACACTCACACTCACACTCTGGTAGCAAGGATACAGAGTAGTGGTGAGTCGTGGAGGTGTGTGGTCTTCAACTTTAACAAAAACATAACATCAGCAAACACATTATCCTGGGCTGTATCAACGTAATAACAGCTCTCCCGGGGCCTTCCACTCTGCTCGCTCACCCTCAGATCTTCTATCTCTTATTCTTGTTCTTTACTGTTTACTCTCTTATTCTTGCTGCTTTGCTCCCACAGTTATTCTTGGCATTGCTGGCACTTATTGTAAGAACATAAGAACGAAGGAACACTGCAGCAGGCCTACTGGCCCATGCGAGGCAGGTCCAAGTCTCCTACCGGCTTAAGCCAATGCACCCAACCCAGTCAGGTCAGGTCACGGCAACCGACCTGGTAGCACAAGCTATCAGGTCCAACTCACACCCACCCACATCCACTCATGTATTTATCCAACCTAGTTTTAAAGCTACACAACGTTCTGGCCTCTATCACTGTACTTGGGAGTTTGTTCCACTCATCCACAACTCTATTACCAAACCAGTACTTTCCTATATCCTTCCTGAATCTGAATTTTTCCAACTTAAAACCATTGCTGCGAGTCCTGTCTAGGCTAGATATTTTCAGCACACTATTTACATCCCCTTTATTTATTCCTGTCTTCCATTTATACACCTCAATCATATCCCCCCTAATTCTACGTCTTTCTAGAGAGTGCAGATTCAGGGCCCTTAGTCTATCCTCATAGGGAAGGTTTCTGATACATGGGATCAACTTTGTCATCCTCCTTTGTACATTTTCCAGAGCATTTATATCCATTCTGTAATACGGTGACCAAAACTGTGCAGCATAATCTAAATGAGGCCTAACCAAGGATGTATAAAGTTGAAGAACAACCTGAGGACTCCTATTATTTATGCTTCTTGATATGAAGCCAAGGATTCTATTAGCTTTATTGCAAACACTTATGCACTGTTGTCTTGGTTTCAGATTACTGCTAACCAGAACTCCTAAATCTTTTTCGCAATCCGTAATATTAAGATCTACATTATTTAGTTTATATGTGGCATGGTTATTGTCCTGTCCAACATTTAGAACTTTGCATTTGTCTATATTAAACTGCATCTGCCACTTCTCCGACCACTGCATCAGTCTATTCAAATCTTCCTGGTGTGCTCTAATGTCCTCGTCAGAATGAATTCGACGGCCTATTTTGGTGTCATCGGCAAACTTGCTGATGTCGCTCTTTATGCCCTCATCTATGTCGTTTATGTAGATTGTGAACAGCAGGGGGCCCAACACTGACCCCTGTGGAACACCGCTCGTGACGTTTCCCCACTCTGATTTCTCCCCATTTATGCAAACTCTCTGCTGCCTATTTGTCAACCATGCCTCTATCCAGGAAAAAATTTCTCCTCCTATTCCATGTGCCTTAATTTTCCTCAATAGTCTCTGATGTGGGACCCTGTCAGAAGCCTTACTGAAGTCCATATACTCAATATCATATTCATTACCATGATCTACCTCCTCAAATACCTTAGTGAAAAAAAGTTAATAAATTCGTAAGGCAGGAACGCCCCTTTGTAAAACCATGCTGAGATTCGTTGATTAATTTATGCTTTTCAAGGTGGCTACAAACTGCCTCGGCAATTATTGACTCCATAAATTTTCCCACTATGGAGGTTAGGCTTATTGGTCTATAGTTCGAAGCTAAGGACCTGTCACCTGCTTTGAAAATAGGTATCACATTTGCTATTTTCCACTTACCTGGCACCATGCCAGTTTGTAGTAATATGTTGAAAAGATTAGCCAAAGGTTTGCTAAGCTCCTCTTTACATTCCTTTAGAACCCTTGCATACAGTTCATCAGGGCCTGGGGACTTGTTAGGTTTTAATTTATCTATTTGCCTAAGGACCATGTCACTTGTGACCCTAATCGTGGACAGTTTATTATCGTCCTGTTCTACATAATTTATCATTTCTGGAATATCGCTGGTATCCTCCTGTGTAAAAACTGAGAGGAAGTATGTGTTAAAAATTCTACACATTTCCTTATCACTGTCAGTGAGCTGACCCGAGGAACTTTTGAGTGGGCCTATCTTGTCCCTGATCTTACTTCTGTATACCTGAAAGAATCCTTTTGGGTTAGTCTTCGATTCTCTTGCAACTTTAACCTCATAAACTCTTTTTGCTTTTCTAATTCCCTTTTTTATTTCTCTCATTTACTGAATATATTGATTTCTTAATTGCCCCTCTCCTCTTTTGATTTGCCTATATATGCCTCTCTTTTGACCAATCAGATATTTTAATCTATTGTTCATCCATTTAGGATCATTTTTGTTTGATCTGATTTCCCTATTTGGAACATAATTTGACTGAGCAGCTAGAACTATGCCCTGGAAAGCGTCATATCGGCAACTATCACCACCTACCTGACCCTTAGTCAGGTCATTCCAGTTCAGCCCACCTAAGTAATTTTTCAGTCCTATGAAATCAGCCAAGCGAAAGTCAGGGACGGAGACTTGATTGCCATTATTAGGGGAATTCCATGATATATTAAAACTGAGTGATTTGTGATCACTTTCCCCAAGCTCATCATTAACCTCAGTATTATTAATTAGTGTTTCCCTACTGGCAAGAACCAAGTCAAGGAGGTTATTTGGCTCTGTCACAAACTGTTTTAAAAAACAATCCTGGATCGTATCAAGAAAGTCACCTGACTCTAAATTTCCTGTCAAATTGTTCCAGTCAATCTGTCTATAGTTGAAATCTCCCATTAGCACAACATTTTCGTATGTAGATGCCTTACGAATTTCGTCCCATAGAAGTTTACTGCACTCCCTATCAAGATTTGGGGCCCTGTAAATCACACCCAAAATTAGTTTTTCTCGGCCCTCGAGAAGCTGTAACCAAACAGATTCAGTGGCCGACGCTTCTAATTTTATATCTTGTCTAACACAACAATTTAAATTGTCGCTGACATACATCGCTACTCCACCACCCTTCCTGTTGACCCTGTCAGTGTGGAATAATTTATAGCCTTGTATGTGACATTCAGAGGGCATCTCTCTATCTTTCAGATTGAGCCAGGTCTCTGTTATAGCAATAATATCTATGTTTCCTGCACGTGCAATTAATCTTAGCTCATCTATCTTATTTCTTACACTCCTGCTATTAGTATAGTAAACCTTAAGGGAGCTAGTACTAAGATACTTTCTGTTCCACAAATTATTCTTGGCACTTAATGGCCTAAAATGTGTTGGGTTTGATTAAGCTAGATTGTCTTACATTAATTTTAAGTAAGTTAGGTTGCTACATTATCCTTCGTGCAGTTTTAAACAAATCCATAATTACGGTAATACATGATGCGCACGAGGTTAGGTTAATTAAGTGTTTTCTGACGCCTGTCATTGGAGCTTATGGTCATCTGACCAAGACCTTCCGTTGGCTTACAGGTCCACCCCTTTAAAAATTATGGTCATAGTTATAACCATTTAGGATTATTAAAATGCGCAAGAGAAACGTTCTCGTATATCTATTTTACGGTAGTTCGGCAGACTCGTCTTGAAAGCATGCGTGTAGACACGATATCACGAACCCCTGCGTGTGGACGCGATAGCACGCACCCATACGCACGCACATACACTCAGGAACGTTCAGATGATAGTTAAGTAGCACAAAAGTGTTGTAAGCTACTTTTAGGAATAATTAAATATGAGTGGAATTTGGTACACTCATGAATCCATCAGACATTAATGTTTAGTTTAATGGTTGAGTGACGCAGCAAGAATGACCCTGCGTAGAAGTTAGTTGAGTGACGCAGTAAGAATGACCCTGCGTAGAAGTTAGTTGAGTGACGCAGCAAGAATGACCCTGCGTAGAAGTTAGTTGAGTGACGCAGCAAGAATGATCCTGTGTAGAGTTGGATACAGGGTGTTCGAGAAGAGGCAACCTATAGAAAATACATATCGAATGTAGCTCTGTTTTTCCTTACCGTGATCATTACGTAGGAAAATAGTGTTCATATTATAGGATTTTTTATGCTTTTGTTTTTAATGAATACGGTATATTCAGTCATTCCGAAGAGTAAATTCCAAATACTTTGAGGCGTTCCCAGTAGTTTCAATTCTTTATTGGCGTTATGCGGGCAGTAAACAGCCTCATTGCACCATTACCAGCTATGTGATACCTTTCCTGCCTTGAACTGATCCCTCGACAACCAGCGGTATTCTAGGATAAGTATATCGCAGATATACCTTACATAAATCTTTTACAACGTATATTTAATCAGTAAGCAGATTAGAAAAAATATTATTCGTCTGGCAACGAGTTAGGCCGAGGGAAAATAAGAAATGTTCAAAATTCAATTTTTATTGCTCTTGTGGGAAAATATTCTGAAATCTTTTAAGGTGTTGGCGCTATTAAGTAACTCTTAACTATGTATTAATTTACTCCAGTCCAGTATTATTATTTATGTGAAGTTTTAAACCCGTTTGGAGGGTAAACTCGTTATATAAATAACAATAATGTTGTAAGCTCCGTGGCTGAGTGGTAACATCGTCGAACCTGGCTTGTATGATGACCACGGTTCGAGTATCGTTATATTTAGTGACAGTCGTTCAATTACAAGTTCCGCCGCTCGCTACTCCCCCACCCTCATCCCCCATGCATCCATGCTGTCCTTCACCTGTCACCCCACAGCTGGCGCCCTCCCACCCCCACGATATCAACAATGTCACAAGTAGTCCCGGGTTCCCAGGAATCTTCACGACAGAGCCAAAGCTGTCGTCCACGAGGCATCTGCCGGGTGTGCCACAGGGAATGTGCACTCAATCCCACAACTGGCAACATCCGTGCACACAATGGATGTCTAAGCTCCAGGAGAGCTCCAAATGAGAACAACCAACAGCACCCCCCTGCCAGCAGACAGGGATGACAGCTACCGTGACTTCACCTCTACAGAGGACCTCAAATCTGCAATCAAATTAACATCCACCAGGACTGACACACATCCCCAAAGCAGCTCGCCCTCAAGCTGCTAGCAAATTCACTGACCTTCTGAAGAAAGTCAACGATGCTCCTTCAAACAACAGATCCTGGCACAACTTGCTGCTTTTTGGCAATGCCTGTTTGGCTGTCCCACCAAGGAGGGACAAGTCACTAGCAACACATGTTATTAGGGCAATAAATGCGTTCCCAAGGGATGACAACCTCGTCCGTCTCTCCCCTAGGGCGACAAACACCCGCCGGGCAAATGCCAACAACAGGACACCCGACGCCTCAAAAATCAGAGCCCAAATTAGCAAAAAAAAAATAGAAGAGGGTAACACTATTGGAGCTCTGAGGCTTATAACCAGTGAGGATACCATCGCTCCCAAGGACGCAAGCACGGCGCAAGCTCTGAAAGACAAACATCCACCCAGGGCTCCCAGTACCAACATTGATTGACCTCCCTGACATTGCAGCAGGCGAAGAACATCTAACCTTACAGGATGCTGATGTGTATAAAGCTGCTATGTCATTTCCGCAGGGCTCAGCAGGAGGTTTCACCGGTTTAAGGTCTCAACACTTAAAACAAATACTCAATCCAGCACTTGGTGAGGTTTCAGAGAGGCTGCTGTCTGAACTCACCAAATTTTCCAACCTATGCCTGGCTGGCAGTGTCCCAGAGGCCATCAGACCCCTTTTCTTTGGTGCCTCATTGTGTGCCCTCTGGAAAAAGGATGGCGGAATCAGGGCCATTGCGGTGGGTAACACCCTTCGGCGCCTAGTCGCCAAGGCTGCAGTAAGAAAGGTGAGTCAAGAGGCTGCTGAAACCAACTCAGCTCGGTTTCGGCATTCAACAGGGCTGTGGAGCAGCTGCCCACACAGCACGAGTATATATCAGAAACATGTCCAATGAAAAAGCCTTGGTCAAATTGGACTTTGCCAACACTTTCAACTCAGTCATAAGGGATGCTGCTCTCCAAACAGTTTATAGAAACTTCCCTTCCCTTTATCCTTTCATAGAATCGTGTTATAGTGTGACTTCGAAACTATTGTTTGGGGACCATGAAATAGACTCATGTGAGGGCGTGCAACAGGGAGACCCTCTCGCCCCCTTTCTATTTTGTTTGGTCATCAAGGAAGTCACAGAAGCACTCTCCAGCGAGCTCAATATCTGGTTCCTGGACGATGGTACCCTAGCGGGCACAACAGAATCTCTCCTAGAGGACATCAGTAAAATTAAAGACATGGGAGAAAGCCTGGGCCTTTCTTTATACCCCACCAAATGTGAAATAGTTTCTACCAATCAACAGATGATCCAGAATATTAGCGCCGTTTTACTAGGATCACGAGCCATTGATCCAGCCAATAGCACTCTCCTTGGTGCTCCTCTTGGGTCTAATGCCATCGATCTGATCCTAGAGAAAAAAGTCTCAGACCTCCCGACATGGAGGATGAAAGACATTGACACACACGATGCCTTCTACCTACTCACCAGGTGCCTGTCAATCCCAAAACTTACCTACTCTGAGATGCTCCCCAGCCTTCAGCAGTCCAAAACTCGAGGAATATGACTCTCTCCTTAAGACCATGCTAGAGAGTGTATTGAATCTTTCCCTTGAAAATGGACAGTGGTTGCAAGCCTCACTTCCGGTCAGGCTTGGAGGGCTAGGAGTATGCAGATCCTCCCAGATTGCTCTACCAGCTTTCCTATCCTCTTCCATAGCATCAAACGAGTTGATAAGACAAATTCTTCCTGATACCCTCAGCGACTCAGCAGGAATAGAAGACCCTAGCTATGCCAGTGCCATCACTGAATGGGAGACTCTTGCTGCTCCAGCACCAAACCCTAGTGCAGCACTGCTCACAATCAAACTGGGATGGCCCGATCGCTGAAAAGATGCTTGCCAACATGCTCAGGGCTGCAACATCAGATAGGGAGATTGCCCGTCTCCAGGCTATGAGCGCACATCACTCCGGGGACTTCCTCCAAACAGTTCCCATATCGGCAATGGGAACGTGACTCGACCCTAAGACCCCTCCGTATTGCAGTGGCTCTATGCCTTGCTGCCCCAATTCACACAGAATATACGTGTATTTGCGGCGAAGTGCAAGCAGACCAGTACGATCTACATGGTCTTAACTGTTCCAAAACCAAGGGCTGGCATGCAAGACACAATGAGGTCAACGACATCATTAAGAGAACCCTTGCTACAGCTGGATGCCCAGCCGAGAGGGAGCCCGATCACTAGCAGCCAACAATACCCACAACTCAGCAAACCGCCCCGACGGGATCACCATCTACCCTTGGAAGAATGGCAAGCTCTTAGCATGGGACTATACCTGTGTGTCCACACTGGCTGACACCTATATCCATCACAGTGTGGGGCGACAGGGAGGAGTTGCTGACCACAGGGAGGAGTACAAGATCAGCACGTACAGGGACATAAGCCAATGGTATCAATTTGTCCCAGTGGGATCAGAGACCTTGGGATCATGGGGAAAAAGTGCCACACGTTTCCTTAAAGAATTGGGTTCCAGACTCATCGACACCACCAGGGACCCAAGGGCAGCCGCTTTCATGTTCCAGCGCCTCAGCGTAGCCATCCAGAGAGGAAATGCTTGCTGCATACTTGGCTCGCATCCAGCCTCGGAGGAGCTGGAGGAAATTCATGATCTTTGATACATTGTGCCATTGTATTCATGTTTGTTTTTTCTGTAAATGTATTTCATTTATTAATAAATGTTCACATACAATATAAAATATATAGGGGGTGGTAGAAGAAAATATTGAAACAGATCCGGGGATAACCTTGAGTTTTCCCTGAGGTACGTTTATTGTCTTCTCTGAGGATGAGGGTCTCCATTCCAGCTATAGAGGTGGTACTTCCCTATATTATATATATATATATATATATATATATATATATATATATATATATATATATATATATATATATATATATTATAAAATTGCTGTTGTGGTTCTTTAAACATTGTTACTTTGTTGAATACGGTATAACCAACGAGCATCTTTTGCTCATTATACTAAGTCATTTTGTGACGAATTCAACGTCAGATTGTTAATACTTTTAATTTTTCATATTGCATTTTTATTTGATTTTAACAAGGTGTCCGAGAAAAGCAGGAACGTTCAGATCTGAACGTTTATCACTCGTAGTGGAAGAATGAGCTGCAGGGAGACATTTGACTGGTTGGCAAGACTCAGACTTAACCTGGTTATTTATAGTGAAGGTCTCGAGGTTTGGCAGCCACCCCTTCCCCCCTTTCCCCTCTGGCCGATTAGGCCAGTATATTCTGTCCCCCTGTGATGCTGCTGCTGGCTGACTGCCCACTCATGTGATAATACCTGAAGACGATTCTGGGGGGGGGGATATCAGCCTCACCCCTTCGTGCCTATCCCTTCTCTCTCTCTCTCTCTCTCTCTCTCTCTCTCTCTCTCTCTCTCTCTCTCTCTCTCTCTCTCTCTCTCTCTCTCTCTCTCTCTCTCTCTCTCTCTCCATCCCTCCCCTTTTCTCTTTCCCTCTCCCTCTTCCCCCCTTCACACACACACACGCGGCCTGGTCGTGGACCGGGCCGCGGGGGCGTTGATCCCCGGAATACCCTCCAGGTAGGCATGTCATGTGTTGGTAGACAACCATCCAGGGAGATACTGCCCTCCCACGTCATGAGTGAAATGGAAGACTGTTATAGAAGGCTGTTAGATACTTTGCACTCTGGGCAGGATCTATCACATGAACGTTGTAGGATGTCAGGCAACACTTACAAACTTCAAATTACGACTTGCTCTCACCCCTCACACACCACCATGAGTGGTACTCAATGCTGTATGACAGTAAACACGCGCCACACACACACACACACGCGTCCCCACACACACACACACACACACACACACACACACACACACACACACACACACACACACACACACACACACACACACACACACACACACATACACACATACACACATACACACCCATACACAAACACACCCATACACACACACACACACACACACACACACACACACACACACACACACACACACACACACACACACACACACACCCACACACACACCCACACACACACACACACACACACACACACACCCACACACACACACACACACACACACACACACACACACACACACACACACACACCCACACACACCCACACACACCCACACACACCCACACACACACCACACACACACACCATACACACCCACACCCACACACACACACCCTCACACACACACACACACACCCATACACACACCCACACACCCATACACACACACACCCATACACACACACCCATACACACACACCCACACACACACACACACACACACACACACACATACGTACGCAGGCATATACAACAGGCCTAGTGTCTAATCGACATGTGCCTAGGACGAAATGGTAACTAGCAAGCTCGCTTCTTTTTTCATTCCCTTGGGGGGGGGCTATGTGCTAGTGGAGGGCTTTCGTTTTACGGAATTAGAGCTACCCAGTTCTTTAATCAAGTTTAATTGCCTCCCATTTCCCCGGCGATGTATTTTGCCTACGGGTTTAGCGCTCTCCCGTGTTTATAATAACACTAATCCTGTTATCGTTATAAAATATTGCAACATTAAATGCTGTATAGGTGAAACAGCTTATGACGACGTTTCGGTTCAACTCGTACCATTAACTAGTCACACTAACACAAAGATGAGGGAGCCAGAATACACATTAGAGGAGGACAGATGGTTTCCTTATCTTCATGTCTTAGTGTGACTAGTCGGTGGTCCTAGTCCTGTGTGAGGGTTGTGTATTGTTCCAGTCACGGTATTGTGCCTTTTTGTTCTTTATTAATTTTTTTTAATTATAATGCGCAAAAACCCACGTGGGTCACGCCACACAAGGAATGGTGGAGGCTGGATCCCCCACCCGCCAACCACGAGAAAGTTATTCGCAGCTTTAATGACCTTCCCGTAGTTGACAGACTCTAAGCCTCATTAGCCAACAAGTCTAGCAGAGTTAGGCTGTATTTGCAAGTCATGACTTGAAAAAAAGCTCCCCTGTGAGCGAAACGTTGACCTTATAAGTGAACGTCTGCTTTGCGGTAAGTTTTGTTGTCATTCTACCATTCCTGTCGGTATCTGCCTTTTCAACGAACCAGGACACGTACATGCAACGCTATGAAACTTGAAATCAGAAAAGTCGCTCACCAGGAGCTTCACCAATCTATCTATTCTTCCATTGACAAAGGTTCTGGAGAATGAAGCGTATTCTATAAAGATTTAAGACACATGTGTAACACCTGGGTATCTTTATTGTAGATGTTCGTCATCCAGTGGTTTTAGCAATATAAATTGAATGACATAATGTGAAGACAGTAGAACAATATGCAAAAGATGAGGTAATCAGTCCCTCATGTCAGGTCATGGGAGCAAGCCCATTATCTGTCTCAGTGCTGGTGGAAATGATATTGGGAAGGGTAGGAGAGAAGAGCTGCTAGATAAGTACAGGTCAGCTATAGATTTCATTAATTCTAAGGGAGGGATCCCAATCATATGTAGCATCTTGCCTAGAAGGGGAGTAGGAAATGAATGGTTGTCTAGGGCAATTGGTGTAAATTGCTGGCTAGACAGATACTGCAAGGAACTTGCAATCCCATTCATTGACAACTGGAACAACTTTTATGGCAAACATGATATGTATGCAAGGGATGGGGTACATCTCTCTGGGGCTGGGGTGGTAGCACTTGCAGACTCGATTGAGAAGGCCATTGGTGAAATGCCTATGATTTTAAACTGATGGAAGATAGAGGTATGGATGTGTGTGGGAAACAAGCAGGTTGCAACACTTGGGTTGGAAACAGTAAATGTATAAAAGGCATTCAGCATGAAGTTATAAATAAAGACAATAGATCAGGTCAGCAAACAAAGGGGGACAGCAGAGGGCAGCAAGGGACTAGCTCCCTTAAGGTTTACTATACTAATAGCAGGAGTGTAAGAAATAAGATAGATGAGCTAAGATTAATTGCAAGTGCAGGAAACATAGATATTATTGCTATAACAGAGACCTGGCTCAATCTGAAAGATAGAGAGATGCCCTCTGAATGTCACATACAAGGCTATAAATTATTCCACACTGACAGGGTCAACAGGAAAGGTGGTGGAGTAGCGATGTATGTCAGAGACAATTTAAATTGTTGTGTTAGACAAGATATTAAATTAGAAGCGTCAGCCACTGAATCTGTTTGGTTACAGCTTCTCGAGGGCCGAGAAAAACTAATTTTGGGTGTGATTTACAGGGCCCCAAATCTTGATAGGGAGTGCAGTAAACTTCTATGGGACGAAATTCGTAAGGCATCTACATACGAAAATGTTGTGCTAATGGGAGATTTCAACTATAGACAGATTGACTGGAGCAATTTGACAGGAAATTTAGAGTCAGGTGACTTTCTTGATACGATCCAGGATTGTTTTTTAAAACAGTTTGTGACAGAGCCAACTAGGGGAAATAACCTCCTTGACTTGGTTCTTGCCAGTAGGGAAACACTAATTAATAATCTTGAGGTTAATGATGAGCTTGGGGTATCATGTGGGAGTTCGACTCGTGGATTAGGTAAGAAATACTCACGTAGGCTGTTATTACGTATAATTGCAGGTATGTGGAGAGAGCCCTGACAGCCGTGGCCTATCTCACTGGTCACACTCGTAACACTGACTAGCCGGCTGCCCAGTACCCAGTGAGGGGTCTTTTGAAATAGTGTCAGTTCAGCGCAATAGACCGTGACTCAGGCAGACGGTTGGTCGTTGAGTCAACGGACACTGGTTACTGGTAACTGGTTACTACTGAGACTGGTAACTGGTTACTACTACTGAGAGCTCGGCGACGCTAACGTATGTCGTCCCGACATACAACTAATACAAACTAGAGATGGCAGGTATACGGCTTGGGCTGATTCTATACAATGTCAAAGTACACAACATTAAACATTATATATACATAAGTAGAACATTGGAATGAAAGCTTACGTAACTGAAACTGTAATGCAATACAAGGTATACTATAGTACAACTTAAAACTCAACAAATGAACAACGAACTCAACATTGAGATTACAAGTGATAAAAAAAATTTTGATCGATCGATCTGTATTCATGTGATCTACGGATTCTGAGGAAGGAATATATACAAAGAAAGAGTGTTTAACAGAAAGGCAGATTCGGTGCACGCAAATCTAGACTGTTAACTCTCAGAATGCGGAGAGAACATGAACACAAAAAAAAATTCTTGAATACTGATAAGTTGATACTGTAATTATTCATCTATACAGGTTATTTACATTTAACCCCAACTCTGCTAGGGTAAGATTGGCATATGCAGAATGGGTGTCATCTCTGGGAGGATCAAACTCTGTAGCATTGGCTAACTCATGGTGTATTTGAGGCAAATCTGAATTGGAAGTTACAAATGATACTTGAGGATTCCTCAATACCTGTCGTGTACGTAGGGAATAACGACATTCAGGTTGATCGTCTGACTGAGTATCAGAGGAAGAGAGTACAGGATCAGGAGGATTGTCAGAGTCTGTCACATTAGTCTGGGTTGGAACATCATTATCATCACATACTAACTTCATATGATCCAAATGCGATTCTTTATACTGACCAGTACTAATCTCTCTAACCTTATACTTATTACCAGTGATATGTTCAACTACGCGATAAGGACCAACAAACTTTTGATCAAGCTTTGGCATTGCAGACGTTTTGTTAAAGTTAATCAGCATAACTCTCGAACCTACTTTGATTTTGGATGGCTTTACTCGAGTGTTTGCGACTCTTGTAAATTCAGCTGTTGATTTATGAAGTGTTTCACGGATTCTTCTAAAAACACTTTGAGCTAAGCTGGTACGAGTTGCTATGAAATCATCAGGGTTGTAATTTGGTTTCGGATTAGAATACAACAACTCATAAGGCAAACGTTTATCTACACCATACAATGCATAATGTGGAGTGTCACCTATAGAAACATTGTAAGCAGAATTTATAGCACACTGCACATCAGGTATAACTTCATCCCAAGTTTCACTATTGGGATTGATAGTGGCTCTCAAGACATCAAGTACTTTCTTATTGGTTCGTTCCGCTAACCCATTGCTGGCAGGATGATGAGGAACAATGGTGGATTTAGTGATCTTGTACAAGGTACACAAATTTTCAAGAATTTCATTACAGAATTCACCTCTATTATCTGTTACTAGTGACTTAGGAGTGGTATGCCTGCAGATAATGCGTTCTTTAAACGCTTTGGCTACTGTCTCGGCAGTCTTGTCTGCAATAGGAACTAACTTGCAATATCTGGTGAAATGGTCTACCATAACACACAGATGTTTGTTACCTTGGAGGGAACATTGGAAATTAGTTAACAAATCTAGCGCAACTCTTTCCCAAGGTTCGCTAGTAGTTGGATACACTTGGATTGGATTAGGACCATTAGCATTGCCTTTATGTTGCATGCAGACACTACATTTCCTAACATACTCAGAAATATCAGTTGCCATACGAGGCCAAAAGTATTTCAATCTGGCTTGTTTTACTGAACGATCCATACCAGGGTGTGCAACACCTGGTACATCGTGAACTAGCTGTAAGGCTACATTCACTAGTGACTGTGGAATTACTAACTGGTATACTCTTCTGCTAGGAGTACCCAACTCGGCTGTTCGATACAGTAATTCTTGGTTCATGACAAAGTCACTGATGGGTGCTGGTGGCTTCACAGTCAGAATAAGATCTTCCTGGAGCAGGAATCGAATCACACCAGACCACATGGGATCTGTTCGTTGAGCGTTCTTTACATCTTCAGCACTAAATGGAGGGTCTGCAGTTACTATACTAACATGTCGCGATAAGGCATCTGCGACTACATTTGACTTGCCAGGTAAATGCTCAAAGGTGGGATTGAACTCTTGGATAGTCAAGGTCCATCTAGCTAACCTTCCAGTAGGTTGTTTGTTCTGGAATAAGGGTATCAGTGGAGCATGGTCTGTCAATACATGAACAGAGTACTGATAAATAATGTCTCGGAAGTGCTTTAAAGACCATACTATTGCTAAAGCTTCTTGCTCAGTTACTGTATAATTACGTTCAGCCTTCGTAAGGACTCGGCTAGCAAATGCAACTGCGTTGTACTTGCCATCGGTCTTCTGAGCTAGTACGGCACCTATGCCAATTGAACTAGCATCAGTTGTCAGATAGAAGGGCTTAGAAAAATCTGGAAATTTCAAAATTGGAGCAGATGTTAGCTTTTCTTTTAGAGTTTGGAATGCTCTTTCTTGACGGAAGGTCCAAACAAAAGGAGCATCTTTCTTAAGCAACTCAGTTAGAGGAGCAGCTATGGAAGAAAAATTGGCAATGAAAGATCTATAAAAACTTGCTAAGCCCACAAAGGATCTTACGGCATCAGCAGTTTTGGGAGTTGGAAAATTTAGTACTGCAGTTACTTTACTTTGGTCGGTCGTAACCCCTCTAGGAGTGACTATGTGACCAAGAAACTTAATTTCTGATCTGAAAAATTGACATTTTGACAGTTTGATCTTTAAATTGGCTTCTTCAAGCTTACCAAGTACTACATCAAGTCTTTTCAAGTGTGTATCCACGTCTTTAGACATGACGATTACGTCATCTAAGTACACCATAAGTGCATTACCTATGAGACCTCTAAAGATATTAGTCATGAGCCTTGAGAACGTGATAGGGGAAGATCGTAATCCAAATGCCATACGGAGGAAGTGATAATGACCTGTAGGAGTGGAGAATGCAGTTAGCTCTTGGCTGTCCTCGTGAAGAGGGACTTGCCAAAACCCTTGTAACAAATCCAGGGTTGAAAAGACTTTGTTATCTCCGATATTACGTAAAAGATCACCCAGTACAGGGAGTGGAAAGCGATCTGGAATGGTTTTTGCGTTTAACTTCCTAAAGTCAATTACTGGACGCCAAGTACCATCCTTCTTAGGTACTAGTATCAAGGGTGCATTCCAAGGGGAATTGCTAGGTGCAATAACTCCATCATCAAGCATTTGATTGATCAATTCTTCTGCGACAGCAACTTGTGAATGAGGCATTCTGTACGCAGGTATGTAGATGGGTCTAGTACCAGGTTCAAGTGGAATACGATGGGACAATAAGTTCGTTATACCCATCTTCTCACCTGGTAAAGCAATGGCTTTACGACGTTTGTTCAACAGAGTCAACAAACGCTTGACTTCATCTGGGAAGTCAGTGGGAGCTAAGTCTTTCTCCTCTACTGGTGGAACAGATCGATCCAGTGAAGTGGATGGGGTCTCCCCGGCAGAAATAGCACCGACCCACTGGTCAGGTGACAACTCATCCTCTACCTGAACAGGGTAAGGATAGTGAACAAGGTCAACAAGATTGGTATTTGCTCTGAGGTGAACACTGTGACCAGAAGTGTTGGCCAGGTAGAAATGGATCTTACTATCTCTTACAACATGTAAGGATGGTTCAACAAATAGACCTTTTACTTTGCAGGAATCACTGTCAACTAGGACGTTATCACCATCTGGAACACTAGGAACAACTACAGACACTCTAGTGAGAGCACTAGCCGCAACAGAAACGTCTTTCTGCAGACGGCATGTGACATCAACAAGAGATGGCATTACTAGTTGCAAGTAATTGTTTTCCGACAAGGCGTCCCCTGTGGAGAAACTACTACTCGAACTAGCAGGCATTACAGGGATAGGTTGTGCACTCAAGGCAATCTGAGCGTCCTCGGACACTTGAGGCATCGGACTATCCTGCAATTCTGAAGGTATAGGTGGAACACTGATGGGAGTGACAGAATTACCAGTGCCTGACCGCTTGGGTACGCTACTGGAGAATGCATTAGCTTGTAAGGACTTAATCCTTACATCATACTCTGCAGCAGTATAACAGATTTCTGATCCAAGCTGGTAACCCCAGAATGGAACGATTAAGTCGTCAATTTGTGCATGCCATCGATAAGGGTCGAGCACAATGCTTAAGTCTCGCATGGAAGCAAATCCCAGTAGGTCACCAGGGAAAGTAATCTGGTCGACAACAAGGAAGGAAGCAGTGAAGTCTCTACCTTGGATAGAAAAGGTTAGGGAAGTCCGACCTCGGACACGCAGGTGAGAACCAGATACTCCACTAAGGGAGGACACCTGAGTCAGTTCTACGAGAAGGACATGTCGTAACTTCTTATCCTTAAACAAACTAGACCTAATAATATTGACTTGCGCACCAGAGTCCATGAACAAATGAACGGGCGCATTATAAACAGATGCTTCCACTATAGGGCCTATTGTTGCATTGGAAGTTATGTGCAAACAAAAAGGTGGATTGTCATCAGAAAAGACTTGTTCTACTCCATCCCCAAAATCATCTATGTCAGAGACATGTGAAGCAACAACCTCAGCAGGATTGTCATTCTCGACACTGCTTAAGGCTTCAAAGGAGTTGTGAACGGGGATGGTGTACTCATTATCACCTACTGTCACCATGGGACGGTTTGACTGGGGCGCTCGAATTCCCCCGACTGGGAAGAACGAGCCTGGTTCTGGTTAGTTTGAGAATTGAAAGAATGAGCCTGGTTCTGGTTATTTTGAAAACCACGAGATCTGTTTCCTCTACGGGTTCTGCGGTTGGAACGACCACGGAAAGACCTAGAGTACTGAAGGTTATAGAGAGCATTACACTCAGATGTGTCATGTCCATGTATTCTATGATAAGTACAGTAGGGAAGATCTGAGTACTCATCATCAGTACGACGTCTCTTAGGGTAACTATCAGGACAATTAATTGCAATATGGCCACGGAAGCCACAGTTGTAACAATTCCGCCGACTATGGTTACTGAATGTACTATGAATACTACGAGGTGTATAACGACTCTGTACACTGGTTCTTGATGATCTCTGAGATGGTTGACGACCACGATTTGTCTCTGTGGCGCAAACAAGAGGTGGTGCAGACTGAGGCATATGTGTGACATTACTTTTAATACAAGGGAAAGTACCCTGGGGGCACAAGGAACGTACATGATTTAAGGCTGTAAGTGGTTCCATCGTTACAGTTGGAGGATCAGCCTCGTAAGCACACACAGAAGCAGGCGGCATTAGTTCTTTAATTGCTCCAAAAGCTGCTATTTTAGCAAGTGATTCTGTAAATGGTTTAGCCTCTTCAGGGAGAAAAGATGATGATTGGACAGCATTGATAAATGATGATAAAAGTTTGTCTAATCTAACAGCAAATGCACTCAACGATTCATTACTCATGGGTGTAGCATTCACTAGTTCCCTAAGAACGACATATGGATCAGCTGTTTTTACTGGGACAAGGAAAGAACGAATCAGTTCCTCATATTGTGACCACCTAGTAAGATTCCTGAAGTCTCGCATATCAAGGAGATCTACAACGTGAACAGCCGCAGGAGATCGATAAAGAGCTTCTTTAGCAAGTCTGATAAGGCTGTCCTCTGAAGGAGGACCTTCACCTAGAGCACTAGCACGAGAACGAATGGCTGCAATCCATGCTTCAAGACTATGTACATGGCCATTGAATAAAGGTAACGCATCAAGGGAATCACGAGTATAACTATAATATCTCCGTGTCTGAGTCGGTCTGTCAGTCGGTAAGGAACTGTGAGGACTGATGACAGGAACAGCAATAGTAGCCTGAGAGGTCTGAGTGTCGACATTCACTAAAGTATCACTTGACGGTATGTGAGACATAATGGCAAAGTAACACGAGAACAAATAAGGCAAAAATAATGAACAATAAAATGATATAAAATTCTAGAATTGAGATAAAAGATATACAACTAATTTTGCAGAAATAATAAAAAATTAATGTCTAAGATACACTGCAAGAGGAAGGAAAACTCAATTTAAAGGACTATTGGCCAGAAAACTCAATTTAAAGGACTATTGGCCAAAATAAAAAAATTTACATTGAAATATACAAGTAAAAATATTACTGGAGACTGAATTAAATGCAAAATGAGCTGTCTTTACTCTTGCTAATAAAGAAATTAATTAATTAAATTTTAAATCAATGTAAAAAGTATAAAATAAAATTACTAAATTGTTAACTGGGAAATTTAAGTATTTTCTAAGAATGCATAGACAAAATTAAAATATAATTCATAAAAATATCAATAAAAGAAAAGAATTCACTGCAGAACAAATGCAACAAAATAATTCAATGCTGAACAAGAGCAACAAAATAAAGTGTAGAAATAATCAATGCAGTAATAAAGTGTCACTGGGAAAACTCAGGTAAAATAATGAATTAAAATATGAAGATCAAAAAAATAAACTGATTGAACACTTTAACTCTTAATTGTAAATTAGACAAAACAATTTACTCAAGCAGAGTAAAGAAAACACTTTACGTTAAAAGTAATTAAAATTTCATCAAGAGTGAATTTGTTCAAGAATTATAGAAATATGAATAAAATAAAACACAGGAACAAAACAGGGAATATAACACTTACAGTGACGGAGCACACTTCATTATAATATATTCTTACAACAAAATCCTGCTGTGACTGATACAACAAAATCTTGCTGTGACTGATACGACAAAAATTTGCTGGCAAAAATAATGGTACACAGTCTGCGAAAAAATTAGAGGAATGAGACACTGCTGGCATACGAAAAAAGACACACATAGAAATAAATGGATAATTTAGTATACTGGGGTGAATATCTGGTCTTTTGAAATAGTGTCAGTTCAGCGCAATAGACCGTGACTCAGGCAGACGGTTGGTCGTTGAGTCAACGGACACTGGTTACTGGTAACTGGTTACTACTGAGACTGGTAACTGGTTACTACTACTGAGAGGGGAAAGTGATCACAAATCACTCAGTTTTAATATATCATGGAATTCCCCTAATAATGGCAATCAAGTCTCCGTCCCTGACTTTCGCTTGGCTGATTTCATAGGACTGAAAAATTACTTAGGTGGGCTGAACTGGAATGACCTGACTAAGGGTCAGGTAGGTGGTGATGGTTGCCGATATGATGCTTTCCATGGCATAGTTCTAGCTGCTCAGTCAAATTATGTTCCAAATAGGGAAATCAGATCAAACAAAAATGATCCTAAATGGATGAACAATAGATTAAAATATCTGATTGGTCAAAAGAGAGGCATATATAGGCAAATCAAAAGAGGAGAGGGGCAATTGAGAAATCGATATATTCAGTTAAAGAGAGAAATAAAAAAGGGAATTAGAAAAGCAAAAAGAGATTATGAGGTTAAAGTTGCAAAAGAATCGAAGACTAACCCAAAAGGATTCTTTCAGGTATACAGAAGTAAGATCAGGGACAAGATAGGCCCACTCAAAAGTTCCTCGGGTCAGCTCACTGACAGTGATAAGGAAATGTGTAGAATTTTTAACACATACTTCCTCTCAGTTTTTACACAGGAGGATACCAGCGATATTCCAGTAATGATAAATTATGTAGAACAGGACGATAATAAACTGTGCACTATTAGGGTCACAAGTGACATGGTCCTTAGGCAAATAGATAAATTAAAACCTAACAAATCCCCAGGCCCTGATGAACTGTATGCAAGGGTTCTAAAGGAAGGTAAAGAGGAGCTTAGCACACCTTTGGCTAATCTTTTCAACATATCACTACAAACTGGCATGGTGCCAGATAAGTGGAAAATGGCAAATGTGATACCTATTTTCAAAACAGGTGACAGGTCCTTAGCTTCGAACTATAGACCAATAAGCCTAACCTCCATAGTGGGAAAATTTATGGAATCAATAATTGCCGAGGCAGTTCGTAGCCACCTTGAAAAGCATAAATTAATCAACGAATCTCAGCATGGTTTTACAAAGGGGCGTTCCTGCCTTACGAATTTATTAACTTTTTTCACTAAGGTATTTGAGGAGGTAGATCATGGTAATGAATATGATATTGTGTATATGGACTTCAGTAAGGCTTTTGACAGGGTCCCACATCAGAGACTATTGAGGAAAATTAAAGCACATGGAATAGGAGGAGAAATTTTTTCCTGGATAGAGGCATGGTTGACAAATAGGCAGCAGAGAGTTTGCATAAATGGGGAGAAATCAGAGTGGGGAAGTGTCACGAGCGGTGTTCCACAGGGGTCAGTGTTGGGCCCCCTGCTGTTCACAATCTACATAAACGACATAGATGAGGGCATAAAGAGCGACATCGGCAAGTTTGCCGATGACACCAAAATAGGCCGTCGAATTCATTCTGACGAGGACATTCGAGCACTCCAGGAAGATTTGAATAGACTGATGCAGTGGTCGGAGAAGTGGCAGATGCAGTTTAATATAGACAAATGCAAAGTTCTAAATGTTGGACAGGACAATAACCATGCCACATATAAACTAAATAATGTAGATCTTAATATTACGGATTGCGAAAAAGATTTAGGAGTTCTGGTTAGCAGTAATCTGAAACCAAGACAACAGTGCATAAGTGTTCGCAATAAAGCTAATAGAATCCTTGGCTTCATATCAAGAAGCATAAATAATAGGAGTCCTCAGGTTGTTCTTCAACTCTATACATCCTTGGTTAGGCCTCATTTAGATTATGTTGCACAGTTTTGGTCACCTTATTACAGAATGGATATAAATTCTCTGGAAAATGTACAAAGGAGGATGACAAAGTTGATCCCATGTATCAGAAACCTTCCCTATGAGGATAGACTAAGGGCCCTGAATCTGCACTCTCTAGAAAGACGTAGAATTAGGGGGGATATGATTGAGGTGTATAAATGGAAGACAGGAATAAATAAAGGGGATGTAAATAGTGTGCTGAAAATATCTAGCCTAGACAGGACTCGCAGCAATGGTTTTAAGTTGGAAAAATTCAGATTCAGGAAGGATATAGGAAAGTACTGGTTTGGTAATAGAGTTGTGGATGAGTGGAACAAACTCCCAAGTACCGTTATAGAGGCCAGAACGTTGTGTAGCTTTAAAAATAGGTTGGATAAATACATGAGTGGATGTGGGTGGGTGTGAGTTAGACCTGATAGCTTGTGCTACCAGGTCGGTTGCCGTGTTCCTCCCTTAAGTCAATGTGACCTGACCTGACTAGGTTGGGTGCATTGGCTTAAGCCGGTAGGAGACTTGGACCTGCCTCGCATGGGCCAGTAGGCCTTCTGCAGTGTTCCTTCGTTCTTACGTTCTTATGTTCTTATGTTCATCCTTGAGTTGAAGAGTACCGTAGTCTTGAAGAGTGAAGCACAGGTATGAAGTTTGACGCTTATATACTGGCGTCTTCATACCTGTGCTTCAAACTCTTCAAGATTACGGTACTCTTTACAAACTTAGGGCTGAGGAACTGATTACACATTGTCCTCTTCGCTTCCGGGCTGAGTGGACGTTGCGCAGGCGCTCCCGATTCAGTTGATTTTCTGCGCAGTTTACCTGTTTTGAGCAATCAAAATGGCGGATAGACATGGACGCAGGGTGAATACTGTCTGTGTGGAATTAGTACGTGGGGCCCTAAGCAGTTCTACCATGCAGGTGCTACTCCCTACGATTATTTGTGATGTGTATGGGATACCCAATGAAGAGCTTTATGGTGTGGCTGTTAACGGAGTTACGAGGATTTTCATCAAATTTATAAATGCTGGGTATTACTCAAGCATAGTTGACAAGTACCACGAGAAGAGGATGGCCGTGAATGCAGCAGTGGAGGTACGTCTACATGATGTATCCAGCTATGTGACATACGTAAAGGTCAGGAATGTGCCCTTTGAAGCTACAGAGTATGATGTGGTTGCGGTCTTCCGTCGTTATGGCAAGATTCATGCGGCGGAATTGGGAGTGTGGAAGGAAGGGGCTTATGTGGGACTGCCCGAGGGATCCTTCAATCTGAAGATGACGTTACGGCAATCAATTCCCTCGTATGTTTTACTGGAAGAGTTCCGAACGCAGGTCTACGTATACTATGCAGGACAGAGACGAACTAGTAGGCTGTGCGGATCATTAGGAAACCAGGACGGAGGGAACAGATGCCAACACCGGTGGATCCGCAGTTGGGTCCTGTGGTGCAGGAGACAGATGCGGCCGAAAGGCAGGCATCGTGCAGTTGGAGTGAGGAAGTGGATAAAGCAGAGGCGGAGACGGACTCATGTGCTACGTTACCTGTGGGGACGGGGCCTGAGCAGACGACGACGACGAACGATGACGGTGAGCCTGTAATGCAACAGGATGGAATGTTGGATGAGGTTTTGAATACCTTCCTGAGTGAGGTGGAGGGGAGTCTGGATGATGAGCAGCGTGGACGCTCATTGGAGGAGACTACAGTCTCATCGGGACGTGGGAAGACCGTGTGCAATGAGGGGAAGAAGCACACGGTAGTGGCTGAGGTGCACAGAGCGTGCATGGAAGAAGAGGTTACATGTGGAGACAGAGGTTCACGCAAGAGAACAGCTGGGACGTCTGATATGGATGACGTCTTAACGCCAGGGCAGAGACCTGGGAAGAAGTCTTGGAAGCCCAGGTTGGATCTCCCGGAGAGTGGGTGTAGCGGTGCTGAAGTACTGAAAGGTTCAAAGGAGAAGGGGAGGGGGGATTGGGGGACTGGACAGACAAGGTGACAAACGGGGCTCTAGTCAGCAGTCAGGTCACACGGGTGCCATTCCAAGGCAGCGGGGCAAGCCGCCTTTACTGACATAATTCAAGGTCGTAACGATCAATGTTAATGGCCTGAGAGCCGAGGTTAAAAGAGTATGGGTGGAATGGTTTTTAAAGAGATTTAATGTAGATATATGTTTCATTCAGGAGCACAATTATAAGTTTGGTTGTGAGTTGTCTTTGAAAGGTTATAAGTTGTATGTGAGTGGCTCTATGAGGTTAAAAGGTGGGGTTGCTGTGGCTGTAAAGGAAACCAGTCCATTGCGTATTTTGGGGTGGGAGGAGGGGGGGGAGGGTCGTGAGGGTAGAGGGGGAGTGGGGTGCAACGAGGGTTTGTTTTATAGGAGTGTATATGCCGGCAGATGGCAACGCACGAGTCAAGGAGAACTTTGTGAGGGAATTTTTGATGTACTATTTAAGGGGTTTACCTTTAGTCACTGTAATAGGGGGAGATTGGAATTGCGTTATTAGGGGGGGGGATGTGGAACCGAGGGGGGCGGGGTGTGTGTTGGGCTTGTTACGTAATGTGTTTGGAGACGTCGAGATTTTGGATGTTGTGGGGAGGGGAGGTTGGCAGGTTGAGTATACGTTTGTCAGACGGGATTATGCTGCAAGATTAGATAGGATCTATGCAACGGAAGCTGTACGTGTGTTGGGAGTCAGGACTTTTGATGTGGGGTTTTCTGATCATAGGGCAGTTATAGCAGATCTTGATTGGGAAGGTATGGTTAGGATACAATCGGGTTTTTGGAAATTAAATGCAAGACTCGTGAGGAGTGAGGAGGTGAGTATGGCTTTTGGGGAATGGTGGAAAACTTTTTGGATTCTAGAGAGGTGGAGTCATGTATCTTAGAATGGTGGGAAAGGCACGCTAAGCCGGGTATAGCAGGTTTCTATAAGAGGAAGGGAAGGGAAGAGGCAGGGTGGAGGTATGGGTTGCAAAATTATTTTGAATATCAGCTAAATGGGTGTTATGAGGAAGGGGGGGGGGCGGCAGTACGGAAACATGGTGCAACTCAAGGACAGGTTGGCAGTTACATAATGGTAGATTTGATGCAGTAGGTGTAAGGGCGGGAATGGAGGCTGTGCTGTGGGGTGATAAACCTTCGGGAAGTGTTTTGCGAGGTTTTAGGGTAAGGCAGAAGGATTCGACTATTTTAAACTTGGAGGTAAGTGAGGATATGGGTGGTTATCACAAGGGACAGGTACTGAATACTACAGAAGGCATGAGCAATTATGCTGATTTCTGGTTCCAAAAGAAGTGGGGGAAGGGGGAGGAGGGCGATGCTATTGAGGAGGTGTGGGGGGGGAGAGGTTTAGGTTCATGTGGAGAGGAGGGCATGGGGATGGGAGGTGAGATTAGCATGGGGGAAGTTGAGGAGGCTGTGTTCAACATGAGTACTGGCAAGGCGCGGGGTATAGATGGGATATCAAATGATTTTTATAGAATTCAATGGGAGCATATTAAGCACTGTCTGGTGAGGGTCATGAATTGTATGCGACGGGAGGGACAGTTAGGACAGACTCAGCGAACGGGTGTAGTCGTATTAGTACGCAAAAAGCAAGAGGGAAGAGTATTGAGTGAGTACAGAGCTATTTCGCTAATGTGTGCCGACTACAAGATTTTCGCGAAGATACTGGGCAATAGGATGAAGAAGGTGTTAGGTGGGGTTATTCATAAGGGGCAGATGGGTATTCCGGGCAGAAGCATGAGAGATGGGCATGGCCGCATTAGGGATTTTTTGGAGGGTTGCAGCAGAGGAGGGCTTTTGGGCATTGATTGGGAAAATGCATATGACTGTGTGAATAGAAACTTTCTGAGGGCTAGTTTGTTGCATCTCGGTTTTGGCATGGGAGTGGTGAGGTGGGTTGATACAATGTATTCATCTGCAATGGTGAGAGTACAAATTAATGGCAGGTTGGGAAGGCCTGTAAGGATGGAGAGGGGTTTGAGACAGGGGTGTCCCCTGTCTCAAATATTGTTTGCGTGTATGCAGCATCCTTTTTATGGGCTCGTTGAGGGGAGGGGGATTTTAAATGGGGAGAAGGATGGGTGTATAGATGTGGTGGGGTATGTGGATGATACCACTGTTCTGATGGCAGGAGTGGAGGGATTGCGTACGGTGGAAAGTGTGTTGGAGCTTTTTGGGAGGGCGTCTGGCATGCGGGTGAACAGAGCAAAATCAAGTTTGCTGGAGGTGGGTGCCTGGGTGGGGGGGGGCTTGGGGTTGGAGTTTGGGTGGGAAGTAGTGGCTAGGCTAAAAATTTGTGGAGTTATATACATGACTGATGCGTGAGAGGCTAGGCAGGTGAATTCGGAGGTGGTGGTGGAGAAGGCAGTAAAAAGGTTAAGGAGTTTACGGGCGGGGGATGTCACCTTACAACAGCGGGCGATAATTGTAAATTCATTAGTTTATAGTAAAGTGTGGAGTATGGCTGTGGTGTATCCACAGCGGACTACAGACGTACATGAGATTCAGAGGAGGGCATTACGTTATGTTTGGGGTTTCGGGAGGGCATGGCTGAGCAAGGAGGTGGTGATGTCGAATATACGCAGTGGAGGAGTAGGCCTTTTAGCGTTGGGGCCGAGAGTAAAGGCTTTATATGTGAAACAGAGGTTCGTTAGGGAGGGGGGGGGGGAAAGAGGGGTTAGAGTGGGAACAGTGATGAAGGATGTGAGGAGATGGTGGAGCGGAAAAGAATTAATTGAATGCGAGGATATGCTGAGGGTATTGTTATTGATTAGGGAGGTGGAAAAACTTAGGGTGGGGCGTTTGGTGACGATGAGCAGAAGGCCGGAAATCATACAAGGGGTATCGGTTTATCCCTTGTATGATTGGGGTATGATATGGAATGACTTTCGAAAGCTTAAGTTAATGCCGAGAGTACGGGAGTTTGTATAAATGTTTATAATGGGGATATTAGCATCGAAAGCTGTTTTGTGTTCAATGGGATTGGTGAGGGAACAGACCTGCGATCACTGTGGAGAACAGGAAACGGCTTTTCATGCGGTTTATTTCTGTGAAGAGTTGAGGGAGGTGAGGGTGTGGTTAGCGAAGGTTTTTGGGTTGATGGGTGGGGGTAATGTAGAGACCCTGCGAGCCTAACATTAGAAGTACGCGGGGTCTCCAGAGAAGTGAAAAGGGCGATTATGTATGTAGTGGTGGATTTTCTGTATATTTCCTGGGGGATGAGGGACACGGGAGGAGGAAGAATTAGGATTAGGGCAATTGCGGCGGGCATATATAGAACGGTTTGCAGAAACAAACTTATTTACGGGGGACAGTGGAGGACACGTTTTCCGGAGACCTACTGCAAACTTACGGTCAATGGCCTCACTCAGTTGGCGAGCTAATTATACGTAATGGACTGGTTTCCTTTATAAGCGGGTTGCCATTAGTTTTTTTCGGAGGGAGAGTGTATGAGGTGCAGGACTTGCGAAGGAATGCGAGGGTCGGGAAGGTATGTACTGCGTGGTGCTGTGTTGACATGTAAGTTTTGTGTGCAAGATTTTGATTAGCCCAAGATTTGTATAAAATAGGTCCTTGTGATTAAAAGAGAGTTATAGAAGTCACTGTCCATGTTAGTCTACCAGTTTTTGCAAAGATAATTTTTCTGGTATGTATTTTCGCAGTTTTTTATTGTAATTTTGTAGGGAATTTCTTTCCTCTTAGATGGGGTTAATATTTGTTTTTACATAATTTGTTTTCCATAACTTTTGTAATGCTATTAAGTTTCTTTGCTGATGCAACGTATGCTGTAAAAATCTTGCAGTTGTTGATGCTTTATACGCTTATGTAATTTTGTGTAATGCTTATTTTTGTTATAGAGAAATGTTTTCGGATAATTATCAGAGTTTGTTCTTAAGTTAAATCTCATAATCAGTTGCATGTATATATAAAGTTACAAAAATTTATGTTTGATCACTGCTGTGATCAATACGTGTGCGAATGATGTGGGTGTATTTATAGACGAGTTTTCATGGGAGGGGGGTCCCCCCTCCAACAGTTTTGTGTGTATGTGTCAGATATATTATCATTTTGTATAATGTGTGTCAGTGCATGGTGTGTATGTATTTTGCGTGTTTCATAATTATTTCTCTTGCACTTGATATAATTCTTCGTAATCTTGACCAGATCCTGTATTATTGTGGTATTTAATAATTTATACTACCTTGTAATTTATGATGTTATGTAGTCCAAGTATAAGGATACATGTTTGATGATATTTCATTTCTTTATGTATTAATGTTTAAGAGACTACAGCATTCCTTTACAATGTTCATCTGCATAGTAAGTCTAACCTCGTAACTCAGAAGGGGTAGATGCGTATAGTTTGATCACGAATCAAAATTTCACATAATTTTACACAAAACGATCAAATCTACACCAAATCATTAAGGACTTTGGAAGTTATCCTCGCCATTCCCAGTTGCTGGGAATGGGTACCTGCACATACCAGTCCAGTTGTTCCTAGAATCTGGCCCGCGTTACTGTACACAAGCGACAAAATTTTAATCCGATGAGATGAGGGGTTCTGGAGTTGTGATAAGCTAAATAAATTTTAATAACAGGATATCTAATGATGTGGGTTATTATAGAAGGCCTGAACATTATTTCAGTTGAAGAATGAGATACTTGTCCAACATTTGTTAATCTTTATTGAGGAATGTTTCCTCAATAAAAATTCCCAGATGCTGCATAAGTGTCTTATTCTTCAAATTATCGGTTTTCAAAATAATTTTCATTATCCTGTCTGTCAATGATGATGATAATCCTAACTAGTGTGATAATAACCTTAACAATTATATATTAAACAAACAACAAATAATGTACAGATGAACGTTATATAACTATGAATACATTAATATGACAAACTGCTCCATGAACCAAGCTTTACCTGGAAGCGAACGACCAATATTTTTCACCGACTCGTAGCTTCCTTTCAACCCAGACAGACTGCAGTGTCAATATCAATACATCTCTGGCAAACAAATCAATATAACACCCCAGGTATTAGGAATTCTTTTATTACAATACTCTTTGTTGTCAATTAATAGGATACAATACCGACAAGATGAAGAATTAGTATCAATACAAATTCAAGGATATGCGAAGACAGTGGAACTATTGACAAAAGATGGAGTAATCAGTTTTTTTTTTTATATTTTATTTAAAACGTCATATAACAACATATTAAATATATAAAAATCCATCCTTCTTTAAACAGGTATACAAAACATAATACATGAACATAATACACCTTATAAAGTACGCTGCAGCACATATCCGATATTTACACCTAAGCCAACTAGTATTTCCCTAAACCATACATGATGAAATATCATATAAAAGCATACAACAATACGTATAACATAACAAAAATTAAAGCCTTAAGCTCAGGCTGACGGGTTTGAGCTAAATATGTATGTAACCCATACAGTGTGATACATAACTATCATATAGAATAGGGTAGCAGCACATTGCTAATATGTCCAGTCTTGCTAAATAATAAGGTAGTGCTGTCAACCCAGGGAAGGTATGGGAGCGAAGTTACTCCAAAAAAAAAAAAAAAAGTGACACACACACCTTACACATATCATTTTGGGAACTGAAATTTCTGATCATTGTTTACTGTACTGCCTCTGTGTGTGAACTCGTCGTTTTAACAACTTTGTTGACGTAGCCGCTACGAGGAAGAGTCGTTAGTGTACTTTCTCCAGAGTGCCCATAAAACACTTCTATGCTCTAACACTTTGTAATTATTGATGAGTTCGACGAAGAGAATTACTTGAGGTTACTACAAGTGCATGGACTTAGTATTGGCCCACCTTTATGAACTTGGCGTGTTCTAGGACTGAATAACTTTTGATTCCTTTGTTGATATCAGCACACATATACACTGTGTTGACTCGAGGCAGTGAGCAAGTGAGTTGAACACTTTGATATTGGTGCAGGTCGCAAGAGCTTTCATGTAATGTTTATATATGTCTAGTCCAATGTTAGAATAATTATCAGGTATTTCACTTATCTTCCATCATGTAATTACTACTACTCATGAAGACTGTAAATATTTATTAAACTCCTTTTATCAAATTCCTAGACTGTTTGAACCACGAGATGGTTTGCCTACAACAGCCCTGCTTTGGAAGTCGCGGCAAGCAAATCTCACAGGTAATAGTACCCTGGGGCATGGGAGGGAATTAAGTGAAGTCCAAGGAAGGGAAGCATAGCTCCAAGTCCTTGGATCTGGAGACCATCACTTGCATCAAAGCCTTCCCTGGAAGGGAATGTATCGTGTTGCTTTGAAATTTATTTAAAAAGATGAATAACGTGTGGGTGTGTTTGAGAGAGCCAATAGGATTAGTGCAGTGTTACTTTACTTTTATGATCTAACGTGTTTCTCTCCCCTACAGAGGCAGAGAGAGCCTCAACGTCAGCTCCCAGTCTCCCCTTGTCAAGGACAGTGCTGTACCCACACTGGTGAGTATTTTTTTAGATATATAGTACGTTGTGCGACGCTTGTGTACTCTAATGTTTATACTTACCTATTTATGGCTGCTGGGGGTCGAATCTTTAGCTTCCTGCCCCGCCTCTTATCTGACAGTTTACTTGTTCTAAGCCTTGTGAACCCTAGTATGCATATTTATAAAGATGTGTATAGTGTGTGTGTGTGTGTGTGTGTCGGATGGTATGTTATCAGTAAGGGATACTATATTACGTATAGACCATTTAAGTGGTATGCTGTGTAGTGTGTGATGGGATGGTATTGGTAAGGGATACTATGTTACGTATAGATCACTTAAGTGGTATGCATGAATATCCCTGCACATAAACGATGTAGCCAGGTTTAAATAATGGTAAACAAAGTGTTTATTGTAGGAGGATGATGTCAGAAAGATACAAGATAGGTTCATGAACAGGTGAGCATCCTGTAACACTGCTAGTTAAATAAATCCAGCACACCAGACTATCTGTAGTGGAGTAGTTTCCGGTGATGGTAAGAGCATCTCAGCAGCAGTGCCGTCACACTGCTAGGGCTGTCGTTGTCAGGGTGTGCAGTAGTATATACGTGCTGCTCGGTCAGGTTACAACGCCACGTACTGCAAGTACCCTACGCAGTCTTGCTACGCCACATAAGCCGCTCCTGCGGCGCACTCAGCTGACTGTGACCAGTGTGCCTGGTTCTTCAGGTGTATACGTGCATATTTGCACAACCACATTCTGCTGCGTTACAGTATTGATGCATCTCCTGTTGTTACTGCTGATGCCACTCTTGCTCATATCACCACCACTACTATTATTGTTACTAATATCATAACCACTGGTTTAAAATAAGTGCTTTCTCTTTCCCCACCAGGTGTGTACCTGTATATACACAGGGCTATAATTGTTTCAGCAACCAATCTACTCCTACTGCAACTAACATTACTGCTGCTGTTTTATCTATTATTACTAATAATTTCACAACCACTGATACTTTAACTCTTGTTCTTGTTGCTGAATGTTGTTAGTAATAATACCATCATCGCTTTTATTACAAATATTGTTGTAGCCGTTATCATAAATTACTACTACTACTACTACTACTACTATTCTGTTTCCATTGAAACTAGTTTAGTAAAATAGACAAATGCAATAAGCGGGGTTAATAAGGTTTATATTACACTGTGCTTCCCAGTGTCAACAACTTGCTGGTGAAGAAGGCGTTACAGGAGTAATTAAGGCCTACTGGTATTATAGCTAGTCACGACGGTACCTTGAAAATGGTTTCATTTAAAAGTGGAATTAAAAGTGTTAAGAATGAGTTGCAAATTTTTTAGAACGAGAATAAGAAAGAGATCAGAAGAGGAAGGAAGTTAAACATTAGGTTTGAGAGAGGCATGTGGAGAATGAAAGCTTCTGGCATAAATGATGGGTGCCCTGAAAGTGTACTTCATTAAACTATAGACCTTAATGCTAGTGAAGGACTGACATAAAGACCGATTAATTCGTATTTCCCAATCTGTATATGATCACTTGCGGATCTAGCGCTTCCTCTTGAATATAATATTTCACAAAATATCCTTCTTGCCTAACCATTTGACTGACTTTTACTAGTGTATTTCGAACGACGAGGACTATTAGGATGTTTGTGGAGACTTGAGTAACACCTCAGAGTACAACATTGTTCTAGACTATGGAGCAGAACTCTTCTCCAGGCTGAGGGACTGACCACCTCAAAACTACGCTTTTGAAAGTGATGGTCTGATTATATCGTCTTTACATTTCTACTGCTCATGGTACCTTCTCTCTATTCGACTGAAGAAGCCTACTGTGTGCGCGAAACGTTTCGGAATAAAGATACCCAACTGTTGCACATGTACCTTACTTATCAGGAATCTGATAAAGTAGCAACGGCTCGTGGTATTGAAATTCTCCTATAGATCGAAGCTAAGCTAGCTGACACAGAGGTATTAGTGTGCATCAATAAGGACAAAATCAGAGGGGATGAGGGGGTTCCGTTGCCAGTGGCGTTTCCCATGGGTCAGTACAGGCACATTTTTTTTTTAAGAGGAAAGTAGACCTCTGTCTCAGACAAGTTCCATTTCAGCTAGGTTGTAATCCCATGATGACAAGCCCGTGTGCAGTTTATGGCATTTTATTGAGGAGACGTTTCACCCACCAGGGGATGATAAACAATAAAAAGAAAAACAATACCTTGACTGGAACAGTACACAAATAACCCACACATAGGAGAAAGAAGCTTATGAGGATGTTTCGATCCGACTTTGATCATTAAATAGTCGGACCGAAACGTCGTCATAGGTTTCTTTCTCCTCTGGGACTATCAAGTATGTCTTCTTAATAAATGCCATAACAGCATATTGTGTCTTGTTAATATACTTGTAATAGTCATGTAGGTCTGGCTGCCGCAGTCACCAAGAGTCTGGTTGACCAGTAAGTCAGTATTGCAGTCAGGCCATCCATACACAATAAAAGAACTCTCCAAACCTGTTAGAGTTATGTATATGTATGGCTCCTTGTTGCTCACAACGTGGACGTATATGAAGCATACCAACATAATTAAGTAATTTGATGACACGACAATCTTTAGGTAAGTAATAATAATGACAATGATCTTTATTTCTTCAAGTACTTGTACAACGTATACAGTCCTAGCTGACATCAATGACATACTACTATATAGAAAGCTGCTTGTTATGCTCACAGAGCATTTCGGGCAAATTAGGTCACTTGTCCCAGGATGCGACCCACACCAGTCGACTAACACCCAGGTACCCATTTTTTACTGATGGATGAACAATAGACAACCGGTGTAAGGAAATACGCCCAATGTTTCCACCCTTTGCAGGGAATCGAACCCGGACATTCACCGTGTGAAGCGAGAGCTTTTGCCACCAGGCCACGGGCAACAAATAATTATAACCTTTGAGGTAGTATCCCCTCAAGGCACGGTCCTCACTGGTGAAGACTCTCATTCAAGGAACTGGAACTGACCTCCCCTTCCATGGATCGAATCTGCCTTCTATTCCTTAAGGTTTACCGGTTTCCCTAAATCACTATGTTTCTACGGGTTCAGCATTTCTCTCGGATTAAATAAATATGTAATGGAAATAAGAAAAAAAATAGATAAAGAATACTGGCTGTGGTGCAGTGATTCTGTAAGTGTTGTAAGAGTCAAGGAGTAAGTATATAGAAGATTGTCACAGGAATATCACGTAAGAAAACAGAGACTTGTGTACAGTACTGGCAAGCTTTACAACAGCCTTTACATTATTATTATTATTATTATTATTATTATTATTATTATTTTATTCATGGGGACTGCATAGTAATCCGCATTGATGCTAGGTAACAGAGGTTAGTTTCAGTGCCTGTTGTTAAGTGCCCCTTCACCAGCATCACGGTGCCTATGAATTAGACACATGTGCAACATCTTTATTATATCAGTGAAAATTCCAGGCAATATTGGGAAGATAGTAGAATAATATAGAAAAGACGAGGTAATAAGTTGCCCAGCTTATATACCGGGGTCAGGTGACGCCGGTATATAAACGCCAAGCTTCGTACCTGTGCTTCAAATTATTCAAGACTACGGTGGTCTTAGCCAACTTCAAGGCTGAGGGACTGATTACCTCGTCTTTTGTATATAATTTTACCGTCTTCCCATTATGTCCTTGAATTTGAATTGATAAAGCCACTGGATGACGAAACGTCTACAATAAATCTACCCAGATGTTGCACACTTGTCTAATTCTTCATCTTGTCTGTATTGTATACCATTCATGTACCTCAAGGTATACCTCCTTAAAGGGTATATTAACGGATAAATACTGTTGACAACAGTATTTATCCGGTAATAGCCAAGAAAATCAAAATAGACATAAGCAGAAGTGTTCGTACCCATATATCGTGTAAGTGTGGTGTTCATACATGGTATAAACATTGATAATAAATACCCACAAATTGGTTTAGAAAGACAAGTGAGCGAACACTAGAAAATGTTCTGAAAGGTTTTGTAGTAAATGTCCTAGTGTTTGCTCTGGTGTTCATACATAATGGTAGAATAGTGGAGTGGAATTCGCGATGAAATAGCAAGAGCTACAAGCACAGGAAACCTACAACAAATATATGCTAAGTTAAATGCTGAAGACGAGATGCCACGCTCATACAACATACACACAAAATATCTATAAACACCAATATGGGAATAATTATTAGGCCAAGCATGTAGGTCAGCAGGGCGGATCATTAATGTCATAGGAAGTGTGCTTACGTGTGTGTGTGTGTTAGATCACACGTGTGTCTGAGCAATCCCTTCAGTTATGATTCATTTTAATTAGTAAGGAGATTGGTTTTGATTTTTGGAAGTCTGTAGATGTTCTCATGTTGAGTGTCAGCAATAAACGTAGGGCACCACTCACAACTCCCAGCTACCATTACCACTTACAAGTATACCTGATGGTAGCACTTGTAATTGAACATTAAAATGGTATAAAATACCGACAGATTGTTAGGTAAGACACATATGCAACAGTTAGGTATCTTTATTTCGAAACGTTTCGCCTACACAGTAGGCTTCTTCAGTCGAGTACAGAAAAGTTGATAGAAGTAGAAGATACTTGAAGACGATGTAATCAGTCCATCACCCTTAAAGTTTTGAGGTGGTCAGTCCCTCAGTCTGGAGAAGAGCATTGTTCCGTTGTCTGAAACAATATGAAGTTGAAGTGACAGGATGGGGCCTTATATAGTGCCAGGAGATGAGACGTAGGTTGCTTTGGGAGGGCAGGTCTCTATCAACTTTTCTGTACTCGACTGAAGAAGCCTACTGTGTAGGCGAAACGTTTCGAAATAAAGATACCTAACTGTTGCATATGTGTCTTACCTAACAATCTGTCGGTATTTTATACCATTTTAATGTTCATTCTGTCAGACACTGCAACACAAGGGTATCTTGGTACAGACCATCAACTTCGACAACCTCTACTAGTGAGATCGGCTGGGTTTGAGAGGGACCTGCCCTCCCAAAGCAACCTACGTCTCACCTCCTGGCACTATATAAGGCCCCATCCTGTCACTTCAACTTCATATTGTTTCAGACAACGGAACAATGCTCTTCTCCAGACTGAGGGACTGACCACCTCAAAACTTTAAGGGTGATGGACTGATTACATCGTCTTCAAGTATCTTCTACTTCTATCAACTTTTCTGTACTCGACTGAAGAAGCCTACTGTGTAGGCGAAACGTTTCGAAATAAAGATACCTAACTGTTGCATATGTGTCTTACCTAACAACAGCACTTGTAATTGGTAATGATGTCTATCCTACACACCTTCCACCACGGCTTAGCCTTGACTTCTCTTATCTTCTGCTTTTCTAGTGTTTGTGTATAAATCTGACTTAATATTTAATACTAACAATCTTACTAAAGAATAAAAAGGCACAATGCCGTGGCTGGAGCAATACAGAAATAACCCGCACGTAGAAGACAAACTTTTAACGTTTCGGTCGACGTAAGTTTTGGTGTAGTCACTGGTCTAAGTTGTACCGAAACGTCGTCATAAGTTTGTCTCGTACATGCGGGTTATTTGTGTATGACTAGAGTAAATATTGTTCTTTACCACTGACGTGTGTTTACTACCAGTTTTGATACTCTGCTTATATATCTTGTATGTTGCCTTTCTCATATTAATTTAGTGTATTTCTCAGCTGAATGCCACTGTAATGTAATATTGTGCGCTTTCAGGGTCTGCTGCCATGGAAACAACGCAACTCTCAACTCCACGGGTTTAAGAACACCAAGTTTGGCAGCCCGGGTTATCCGTCACCCCTTGACAGGTTCAGGTGAGAAAATAAAGACACTTAGGAAACTT